>NC_053168.1:100516346-100841294 GCF_016835505.1 Polypterus senegalus
TGCAATACACAGAGCAGAACACAAGCAATCCTCAATACAATATAATAATAGTTCAAAAGAAATACTACAAGTACAGAGCAGAATTCAACAGTAGAAAATATTACATAATATAATTTGGATTTCTTCAGAGTCCTGGAGACCTCAGACATCAAGCTGCCTCCCCCTATAGGCCATTCCACAGCTGAGTCAGCGCTAGTCCAGCCAATCCGATGAAAGGACCCCTCTACCTGACGATTCCTGCGATCATGATCCTCCATCAGAGGTGACTTTACCTTTGATAGGCAGAACAAATTGGCAGGTGGGCAGAGGCACAAATTGCCACATTTGAGTACCGAGAAGAGAAATAGGTGAGGGATAGTAACAAATTATAACTATCATATTACTTATGTTTTAGTGCTAATGGCTACAGAGATGCAGTTTGCACGGTTAATCAGCAGCTTTAGTCAGGATAAGCTAAACTAAAGTAGTGAGACTACAGCTGGGATCTGAAAGCTGAGACCGAAGGGGCATTACTTATAGTAGCAGGCAGACCATTCCACAATTTAGGGGCCCTGTAACTAAAAGCACGACCTCCTTACTTATTTATTTATTCTTTTAAGCATTTTATTTATTTTATTAAAATCAAATAGCATTCTATACAAGCAAGTCAACTTTAACAAAACTTGTTTCAAAACAAATCAACCCCCACCCATGAGAAAGAGAGCTATGCCAGCAGAGTAAAACTTTAAACTAGTACAAATAAGTAAATAGATAAATTAATAAATGAATACCAAATAAATAGAATAAAAAAACAGGGTAGAGAACCCGCTTCCTCAATTTAAATGCTTATTCTAAAATGTTATTGATTAGATCCTGCCAGGTTTTGAAAAAGTTTTGTACAGATCCTCTAAGTGAGAATTAGATTTTTTCCAATTTCAAATAATATAAAACATCAGTTATCCACTGACTTGGAGCTCGAGTGAATTCTGTGCGTTCTGCCTTCCACTCCTTTTCCGAAATATTGAGTGAGAGATCCTTTTCCCACTCTACTCTGGTATCTTTGAAAGGGAGGGACTGTAACAAGTTTTTATATATTATGGAGATGTTGTCTGTGTCCTCAAGACTGATCAATAGTTTTCCCAGAATAGAGGTAGGTGGGAGGTGAAATTCGAAGTTTCTAAGTTGAAGGTAGTGAAAGAAACGTGTTGCTGGAAAGTTAAATTTGGAGAGTAATTATTCATAGGATGCAAAGATGTTGTCTAACTACAGATCTTTAAGTGATTTAATCCAGAATGTTTTTCTAGATGTTAAAAACTGCATACATTTGAGAGGGTGGGAAAAGGTGGTTCTCGTGCAGAGGTGCCACAGATAAAAGCTTCTCTATCTTAAAATACTTCCTACATTGAGTGAGTGAAGCATAATTGGCTTGTGAGTATATTGGCTATGACTAGTACTTATTGGGGTACAAAGCAAGGAATATAAAAAAGTATTGCAGGATTTTATTTATATTGCGGACCTGTGTCTGCTTACCTATTTGTTTCAGTAATAAAACAGAAAGTTCGGTAGAGCCATGCCACCTTCTGCCTTAGGTCTTTGTAGGGTTACCCTTTGGATACGTGCATGCTTAGAATTCCAAATAAATTAGGTTATGGTTGAATCTAATTTCATAACAAATGATTTCTTAATGTGTATTAGAATATTTTGAAATAGAAAAAGAAGCTTAGGAGATATATTCATCTTGATAATGTTAATTCTTCCAGCTAAAGTGAGATGAAGGGTAGACCATTTATGTCATTCTTGCTTAATTTTTTCCATACAGACAACATAGTTTTGTTGATAAAGAGCTTTATGTTAAAAGGGAAGGTGTCCAATCTAATATTGTGTGCTTAAGAATTCCCTGGATCGAGCATACTTTTATTCAAATTAATACAGACCAGAAATCTTTTGAAATTCTGTTAGTGCTGTTAGGACTGCAGGCACAGTATTTTGTGTGGTTTCAACAATTGTCCATCCTTTGTGTCTTAAGCGGTGGCCATTGCAGCAATCATTGCCTTCACCTCGGACAGATCGTTTCGGTCTTCTCCGTGCTCCGTAGCAAGCCCAGTTGGAGTCGGTGCTGCTGGCTTGCAAGGGGGTAGCTGACACTGTGGAAGGTAAGTTAATTTTCAGTTTCACTGAACCTTCTGAAATCGTCGAAAACTATTAGCCCAACTCGCTTGCACCTTCACTCCCACTTGGTGTAAATAAAGGATGTCCATTTTTAATTTTTTTGCAATTGTGACTCAGGACTGTACTTTATTTACAGAGTCTTTTCCTCAAGAAGTTGCAGTAGGGAACCAAAGCAGGATGGAATGGCAGACCATCACAGAGAACCTTCAGGCAGATATCCACACACTGTCATACAATGCTAATTTAGAAATAGTGGCTCATCTTAGATTCAAACACATTCAATGTCCATATGATTATTTAGGCATTTTGAAAATGTACAAATTCCACATGGAAAATAACCAGACTTGAAATTGAATACACATTCATAATGTTGGGAGGCAGCAATGGCAACCACTGTGCCACTTTCCCATCCATCAATAACTCAATCAATCATAATTGTAAACAGTACAATATCTTTCATAGTAAACCCTATTACAATCCCCTTTTTGTATAAGCTGTAAAAATTTTTGTTCATTGCCAATTATGGAGATACAGATTAACCACATTGGCCCTGTGTGAGTGTGGGCGTGCATGGGCCTTGTGATGGAATTACGCCCTGCTCAAGGCTGGTTCTTCCCTTAAGCCCAGTATTGTTCACACTGAATTGAATTATGCTGATCTGAGAATGAAAAAAAAAGAGATTTACCATCTCTTTGACTCCAGCTTTTTCCATTAAAGGGTAGCTGATGGGTGGATGATATTTTGTTAGTATTATTCATAGTACAATTCCCACACTTGTGTGGGACTTCAGCCTTTTAAAGAACACATTTAAAGGGTATTAGGTGTCATTTAGGATACAGGTCCTTCTGAACATTCTACACAGAAACAATACACTGTATGCATAAACATATATGCTGTTTACTAAAATGTAGATAATATTTAGCTGTATGTAGTTTGTTTTCTGATAGTTTTACAAATCCAAAGATTGTTATTTCTGTTGCTGTTTCCCCCTCTCATGTTGTTTATGTTAATGATACCAATGCATTTACAAATACAACACACAAAAGGAAAAATCTTTGACTAAGCATGCCAACCATATGAATAACAAAGCAACAATCAGTATTCCTGCATATTAAAGTCATAATGAAATTATATAAACAGAGTCAAGTAAAAACTGAATATACACAGAAATTAAAATGCACATACCTATACATACACTGATCACCCACAGCATTAAAACCACCTGCCTAATACTGTGTAGGTTCTGAAGGTGTCCTGTGCCATCTGGCACTAATATGTTAGCAGCAGATCCATTATGTTCTGTAAGTTGTAAGATGGGGCATCCATGGATCACATTTTTTCTTCCAGGACATCACATAGATGTTCAATTCGATTGAGATCTGGGTAATTTGGAAGCCAAATCAACACCTTGAATTCTTTGTCATGGTCCTCAAACCATTCCTGAACAATTTTTGCAGTCTGGCAAGATGCTGAAAGAGGGCACTGCCATTAGGGAATAACGTTGCCATGAATGGGCGTACGAGGTCTGCAAACATATTTAAGTAGGTGGTACATGATAATATCCACATAAATGCCAGGACCTAGGGTTTCTCAGCAGAACATTGTCCATAGCAACAAGACAACCTTTTCCAGTTTACCTTGTTTTCATGCTGCATCCTACTAACATATCTTCCATAGGTAATGTAGAAGGAAAATTTTTTGTATTAGCATAAAAAAATAGCAAATTAACATAAAGAGCCATACAAAGTAATTAAACGCTTCTAAAACATTAGATTAAGCATAAATTAGAAAGTTAAGCAAATAAGATAGGTCAAGCAAATAGTTAACTAAAAAAATCAGTCATATTGCATTATTCTTTAAGCTTACAGCAGAATTTCTAGTGTGAGAAAAGAACAGAATTGACATACAGAAACCAGCTTAGAACAGGATAAGAGTTTGAGAACACCTGTGTCCAAGGCTGGGAAGCTAAGGAAACGATACCTCATACAGAAGATGACTCTGGTAGGTATGTAAAGAAACCAGCTGGATTGATGAATCAGCAGAAAGGAAACAAAAGGCTTTTGCTGTAAACATGGTCACACTGATGTAATGCATGAAGAGAAATACTGGTAAATTCAGACATTAGCAATAAATATATAGAAGAGTATATTAGAAATTAACTTTAACATAGAAATAAAGGCAAATCAAGCATGCCAAGCAATGATTAAATGAAAGCATATACCATATTTAATTAAAGCTTAGCTTTAGGCCACCATTATAACATATAAAGAACATCTGCCAAGTTGAAGAACCAATCAAGAATAAGCAAAACAGAAACTGGAGTGAACAATAGACAGTATAGCCAGGTGCAGAATGAGCTAATTGAACGAGGTCAAATTAATAAGAAATTGTTATATAAACTTCGATTGCTGCAATGTTTGGGGCTCAGCTCAATTTGGCCGTATTGGGTTGAGTCCTTGTTGTTTTTTGTGTTGTTTTATTGCAATAAAGCTTTAAAACTCTGTCTGTCTATCTTGAGTCCCAATAGCCTTTATTTTTAGGTAAAAAGCCTTCTGGCGATGAATTTTTTGCCATGACAGTAAGTGACACACAAGCACCCAGCTTTCCTCATGATCGAGAAGAAAAAGTGATTCATCAAACCAGGCCACCTTCTTCAATTGCTCCATACTCCAGTGCTGATGCTCACATGACCATTGTGAGAACTTTCATCAGCAGTCAGGGGTCAGGTATGGAAACTCTAACCAGTCTGTAACTACGCATCAAGCTGCTGTGCACTTTATATTCTGACACCTTTCTCTCATGGCCAGCACTACGTTTTTCAGCAATTTGTGGCACAGTAGATCTAACCAGACAAGTTAGCCATCACTCCCCATGCTCATCATTTAACCCTAGATGCCCATGTCCCTGTTGTCGTTTCACCAATTGTCCTTGGACCACTTTTGGTAGGTACTAACTGATGCATTACGGTGACATTCTGCAAGACCTGCCATTTTTGAGATGCTATGACCCAGTCATCTAGCCATCACAATTTGGCCCTTGTCAGAGTTGCTCAGATCCTTATGCTTGTTCAGTTTTCCTGCTTCCAACTCATCACCATCAAGAATTGGCTGTTCACTTGCTGCCTAATCATTGACAGGTGGCATAGTAAGAGATACGCAATGTTCATTCACTTCACACGTCAGTGATTTGAATGTTGTGGCTCATTGGTGTATATTACATCTATCATACATGTCCCATCCAGGGTGGTTTCTACCTTGTGCCCAGTGATGGCTAGATCAGCTCTGTATCACTGAGACCCTCAGATTATAAAATATATGAATGGATGAAGAGATGTATTGAAATAAATTTTAACATTGTAAATAATATTTGTGCAGGGGTTTGTCTTAACTTGTCTTATCAAATTTTTCCATTATTCATGATCAATACAAACATTTATTACATAACCAAATATACAGTTTACTAAAAAAAACAAAAATAATTGAATGGAGTCATGAACTAATACAATTTGCATAATATTACTTTTTAACCTTCACTGTGTAACGGTGGGACTCAGCACAATATACATTTACAACAACATTAATCATGTAGCGCCGCTACAACCGTATATTAACAAGATATTGCAGTTAAGAAAAACTGCTGAAATCATTTTAAAATTAATATATGTATGTGTTTTTATACATTAGATAATCTGAGATGTAACAAACACAGTATGTCCCATTTCACAATCTAAGTACACATTAAAGCGTAAAGCAGTATGACACAAATCACACATAAAGGAGCACTGTTGCGATATTGTGTGCAAGTCTACAAAGCTTCTCCTTGCTGATGTGCTCCAGTGTACCTTCTGGTTTTCTTCATTGTACTTTATGGGTGATGAAATATTGATGCCTTAATTGTCTGTATGGTCCATAATGTTTTGCTGCTTCTTTCCATGAAAGTTCTATAGCCATTGATTATATTTCTAGTCATCTCTTGGTGTCATTTGAGTTTGACATTGCTGTCATTTTCATCAAGTCATCCTTACTGACCTCAAAATAGGTGTACCTTCACCAATAATAAACTCAATAACAAGCGCTATGATATTCCACTTAAATTATTGACATCAGCCTGCACAGTAGTACACAGCAATGGTGGACCATGGCTCAGAATCATAAAGAAATTGAGTTGTCTTCGGGCATCTTGCCTAGCCACACTCCTGTGCTATCAATATATGCAGTACATTATACTGTTGAAGAAGTCAACAAACCAAACAAATCTCCAAGGGAGTCATGAATAAACAGAATTAATTAATATATTTTTTTTTTTTATTCCTTTCTAATGAATTTGCAAACCTTTCTGAAAATCTGTTTTCACTTTATCAATCTTGGTTATTAAGTGTAGTCTGATGGGCAAAACTGATCAGTTTAAAATTAAATCTACAACACAATAAAGTGTGCAGAGAGGGAAGGGGTCTGAATACTTCCTGAATCCACTGCATGTATGTATTTTTGTTCTTTAGATAATTTGAGATGTAACAAACATGGTATGTTTCATTTCATAACCTAGAAACACATTAAGGAGTAAAGCAGCAACCTTGCTGACCTAACAACAAATGTACTCTCAGCAACACTGGACCCAATATCAACCCATTCCACCAAAATCATTGACATCAGCCTGCACTATAGCACACACAACAGTGTCTACTGAATGATAGATGATTGTTAGATTCATTAAAACTCTGAGATGTCTTCAGGCATCTTGCCAGTTCACACTCCACTGCCATCACTCCATATCACTTCAAGGCGCTCTCGTTAGTTTATTCCTGTGGTGCTGCCTTTTCTCACACACTGGACTGTAGAAACACAATCCCATTGCCAGTGGTCTCTGAAGGCCATTCTCCTGCACTCCTGGTAACCTGTACCTTGTCTGACCTCTAAAATATAAAATTCTATGTAAATATTTTATTTTAACAGTACTAGATTGTCAAGTATTACAGTATAAAAAGTAGCACACTAGAGTATATTAAAGTGAAATGAATTAAACTTCAAATCATACAGATTGACTCTGCTGAATTAAGTTATATGGTTATAAGAATGACTACAAGAAACACTGTACAAAGCAATTACTGATGGTTCATTACTAGATTTCTTGTGCATTGCTTTTTCAAACTACTAACTATGAAAGATACGATGCAGATAAAGAATGAAAATAACACTGCTCTTGATTTCCATGTGCCGTTCCTTTTGAAAATAACTTTTATGAATGTTACTGTAACATGCTTGACTATAATATTTTGATCTTTTTTTATAGCACTTTGAAATGTTGAACAGTGTGAATTGCACAATTAAAGACAATGATGGGCTGTAATGTAACAATTCATTTGTTGCATAGTGCCTTATTTTATCAACTTTAGACCTTTTCACGTAAATCTGGAGAAAGTGGTAAAAGGTCCGGTAAGGCGCTTTGAAATTCCTGCAGAACTCGATTGATTTCAGCCTTCAACTCAGCAGTTAATGACCAAAGTCTAATTTACTTGCAGGATTAAATTGCTACATTGTAATGTATACTTGTAGTGGTCGTAAGGATGCTAAGATTCACACAGTCTGAAAACAGTGATTTGTTTATTTTATTATGGGAACCCCAGAAGCTCACCCAGCCTTGACCTGGCATGCACACACCCAAACAAGAGACACTGGTAAAGACGCTCAATGAATCAACCAATAATAAAGGTATAAAAAATATAATAAAGTTTGTATTAAGCAAATAATGAAGGAAAGAAAAACAATAATTAAACAAGCAACATATACACAAAAGCCCTCCCCAATTCCCTAATGGTGATAATTATTTACATACATTGCACAAATGATACCTGATGAACACTAACCACTAGACGATAAACAATCAACACTTACACAGATCAGTACAACAGGCGTGGATGATGGAGAGAATTAATTGAGATACCAAGAGAACAGTTTCCTAAATGTTATGAAAGTTTTTGTCCTACAGTGTTCCAGTTGTTTCTATGAAGATCTATAGAAGTCTGGAGCTCTCCCGGATGAAGCGCTCCTGGATGAAATCACATGAACAAGCAGACACAGGACAAGCCCATAAATCCAGCATGAAGCTGTAAGCCAAGGTTGTTATACTTGTTATCCAATCATGTTTGTGTTTGTGTATGTAATGTGTAGAAACAAATATACATATACGATCGTGATCTCCTCACCATCCAATGGCTTCCTTTTAAAGAGACCACTTAATTATTTTCCAGCATCTGCTCCTCCTTGTGAATCTGCCTAATGGCATAATACTGCCAAGGCTACCTTGAGTTGTAGGCAATTTGCATAGTGGTGCTACATGCTTATTTTCTTTTTAAAGTATGTTGTTACCATGCTTTCTATGACGGCATAATATAAAACAGAATCTGGTTGGATTCCAGTCAGGGCCAATGTGTTGCGATACTCTGTAATGATGCTGGGAGTCGTCCCTACATTTGACAACAAGCCACACCTGATTGGCACCTACTGAATTTGAGTTCTTTTTTTTTGTTCCTTCACTGGGAGTTAGAGGAGGGAGCTTGGGCAGTACCAAGGCATTGCTTAATAAAAAAAATGATAAAAAAAAACAAACATTCTATCTTTGAAATATTATAAATGAAAAAGCATACAACAAATAACAGACACATTTTGCATTAGATTATTGTCCTGGATTCTTTATTTCTGAGGCCCATGGCTGTTAAATCCCCAATCCTTATGACTCTTAGCCTTTCTTGGAATTTTTATAATTTTCTGTAAAAGCTACACTGTGACTGTTTCTTATGAATTTGTGGCATCAGCATTTGAAGGTGTTTACAGAGCTGGCTGCTCTTTACTGCCCTCATGTGTCTTCATACTCACTTTGTGTGATGAATCTGGAATCCCAAAAAATGACAGAATCAGCCATATAAATTGTAACTGACTTGAGTACAAAAAGCCATGTTCGATTAAGGTGTTGCAACAGTAAATTTAATGTGAAGCAATCTTAATCATCCAAAGACAAGAAAAAATCACTCTGTCTATTAGGATTTCACCGATGTAAGCTTAAAATGAAGAAAGGCAAGCACTCAAGTCTAAATGAAATGGCAACAAGCCTTCATTTGTAGCCTTTAAACTCAACAGCCACTTCATTTTAGTAGCTGACTTTTAAACTAATTAACCAAATCTTTGATTTATATAATGCTTTTCACATTTGACATTTTCCCTCTTAAAGCACATTATAAATCAATTCAGGATTACAGTTTAGAAGAAGCAATGTGTTAAATATTCAGTCTATTACATTGAGCAAATGCTGGTAGAACATAAAGGAAAAAAGACAATATGTCAATCAGTTATGGTGTTTAATAATATATGAATGTTTAGAAATGTCAAAATATTTTAAGTCTAATCTTAAAAAGGGTAGTCTACAGTGATGATTTTGTAAGTGGCCAAGGTAATTTATATCCTAAAATTTGTGAATTACATGTTTTTGCCATTTCTGGTTTAAAGGATTTGTTTGTTCTCTAGTTGGTTGGAGCCAATGGCAGCAGTGGCAGTACAGCATGCCTACAGTGGTTTGGGTGGATGCGAACTTAAACATGCCAATAGCTGCTTTACTTCATATTACTTCATTGCAGGACATCTGTGAATTTGTTAGCTCTTCATGGCAAGGAAGAGAATCAAGACATGAAAGATCAGAGCTGTTGGTTTGAGCACCTTTATCCCTAATAGTGCTCTGTATACAGACATACAGTCATATGAAAAAGTTTGGGAATTCTTTGGATTTTTGTTTATTATTGGCTGAGCTTTTAAAGTAGCAACTTCCTTTTAATATATGACATGCCTTATGGAAACAGTAGTATTTCAGCAGTAACATTAAGTTTATTGGATTAACAGAAAATATGTAATATCCATCATTACAAAATTAGACGGCTGCATAAATTTGGGCACCCCAACAGAGATATTACATCAATACTTAGTTGAGCCTCCTTTTGCAGATTTAACAGCCTCTAGACACCAGTAGTAGTTAACCAGACAGATACTGTCAAAGGGATGGTTGATGACCTTAAGCCCTTGCTTGACCTTAACCCATCAAAGGGATGATCAAAAAAAGCATGGTCTGTTCTGCTTTACGAGAGGTTGGGGGAATGGGGAGGCTTACCTGTACGTACATCCAACATTTTATAATCATACTATTAAACATTAAATATATCTAAAACTCGTAAGAAATAGGGATGACACTTTATCAAAGCACCCCACGCCATTCAGAGGGTTTAAAAATAAAGAACAGAGTTGTTCTCTACTTTAAATCTCATAAATCCCGGCTCACTAGTTTGATTAAATTAAGAAAGTATGTGTATCTTTCTAAAATTAAGAAAATACTAGAGTTGTATTAAAATGTGTGTTTATCCGGTATACGTGTATCTTTTTAATTTAAAAAAGCCCTAACATCCTTTTTAAAAAATATGGCGGAGTTAATAGGGTAAATGTCAAAAAGACTTTTTATATTCAGCTGATCTGAAAACAAAGTTATTAGATGAACTGTTTCCTACTAACGAATCTTTCTTATGTACCAAAATATACAATCAACTTTAAAAGATTGTAAGAAACGTTATTAAAATACATGTAGCAATCTAAGAAATGGGTTCATACATAAAATAATCTCTTGGTAAAACAAATGAGATATAATGGGGAGATTTTTCTTATTGCTTAGATGTTATGTTTACACACGTTGTAGTTAGAATGAGGATTCTTTTCCGGTACAAAGGGTTCACTGCCCCTTAGAGCAGGGACATCAGCAACTTTTCACCTACGAGGTTTCTATCAAACGTGCAAAGCCGTGTCGCTCCACCTTCCAAAGGCTGGGCCATCAAGGCCGGCTGCATAAAGAGCTCTGCTTTATTGGGCTATCAACACGTTAACTTTTTTCATCATACAAGTGCCTCGGCAATCTTTCCAAAAGATACGCGATTTCACTTTTTATCTTCCACAATGGAAAACAAGGGAAAAATGCTTTTGTTGTTGTTGGTAAGTGTAGATTAACAAAATATGTGTTGTTAACAATTGTCTCTCTTCAAACTCTTGAAATTTTTGTTTTTTTATAAATCCGTTTTCAAATCAAATGATGACGAGCAATCTCTAAGCCACCTCTCACCCGGAGGTAGGTTTTCTGATTTTTAATTGAAATATGAAAGTATTTTTAATGTTCATGTTTATAAATGAAGTATTTTTCTTATTTCAGAATGTTGCAGTTTCTGGCCCATTGGCGTCTCAAAAAGTGAATCAATTGAAATGTTGGTTATAAGCATGTTTAGAATTATAATATTTTTAATGGAAATTTCTTTGCATGTACGTGCTAACTTATTACTATATATATTAATTGTAGAAGAATCAGATGCCGACCTGTATTCTTCTTTATATCTAACTTCTACACAGCTGGAAGATCTAATCTCTACCACAGATTGTGTTTTTGAGACTAAAAATCCTATCTCAGACAAGAAAGATAAAGAGTCCCATAAGTACTACTTTCACCTGAGGGTTCGGCTGTATGAAAAATATTGCATTGTGAGTTGAATGCTTCTGAAAAATGGTTATTCTTCCGAAGGTTCCCGCCATCCTCTAGAAATGGCACAAAGGCCCTTGGACAGTCTATTATTGAACATCTCTTTCACGCAGCCCAGTAAGTTTGACTAGTTGTGCAAGTGCGTGGCAAATGTTTGTTTTAAAGAAAACTTAGTCTTGCTTGGTTTTTTTTCAGAACCACTGTCGCCAGAATTACTGACACATATACTTAAGGATTTACTGCAGTTTGTATCGTCACGCGGACTTCTCACCCAAATAGTGCGCAAATCCGAAAGAATTGACGCTAAGGCTGACAAGTTGAAGGCTGAAATCGATCGAGTTCTGCAGGAATTTAAAAACACCTTACCGGACCTTTTACAACTTTCTCCAGATTTACATGAAAAGGTTATTTTATTGTACACTATTTTAGAAAACTTGTTCCCGAAATAATGACAAGCCATATGAGTTGCAAAGGTAAAAGCAGGAAAAGGAGTTCAAGTGAGGACATGGACACTGGGAGTGGTTCTCAAAATGTTGGATTATTGTATTACTTCTGTCTCTTCCTCTGTCTCAGTCACTGTATCCTCTGCTCTAGTCATGCCGGTTGTAGCTAACCCCTCAGCCCCTGTTTTGTCTTCAGTATTCCTTGCTGCTTCAGTCACTGTGTCCTCTGCTCCAGTACGGCAATCTGTCCCTTCTGCTTTGGTCCTGCCATCTATAGCTAACCCCCCTGCTTCAGTATTCCCATCTATAGCTAACCCTTCTGCTTCAGTCCTGTCATCTATAGCTAACCTCTCTGTTTCAGTATGCCCCTCTGTAGCTAACCCCTCTGCTCCATTCCTGCCATCTATAGCTAACCCCTCTGTCCCTAGAACCTCAGCCCCTGTTGCACTGGCAGTTGTTGCTGTCCCTTCAACATCCTCAGTCGTATCAGCTATGACTGGTGGTTCTATTGTGTCTAAACCCTCAACCACTTCTACATCAGGTGTAGCAGTTATGGCCAGTCCCTCTGCTGTCTCTAGTGCTGACATTCAGATCGACAGGCCATCGTTTAATAACACAGAAATAAGAAACCCCTTTAATTTCGCTAATGCCTATGAACTAGAGTCTTATGATGTGTTTAATAGTATTCATGAGATGCTGCAAAGAATTCTGGATAGTGTTTCGGCTACTTTAAATTCAAATGATGTTGTTCAGTTAGAATTGCGTGCTGATTCCTTGCCTATCAGTGTTTTTGAACAGATGACTGGAGCTCATATTATTGTAGATGAGTTGTTTATTGTAGATGATCTTCTTCAGAGTCATGTGAGTGTATTAGCAGATAAGTCTCTGATACTAGTCATATAGATTGTTCGGTGACCTAGCAAGGGGGCTAGCGGTGCTCACAAGGTATCCGCTCCACTCAATCATGAAATAGTCAGAAAGAAAATGAGGCATTTAATTATTTCTTATAATTATGGGAATCAGCTCTGTTTTGTCTTTTGCCTGCATAACCTAATGTAAGACCAGTATAGACAAAATCCGCAGTTATGCAATACAACCTTCAGAACAGGGCTGGATTATCTGAGCATAAAAAAGTGTCCTTTGCGGACGTTCATAAATTTGAAAACTTGCTAGATGTTAAAATTGTTGTCTGGTACCGATGCCCAAGAAATGAAAATTTTTTTAAATTTGAAAGCTCCCGCGGTAGAAACCCTAAAACATATTTTATGTTTTTGCATGACAACGATTACTATGGCATTTTGAATTTAAAGGGTTTTCTGGGCGTGAAATACTTGTGTGACTACTGTTACACAGGCTACCACTCAAACCTTAGCCATCGCTGTGAAGGCCACTGCAACGCCTGTGTCAGAGGGGGACATTTATTGTACACTGGGTCATTGCATTTTTCTCTTAGGAAAAGAAACATGTAAATATTACATTTAAAACCCAGCAGATGAACAGACAATAGGCACCTATTGTTGGCACTGGGGGTGAGAAGTTAAAAGGCTGTCTGCAGGATGTAGGTATTTACTGTATTGCAAAGGAGTCACCACTTTGAAGTTTTTGGCTGGTTGAGATTACAAACAATACCAACTGAACTAACTCCTTAACAACAATAACAGAACTGCTCCTTCCTTGGGGGATGTCTGTATTAACTTGACTTGGAAATTAACATGTTTGACAATATTGGCTTCCAATAAGCAGATCTGTACTCATTAATGGTTGGTAACAATACATTTTGTTAACTTGTGTTTTCATTAATTGTTAAATTCAGGAAATTTAGATGTGCCATTGTTTAATCTGTTTGTCCAGAACTGATAATGGCAGGGGCTGAAGGAGATTTAAGCTTCTGGACAGGAGAAGGCACTTGAGGGACAGTCTACTGAGAATGCTGCCAAGACTCGCAGAGAGCACAGGGACTCACTGGCAGACTGGGGTACGTGGCTGGTGCGACGTGAGGGACACCGACGGCAACACTTACCCTGAGGGAGGAAGAGACAGCTCCACAAGAAGATGGTTGTGGGTTCAGCGAGAGAGGGAAGCTGCCTAAAAGGACCAAGCAAACCTGGCAGACGAGAAGTGAGGCGTGCCTAGGTCACAGCAACACAAGGAGCCCAGAGTGGAGAAAAAGAATGACGAGGAGACTCTGTCAGGGATTCCACAATTTGACAAAACTTCTGCTGGGAAACGAGTGTCCAGTGAACAGAGTGCATCGGTGGACAGTTGGATGATTAATTGTTGGGGTAACACAGTGTACAAACTGGACTCTGCACCACTAAAGGTTGTATCCTCCAATTCTGTTTTTGACGGACTTTTAGAGTGTGGACTGTGTGTTTTCCTTTTAATAAAACAGAAATTCGTTCTTGTTGTTGTTAGATTTTGTTTATATTCATTTATCTTTTTAATGTACTTATTATTGTCTGGTGTAATAGAAGTTACTGTTGCTTTTCCTGAAATTACTGTTGTGCCTTTCATTGCATGTTTACTCACCGCCCAATTTAAAGAAACCTGTGTGCTATTATTGGTAAATTTCAGGAGTTCCTAGTCTCTTAATAAAACTGGGTGGTATAATTGGATATTTTAACAGTGTCTAGGTTAGATTACCTGTAAGTGTGACCAGACACCTATCACACGTGTTTCTCCCCCGATTGCAGACCGATCCCTGAAGAGCTTATTAAGTGTGTTGATTGCAACCGTTACCGCTGGTGCCAATTTTGTTTTATTCAGCATACGATTCCTAAATTTAATGACAAAACCAATGACATGGAAGCGGCCTACGATACTGCAAAAATGTGTACTCTGTATTACAAAACTTACACAGTGAATTCCACCTCAAAACCCCATTAACGTCGCCCCAAGGAATGCCGTGTTTGTAAATCAAAAATTGAAAATGATGCAGAAAACCATCAATGCTTTATAGAAACATTGAAGTCTGGGGAGCTGTGTGAGAAATATGTGTTTTATGATTTTGAAAGTCGGCAAGAAATGGGTGTGCACATTCCGAATTATGTATACTGTAAATCCTGGTTCTTTGCAGATTAAGATTGCATACACCAGTTCTTTGCTAGATACTGTCACCCTATGTATCAAGGCTATACCTTCATAGCTCACAATTCAAAAGGTTACAATGGGTACTTTTTAGTGAAGCCTTTGATTGAAAACGGAGTGAACCCTTGGAAACAAGTTGATGTGTTTCACAGATGATGGTTAACAATTAAGTTTTATAGATTCTTTGAATTTTTTAACAATGAAATTGAGTGTCATGCCTAAAGCCATGGGGTTTGAAGCCGGAAAAGGGTATTTCCTCCATTTCTTCAATACGGCTGAAAACCAGGAATATATCGGACCATATCCAGAGTCTAAATGCTACGGTGTCCAGAGCATGGTGACAAAAGAAAAAGAAGAATTTTTACATGGTATGAGAGTGTCAAACATGGTGTTTGTAATTTTAAAAAGGAGATGGTTTTTAATTGTAAAAATGATGTTGAAATTCTTAGATCTGCATGTATCAAATTTAGAGACAAGGTGATCAAAATTGGCAATATTGACCCGTTTTAATGTATGACTCTAGCCTCTCTATGCATGGCCATGTACAGGCAAAACTGCATGCCACCAAAATCTACCTATATAATTCCTTCTGACAGCAGCAGTCAGAAAAACTACTCAAATGCATCTGTTTAATGGTTACATTATGTGAAACAGAAAAATTGAACATTCGGCACGCTCTAAACCATGGGGAAGTAAAGAAGGGCTCCTTTTTTCTTGACGGCTATGCAAGAGTTAACGGCATTCTGATCACCTTTGAATTTGCTGGCTGCTTTTACCACGGCTGTCCAAAATGCTATGATTTAAACCCATCCTTTAATTGGCCTGACTTGTGCAGTTATGTTCCAAATGTTTATGCGACAATTGGAAATACTTAGGACAAAATTTAATATACATGTGCGTGTGATCTGGGAGCACAATTGGGAGATGATGAAAAAACACGACCTCAGGCTACAAACTTTGTTAAAACATTGTGATTTCCCTCAACATATAAAGCCAAGGGATTCGTTGTTCGGCGGCCGTACCAACACCATAAAATTGTACCACAAGGTCGGGGGTGATGAGCAGATTCACTATTATGATTTCAATTTAGTTTGTACCCATATGTGAATAAAACAAAAATGTAACATAAATCGGTCATCCCACCATCATTTTTCAGCAATTTGGGGATCTCTGTCAATATTTTGGTTTAATTAAAGCCACCATCCAGCCTCCACGTGGTCTCAATTTTCCAGTCCTGCCTCTCAGGTTGTGTGGGAAATTAATGCTTACCCTCTCTCGCTCCTGCACAGAAAAAGAATCTCTCTAACTGTGGACTGTCATCATACAGAGGATAAGAGAGCTTTAACTGGGACTTGGTGTAGTGTGGAAATAGCAAAGGCCATTGACAAAGGTTATAAAGTTTAAAAAGTTGACGAGATTTGGCATTCTCCCGAACGTACTTCTGAACTATTCTTGGACTATATCAAGCTTCATCTAAAAGGCAAGCAGGAGGCATCGGGTTATGCTACCTGGTACACGGATAATGCTTCCCATGGCCGGTATATTTTAGAATATTATCAAAAGGAAGGCGTACAAATGGAATGCCATAACATCACCATAAATCCAGCTAAGAGACAGATTTCAAAGTTGTTTTTAAATTCTCTTTGGGGTACATTTGGGCAGAAGCCTTTCCATCTCACTACTAGCCTAGTCAAGGATGGCGAGGAATTCTTGCAGTATATTTTCTCCAAACAGTATAATGCTTCTTATTTTGAATTTATCGGCGATGAGATTGCTCAAATATGAAAAATACACTGGTAGCGTTAATGTTGTTATTGCTTCTTTCACTACTGCCTATGCCCGGTTAGAGTTGTATGATTTACTGGACATTCTGGGGGAAAGGGTGTTGTACCATGACTCCGACTCGGTTATTTTTACTTCTTAACCTGGTTAGTACAATCCTCCTCTGGGTGACTATTTAGGAGAGCTCACCAGTGAGTTAAATCCTAGTAATTATATTACGGACTTTGCATCAGGTGGTCTAAAGACATATGGGTATAAAACAGCACAAGGCAAAACATGTATGAAGGTAAAAGGCATTGCCATTAACCACGAAACCGGTAAAATTGTAAACCTCGA
Source organism: Polypterus senegalus (assembly GCF_016835505.1). Taxonomy (NCBI): domain Eukaryota; kingdom Metazoa; phylum Chordata; class Cladistia; order Polypteriformes; family Polypteridae; genus Polypterus; species Polypterus senegalus. The sequence goes on from NC_053168.1 coordinate 100,533,695, forward strand.
ATCACTAACCAATCTAGTTCAGAATTTTGTGAATTTTTGCTCCTCCTCAAGAGTTACTGGTTCACGGTAGTCAGATCCATAGAAATAAAAAATGCTTCACTTTAGAAAACAGACCACTCAGGAAGAAATTCAGAGTAGTGTATAACAAAAGTGTTCTCCTAAAAGACTACACCACAAGGCTGTATGAATACTAAAAGAGATTTTGATACACGCCTTCAACACTCCTTCACTAAAATTATCTTGGGTCCGTCATGCTCCAGTAAATCTTATTATGTAAAAAAATCACTGGAACATTCGAATTATGTAGTTTCTCAGCGTTTTCAAAATATAATATGGTTTATAGTTGTTGGCAGAAAATGTACGACAAGCTATCAGCTAAATTTCAGCAGTTTAAATTTATTGAGTCTTTATGTGACGATGAACTTCTTCCTCCTGAGAAAATAAATTTGGTCATTATAGATGTTCTGATGGAATTGGCTAGCGAAAGCCAGGAAATAGAAAAAGCTTTCACAAAATATACTCATTACCGGAATCTATCTATCATTTACTTGCTTCAAAATTTATTCTTTCAAGGAAAGAAAAAACGAACGATTAATCTTAACGCCAATTATATTACTCTTTTTAAAAACACCAGGGACAACTTGCAGATTACTATCTTGGCCCACCAAATGTATCTGGGGCGTGTTAAGTTCTTTTTGGAAGCTTTTGAAGATGCTACAAAATTATCATACGGCTATCTCTTAGTGGATCTGAAAGCACAGACACCCAATGAACTACGATTAAGAACAGGTTTGTTTCCGCCCAATTGGCCGGTCGTGTACACTATGAAAAGATAAAAGAATCTGTTCTGAGTCAAAGTTTCATATTTTGTCAGCATGTCGACTAGAATAAGTAGAAACCTACAGCCTCTCAAGGCTTTACTCGGTTGCTCTTGTCGTCGCCGTAAAATTCTTATAAATGTGTCTTCTGACGATTTAATTAATGCTTTTTCCGAAATAGCCTGTAATACTTTAAAAGGCAATATACCTCTTTCACCCAAACAGTTTAAACAACTCAAGAAGCATAATCCATCCGTCTGAAAAATAAGTGACAGAAAACTAACCTTAAAAAAGAAGAAAGCTATTTTGAACCAGAAAGGAGGCTTTTTTGGGGGGCTCTTTTAAGTGTCGCTGTACCCTTCATATCCAGTTTATTAGCTTCTAGAGCCTAAGCATGGAATATGCTCAGAAAATGTATTTGGTCCTGCAGCATCAAATGTCTTTTTTTCAGCAAAAGAGCACTAATCCGAACAATCTCTTGAGTGCCACTGAAAGTGAACTGGACAAGGAAATGAGAAACGTTCTGCAACGCTGTGATATAGGGGCTGATGAGAAAGCAAAGATTTACACCTCTATCTTGCAGAGATATCTAACGTTAGTTAAAAAGGCCGATAAAGAAACTAACAGTCTGACACTCATGTTACCTAAAGAAGAAAATGTCGAGGGGGACGTTAGAACAGTCAACGTGTCTGAGGACTGGGTTTGGCAAAAGGTTTTGAGAAGTGCACCTGTAAAAGCAAATAAAAATGTTGCATTTGTTTTGCATGAAATGGCATTGTTATTGTTCACATCATCAGAATACTTTTATATTACAGAGGTGTATGGCAGTCCTTTCCCTCGCTGATGCTGAAAGAAGAGGCAGTGTTGGTCGCATGCATCCAAGAACCAACTTTGAAGCTGCCTGTTGTTGTAAATTATTTGTTTACAGTTTTTGCTTAAGAAACGGCAAAAATCATTCGGGAAGTATATAAAGTCCGCAGGATTTCCATAGGAATCAAAAAACTCTCCATGGCCGTCTTCAGTGAGGTAAATCCCCAGCCAATGTTCTCCAGGTTGGGATTAGCGGTGAGTATTCATTACAAACAGGGCTGGCATTCTGATATTTTTTTTCGGTAGTTGATCACACACCAGCACCCCACGGAAATATCTTTCAGTAATTGGAGGATGCCGTCTGTCCCGTAGACCAACATGCCTGATCAGGATCATAGTCGGAGAGGTGTTGGTTGTTAACTGACCAAAACACATCATTTGCTCTCAGTATCTGGTCTGGAGCAGAGTAGGCAGGGTTGATTTGAGGGTTAGCTGGCCAAAACTGGTAGTCAGTGGTGGCTGTCTGTTCCACACTACCGTAGATCGGCACTTTGGAACGCATCAAAGAGACGACCGGTCCAGTTATCAATGGCTTCTAGGAGCTCAGCTTTGGTAGGGTAGTTAGTTGAAGACATCTCGAGATCGCTTTAGGTTAATGAAATCTATGAAAGAAGACTGCTGTATTTATTTCCACTTACTTAGGAGTGGGTGTTTCCCAATTTTCTTCCTCCTCCTACTCCGCGCTTGAATTATTCAACATGCAAATCTCCTCCTCTGAAAACAATGGCTCCAGTTTTCTTTTAATTATTTTCATCTGGTCAGACAGTTTTCCTTGATGATTAGTTTCACCAATATTTGGAAAAAGAGATTTAAAAAAAGTCCAGTCTTTTACAGAAAAATATATTTCACTCACTCATTCCTTTATCTCATTTTCTTGATACTCATAACCCTCTTCATGGACAACTTCTTTACATTCTGGAATGATAGGATCCTTTTTGGAAACCACCACTGTGAGATGCCCCAGAGAATTTCTTTTTACTTCTACTTGTCTCAAAGCACAATTAGAGTCATACCAGGCAGAGCTGAATCAATGGTTCCGTAACTCAGACATTCTGAAAACCCTGTTTGTCTTCATTTTCTTAGAAGCATTCACAAAACCATCCATTCTATGATCTTTTGTTTCTCGTAGTGTATTCACTAAATGACTAGAGCTTTATACAAGAACTCTCTCTTCTCCTACTGCAACCAGGTGGAGCAGGGGTGGAGCGACACGCCTCTCTCATAACCCTTGTGGGGAACAGGCCGGACACAGACAGGCAGACATCGTTTTGTCACCCAATACACATTTATTTACAGCAATATGTGCAGTGAGAACACATATACCCAGTGCCGCAGCACCAATCACCCCCAAAGTCCAGGCCTTCTCTCTCAATGCCTTTACTCTTCTGGCCGCCTCCACTCCTCTCCTTCAAGACACTGTCCACTTCTATCCGACTCCAGCCATTGAATGGAGGGAGGTGACCCCTTTTATTCACACCCAGACGAGCTTAAGGTGCCTCCCGATAAGCTGCTGCTGGCACTCCCCAGTGTGGCCGAAGTACCAGTAGAGCACCTGGTAGCACTCTGGGTATCCCTGGTCTTCTTTCCCCCCAGCAATTCCAGGTGTGGCGGAAGTGCAGAGGGCCGGGGCACCTCAGGCATCCGGGCGCCCCCTGCCGGGGACCACGGGCCCCTATAGGGTTGAGCCTCCAAGCTCCAAATCCATGGTCCCCAAAGCCACCAGGGCAGCTGCCCATTCACAGTTGGGAGGAGGTGTAAGCCCTCCTCCGGTCCTTTTAGGTGTCCCGGCTGGGTACCGCCCCCAGCCGCTCGCCAAACCCATCTACAGCCAGATGTTCTTGCAGGTCTTTGAAGGTTATCTGTGGATTGTCTGTAACCATTCTCACAATCCTGTGCATATGCTGCTCCTGTGTTTTTCTTGGCCTGCCAGACCTGGGTTTAACAGCAACTGTGCCTGTGGCCTTCCATTTCCTGATTACATTCCTTACAGTTGAAACTGACAGTTTAAACCACTGAGATAGCTTTTTGTAGCCTTCCCCTAAACCATGATACTGAATAATCTTTGTTTTCAAATCTTTTGAGAGTTGTTTTGAGGATCCCATGCTGTCAATTTTCAGAGGAGAGTCAAAGGGAAGCACAACTTGCAATTGACCACCTTAAATACCTTTTCTCATGATTGGACACATCTGTCTATGAAGTTCAAGGCTTAATGAGCTAATCCAACCAATTTGGTGTTATAAGTAATCAGTATTGAGTGGTTAAATGCATTCAAATCGGCAAAATGACAAGGGGACCCACATTTTTGAAAAGCTAGATTTTCAGATTTGATTTAATTTCATTCAATCTAAATACTGCTTCACTAAAAATCTGTTCAGAAAACACCCCAGTCCTCAGATATTCCTAGGAAATGAAAGACATACCACTGTTATCTTTTTGGTTGAAAGTAGAGTAAATCATTATGCAGACTGAGAGGGTTTCCCAAATGTTTTCATATGACTGTAAATGACTTAAAGGACACAAGACACAATGATGAGAGTGATGTGTACGGCTTGGATGCAAAATAATTATTGCGAGACTAGTCTAAATACTTTCTGAATAGTTTTGATTCCATGTCATTTCTTTTCTAATCATAGTTCTCTAAAAATTAGATATATGTCACATATGAGTGAAAACAATGTCGAAGTTATATTGTGAATGTAGCCTTTTTTAGTTTCAAAAATCAAACATAAGGTTGTATGCAGTTGTTTAACAACAGTGCAGTTGCTATCAACAGAGGCATTCATGAAAAGAAATGATCTGAACAAACAAGAATGGCAGTAGTTAAAATGTAAATATTTCATAACAATAATTAATAATTCAGCGTTTCACCGACAAAAGCGCGATAGACATATGAGCGGCGACAAAACTGCGACGGACAAATGAGCGCCGACAAACTCGCTAACTGGTTTTCAACAAATTCGCGCTGACAAAATCGCGAGAGAGGCCAAGAGAGTGGGACGCGTACGTGCGTATTATGTACATTATGTGCTAGATTATAACTGTTATAACTGCTGATGGCATGCCACGAACAAATAACTCAGTCGAGGGTTGGCATAACACATCATATACAAAGCGGAATTACCAGCAGTCAGGCAGCCAAGCAAGTCTAAATACGCTCAACTATCAAGACGTCTTGCTGCAATTCTTCCTACATATGCAGGGCGTGATCTTAAGGACTACCTGCGTGCCGTGTCTCATAATATTGACTTCTAAAATAAACGTTATTATTTATGCTTTAAACTAGTAATTCATATTTAATGAAACTTTCGCGATTTTGTCGGCGCGATTTTGATGCCGCGTTTTAATGGGCGCTATTTTGTCGGCGCTCATATGTCTATCGTGCAAATGTCGGGTCACTTAATTCAGCAGATTAAACTGACCAAACTATATCATAATTATAAATTATATACATAATTGCTAGGAAAATATACCATATACTGTATTTAAATATACTGTAGTTTAATTTAACTGTAATTTTTCACAATACAATACTGTATTGAAAAATGTACAATCACAGCAAGCTAAGCTGACATCCATCATAAGAAAGCAAGTTACTGTAAAATTGTATTTGGACTAGTCTGCCTTTCATTGTAGGACAGTTTCAATTCATGTATTTTCATACTGCTTCACTAATAGAGGGTAAAATGACAGTTCTAAGTCAAATTCTGGCTACAGTGGCGCTGATGGAACCAGAGGAACCAGAGATACAAGGAAAAAGTAACCAAGTAGTGAGGTGGGCAGGAGAAAGACTTTAGGGACCTTTAAAACTCAACTCGATGTAAATTTTGGGGAAATTAGGTGAATACACTGTAACAAAAATCCTGTAAAAACACATTACATTAACTCACACACATGCACTTTAGGAACAACTTCAGGGCTCGTCTGATGGTAATTCCACTCCAAGTCGTGGGTTGGCACCCCGCCTAAATACCTTTCTCTTCCTCCTTCTACAGAAAGGAAGACTGATGGATGGAGACTGCTGACATGGCACCTCCAGGTTCCAACCTCCTTAACATGTCTCTTCTGGATGTCTTGCCTCAAAACAACAACTACATTTATTTATATAGATATTTTCATACAAATGAAGTAGCTCAATTTGCTTTACAGGATAAAGAAAGAGAAAAAACACAAAATATATAAAAAGATAAAATTAGGCAATACTAATTAACACAGAATAAAAGTAAGGTTAGATGGCTAGGGAGGACAGAAAAAAACAAGAAAATCTCCAAATAGCTGGAGAACAAAAAAATCTGTAGGGGTTCTGAGGTCACGAGACCGCCCAGCAACCTCTAGGCGTCCTAACATAAATTACCTCAATCAGTCATCAATGGTATTCAGGGTTCACATGGAAGATGATGACGGTCATGTGGACTTCTGGCCTTCAATCCATCAATACAGGGACATCACAGTGCTTTGATCAGGTGTTGATGGCACAGATCGTCACCACAGAAAATCAGAAAAAGAACAGCAGAGAAAATATGAGTTAGTATGGATTTTGGAACCACCATGAATGATAATTAAATGCATATACAGACTATCAGGATTAAACTATGATGAAGCTATGAGAAAGCCATGTTAAAATAATGTGTTTTTAGCAGTTTTTTAAAGTGCTCCATTGTATTAGCCTGGCGAATTCCTATCGGTCAGCTATTCTAGATTTTAGGTGCATAACAGCAGAAGGCCGCCTTACCACTTCTTTTAAGTTTAGCTCTTGGAATTATAAGCAGACACTCATTTGAAGATCTAAGGTTACGATTTGGAGTGTAAGGTGAAAGACATTCTGAAATATAGGATGGAGCGAGATTATTTAAGGCTTTGTAAACCATAAGCAGCATTTTAAAGTCAATTCTAAATGACACGGGTAACCAGTGTTGTGACATCAAAACTCTGGAGAGATGTGCTCGGACTTTGTTTTCCTAGTTAAGATTCTAGCAGCTGCACTCTTCAATAGTTGCAATCGATTTATGTCTTTTTTGGGTTGTGGAAGAATAATTTTAGGGTAACATAGCATTCATCTTAAATAAATGGCATAAAAGGTTAATAAATGTGGGAAGCCAAATAAAGGTCAAGTGAACAACAAAATGTAAACTGAAATATAGGAATTGGTTTAGGAAAAATACTGAGATGGTCAAGTAAATAAAGAATGTACCAAAAAAAAAGGCTGATGTAATATACAAAATGTACTGAAGGATGACTAAGAGATGAGTAAGAAATCAACAGATGTCCTATATACTAGAAAGGACAGTTGTTATATATATGCACATAAATTTCAAGGGTGGTGTCTCATCTCAAAAGGTATAAGAAGAACCAGAATATAATATAATAGACTTTTATTCTATATAAATATTTGCGTGTAAACCAACGAACCAACCAGAGTAAAATGTATGCATTGATTGACACTGTGTGTACATTCAACAGTTTATAAAATGAACCTCAATCCTTTGTTTCTCTGACCAATCTGATCATTCTGACCGTGCTGTAACTGACTGCTTCTGATAATGCTCCCTCCAAGGCATTTTGCCGAGGAGCAATTAAAAGATACAATGAACAGCTTTTCTCCTGCCTGATTACTGAATTGTCCTTTTAGAGGATGTTTCTTTCTTTAATAAGATGTTAAATTTCAACCACAGGGTAGTCCTAAGAAAAGTGCATTACAGTAATGTAGCTGAATGAAAACAAAAGTGTGAACTAATTCCTTAGCATCTTGCAATGTTATAAGAGGTCTCACTTTTGCTATATTTCTTAAGTGAAAAAATGCTGCCCTAGTAATCTGATTAATATGTGATTTAAAATTCAGGTCAGAGTCAATAGTTACCCCTAAATTCTTTACTTCCATCTTGACTTTTAATCCTAATGCATCAAGTTTATTTCTAATAACCTCATTATCTCCATTTTTCCTAATCACTAAAATTTCTGTTTTCTCCTTATTTAGTTTGAGAAAATTACTACTCATGCATTCAAAAACACAAGTAAGACATTGTGTCAATGAATCAAGAGAGTCGGGATCACCAGACACTATTGATAAATACAGTTGTCTGTCATCAGCATAGCTGTGGTAGCTCACGTTAAGCCCTGAGTTAATCTGACCTAACGGAAGCATATAAATCGAAAAGAGCAGTGGACCTAGGATAGATCCTTGTGGAACACCATTTAGAATATCATGTGTCTTTGAAGTATAATTACCACAATTAACATCAAACCAATTTAAGACACTGCTAGAGAGGCCAACCCATTGACTAAGGCAATTTCTAAGAATATTGTGATCAATGGTATTAAATGCGGCACTCAGATCTAAGAGGATGAGAACAGATAAACGGCCTATGTCTGCATTTGCCCACAAGTCATTTACTACTTTAATGAGTACAGTTTCTGTGCTGTGATTTGTTCTAAAACCTGACTGAAATTTATCAAGAATAGCATGTTTATTGAGGTGATCATTTAGCTGTATAATGACTGCCTTCTCTAGGATTTAGCTTAAGAAAGGCAGGTTAGAAATAGGTCTAAAATTTTCAAAAGCAGAGGAGTCAAGATTATTTTTCTTGAGCAGGGGTTTAACTACAGCAGTCTTAAGACAGTCTGGGAAGAGCCCCGCATCAAATGACGAGTTTACTATGTCAAGAATACTATCAATTAGCACACCAGATACTTCTTTGAAAAAACTTGTTGGTATTGGGTCAAGGATGCAGGTGGAGGGTCTCAGCTGAGAAATTATTTTATATAAAATCAGGTTAATCTATCCTGGTGAAAGAATTGAATGTGTTTAAAATGGAGTACCAGGGTTTAAGAGGATCAGTATTATGGCAATGTACTGTATTATTTCTAATATTGTTTATTTTGTGATTAAAAAATACAACAAAAGCCTCAAAGGTTTCACTGGAAGTTTTTTGGAGGTATTCCATTGAGTGACCTGGGTTTAGCAGACGATCAATTGTAGAGAATAAGACTCTGGGATTACCAGCATTGTTATTTAATAATATAAGATGCTGCAGATGTTCTACCAGACGGTTGTGGCGAGTGCCCTCTTCTATGCGGTGATGTGCTGGGGAGGCAGCATAAAGATGAAGGACGCCTCAATTTGGACAGTTTAACATCTGTAGCAGAGCAACTGGCACTAAGCAAACTCCTGTCAATCATGAAGAATCCACTGCATCCACCGAACAGTGTCATCTCCAGGCAGAGGAGTAGCTTCAGTGACAGACTTTTGTCACTGTCTTGCTCCACTGACAGAATGAGGAGATTCAGATTGTCATCCCCAACACTATGCGACTATTCAATTCCACCTGGGGGAGTAAATGCTAACATTACTCAAAGTTATTGTCTGCTTTTACATGCATTTTTATTACTATTTAATTTAATATTGTTTTTGTATCAGTACACTGCTGCTGGATTATATGAATTTCCTCTTGGGATTAATAAAGTATCTATCTATCTATCTATCTATCTATCTATCTATCTATCTATCTATCTATCTATCTATCTATCTATCTATCTATCTATCTATCTATCTATCTATCTATCTATCTATCTGTTTATAATTCTAGAGAAATAACACTGCCTCTCAAGATGGACTATGATGTTGTGTTCTGTTATTGTAACCTTCAATATCTAATAGTGGATAATCAGTTTAGTTTTTCTTCATTTATGCTCAGCTTTCCAGCATGATTTCTTTAGCTGATTTATGGTTTGTTTTGATTTTTTTCCAATAAACTGGTTAACCTGTAGTACACCCTTCATCAGAAAAGCAACCTTTCATTCTCCACCATACAACATTAAATAACTGTTCTAAACATTGAATTCATATACAAATGATTGTCTTTAAAAAAAAAAACTGTCTTTTTGTCATATGTTTAGAACAACTGCTAGAACAAATTAAAACAAATGAAAATAGAAGTAATTAAAATACCTGGAAGCAACGGGAAGGAAGGGAAGCTAAGGACATATTTTACATGGACAATGTGACTGTAACATGCAAGAGCACAATCTCAATAAGACAAACTTTAAAGCATGTGCAAAAATGTGTGATGCCATGAAGTCAACATTAAATATAAAGAAGACTGAAATTTTAATGAAAAGTATTTGGGGACAAACAGAAAACACTGGAGGCGATATTAAACAAGAGAAAAATAAAACATTACGGATTAACTTCCAAAGTAAAGCTGGTGTTAGAAAAGATTAGGAGGACCAGAAAAGAAACATTAAACAGTTAAAAGTGTTATGGAAAACCCTACACCTTGAGAGCAAACTTTTATTGATAAAGTTAATTATTTTATCCAAGCTTTTATATTTGGCAGTGATATTTTGAACTACAGTGAAGACCATTAAGGAAACTGAGAGACTCCTGTTGTATTTCATTTGGGCTTGTTGTATAAGCAACTTGGAAGAAAAAATGTAACAAAGGCAAAAAAAAAGGTGGCAAAGCCTTACCAGATATAACACTGTTGAAAGTAAAATATGCAGCTGAATTAGTGTCTTTAGTGCTAAAAGGAAAAGTAGAAGATGTTTTGAAGTACTAGTTAGGAAATGTTCTTAGGAAATACAACATAAACAACCCCCCAAATAATAAACCCACAGGTTTTGTAGCATCAAAACATTTAAGAAAAGTAGAGGAGGCATTGAAGGAAGTAGCCTTGAAGAGAGAAATTAAATTGAAAACAACTGGAAGATCTTAAAGAACACCACAGAAGAAAATGAAGGAGCCATATGGATAAAAGAATTCACCTGAGCAGAAGCAGGAATAGTGTGGGAAATGATAGCCTCCAAAGAACTTCCCAACAGTCAATGCCATATTGACAACGAGCACAAATCTGGTTAAAAGTAAAGGTGTGACAAGCAGAAAGAGACCAAGGAAAAAGGGAACTGCAAAATGTGTCATGTGGGGAAGGTGTCCAAAAAGTATGGGAAAGGTCAAAAAAGTTTTTTTTTTTTTTTTAAATATATTACCATATAGCAAAATGTCTTTACACAATGTAAGTTTTGCAAAAATGTAATGGAAAGAGAAAAAGAAAAACTGTGAGTAAGGATAAATTTTAATAATGGAAAGTAAGAAGTAGACTAATATGGAAAAAGAAAAAACAAGTTTATTCAGTAGCCGGTGTTTTAAAAAGAAAATGAGAGAAAAGAAGCTCAAGAACCAAAAGGTAAGCAGCCTGTTTGTTAAGCTAGATAGATAGATAGATAGATAGATAGATAGATAGATAGATAGATAGATAGATAGATAGATAGATAGATAGATAGATAGATAGATAGATAGATAGATAGATAGATAGATAGATAGATAGATACTTTATTAATCCCAAAGGGAAAGGTGTCCTTTTGTAAAATCAGTTGATTTGAGCTCTCCATGTAAATTATTCATTAGGAAAGGAAAAAAGCCAAGAGAGAAACTCTGTTGAGATTTTAAATTCATAATTTTTAAATTTGATAATATATGAAATAAAATAGCATTAGTACAAAAAAACTGTTGGTCAATGTCTCTAATAATTTTTTAGTGGTTAAATAATTTGTAATCAAACTTCTAGACATTTAACTATTAAATTACAGTGGAGCATTGATGAACTTACTAGGTTAAATAACATATTTTCATTAAGGTTGTTATAGTAAATTTGCAGTTAATTACTGGGTACCGAATTGCAGTACTATTATAGCTGACATGTAAACATTTTGGAAATTAATGTATATTAGAAGTGGTTAATAAATGTAATTTAACAGGAGCACACTGCTACATCACAGTAATTTGGTGTCTCAGCTTGCTGTAAAGTCACTGTAATTTGATACAGTAACGCACTGTGAAAGTAATGCAACTAGTAGCCAGTAATTTACTGTACATATTTATAGTAAATTGACCGAGCTTTGTACATAAATTAGGACTTGCAATCTTCCTTTTATTCTTAAGCATTGTGTAGAATTCGAGATTGTATACTGTGTGTTGAGGGGGGCTGCTGGCTGCGCGGTGGCCGATTCTGTGGAGGGCCGGCCCACCAACTCATGATAACAGGTGCCCACGAGTTCAGCAGAATTTACCGCTCGTCCCTCCATCACTGCTCCTGAGCATTTGTACGTCCTGATGCGTTTCCTCCTGTTTGTTTCTTTTCTCTCTCGTTCAATCTCAAGACCGGGTTCTCTTGTCATAGAGCAGACTAGCGCTCGGTCTGGCTGCTTTATAGCCGAAACAACTAAAGACAATCAAGATTATTGATGGCTTTTGGCGCTAAATCGAGGAATGTCGAAGCGGTTCCACTAGAGAGCAGTCTTGCACCACCGAGACGCCCCGGCCTTTACGACGTAGCTGGCGGCTGAAGTTCGGCTTCAGAAGTGCTTCATTCAAATCGGCACACATTTAATAGAGCCCGCAAATATTTATACTGCCCTGTCCTTTCCATCTCTATTAAAGGTTAAAGCGTCGTGATTTAAGGCATTTTCCGGAGATCGTTCAGGGGAGCGTCAAAGCTGTTCAGACACCATATCAAGAATGAATTATCCGGCCAGCTATAGCTGAATATCCGCAAGCCATTACACGGGGAAGGTGTGAAAACACGTCTCTGAATTAAAATACTTACAATAACCCCAAAACACTCATACTGTAAACAACTGCTGAACGGCATCACGGAGCTTTATTGCAGCTAGCTAAAAACATATTCCAAATATAATTGCAATTTACATTTGCAACGGAGAACGCGAGTGGCTCTGTTGCATCCTAACGCCGCCACTGTTTTGGTGGAGTTTTAACAGATTGTACTGCAATCAAGTCAAGTTCACACTAAAGGCAAATGGGGTTTTGCGTCTGGTGCCGGAGAAGGTGGACTTAAGTGGGGTCTAAAAGTAACCGTGCCGATGTTAGACTGGTTCGTGTCCCAGGACGCGTTTTAATTCGGCTTGAAACATTTAAATTAGTATTGCCAACGCGGAAACGAAAATAAATTATAAAAAAATATGTTTATTTGCAGTAGATAGTTTAGAAATACAGTTATGTTAAAAGTAGTTATAAACATTTTGGTTGTGTATTTTCAGAGCTGTATTAATGATACTGCTTCTGGTTTCAGTCAGTTTAATCCAGCGCTCCGATCTCCTCAAAGATCCCAAACTTATGCCCGTTAAATTAGCCCAGCCGTCCCGGGATAATTGTGTGTATTTGGGATTTATCTTGCTTTATGTCGGACCCTTTTGGCTAGTTTAAACATTCCAGTTATGTAAGGTTCCATCCATCTTCTAACTCGCCGAATCCGAATACAGGGTCACGGGGGTCTGCTGGAGCCAATCCCAACCAACACAGGGCACAAGGCAGGAACCAATCCTGGGCAGGGTGCCAACCCACCGCAGGACACACACAAACACACCAAGCACACACACTAGGGCCAATTTAGAATCACCAATCCACCTAACCTGCATGTCTTTGGATTGTGGGAGGAAACCGGAGCGCCCGGAGGAAACCCACGCAGACACGGGAGAACATGCAAACTCCACGCAGGGAGGACCCGGGAAGCGAACCCGGGTCTCCTAACTGCGAGGCAGCAGCGCTACCACTGCGCCACCGTGCCGCCCGGTTATGTAAGGTTCTAGCCAAAATCTCCATTTTTATTTTCATGCCTTATTTTAGTATTGTATAGGGGACAGCGCCACAAAAGCAACGTTCAAGCCCAGGATGCTAATTCCGTACGTTTCTAATGAAACTCAGTATCACTTTACTTCATGTTTTTGTTTCAAGGGTAATACCCACCAAACGGGCACACCGTGGCCCCCTGTAGGCAGACCGTGGGCAGTGTGTGCTTTGGAAAACTCCTGCAAATAGGCTCTGGCGCAGCGCTGGACTGCTCCATGGAGGCTCCTTAGCAGAGTTCCCTGTGTGGCCCAAAATGGCACACAGCGTTTCTCAACCTTTAAGTATTTGCGACCCGAGTTTTCATAACAGTTTTAATCGCGCCCCCCTAACGTTTTTTTGAAAGGAGTCCACTAAAACAAATTTGTTCTTTTTTAATTAATGGTATATCATAGATGCATATTTAATTAAAGTTCAGGGGTCCTCAATCACGGTCCTGGAGAGCCGCAGTGGCTGCAGGTTTTTGCTCCAACCCAGTTGCTTAATAAAAAGCACTTATTGCTAAAATAACACTTCTGCTTCACTTTAGTGATTTTGAGCCCTTATTGCTTAATTTTGTCTTAAACAGCTATTTTAATTGCTCTTTATTATCAACTAGCAGAATACCCAAGCTTCGCAGCGGAGAAGTAGTGTGTTAAAGAAGGTATGAAAAAGAAAAGGAAAAATTTAAAGAATAACGTAACATGATTGTTAATGTAATTGTGTTGTCATTGATATGAGTGTGTTCCCATATCTATCTATCTATCTATCTATCTATCTATCTATCTATCTATCTATCTATCTATCTATCTATCTATATATATATATATATATATATATATATATATATAGCAAAATAACCGCTCTTGGCAGCGGAGAAGTAGTGTGTTAAAGAAGGAAAGAGAAACAAAAGGAAACATTTTGAAAATAACGTAACATGATTGTCAATGTAATTGTTTTGTCACTGTTATGAGTGTCGCTGTGATATATATATATAGCAAAATAACTGCACTTTGCAGCGATGTCGTGTCTTAAAGAAGTTATGAAAAAGAAAAGGAAACATTTGAAAAATAATGTAACATGATTGTGAAAGTAATTGTTTTGTGTATTTGGCGGCAGCGTCATGAAGTTGTTTTCATCTAGCTGCATTAGAAAATGTACCACGACATCTGACACGCCTCCTATTTACTGTTTTCTCACAGCTTGAATTGTTGTTGTCATAATGGGTTTGAGTGTACATATATATAATCGGCTGTGATGGCACTGTCAGTCCTCCACTCGTGTGCGTGTCTTCATAATCCGAGCAGAGGACCTCATAATCGTATACGTGCAAAAGAAAGTGTGAATCACCTTAATATTATTTTGCCGTGGTGTAGAAAAGGGGTCCCGTGTTTGCACTTGTCTGGGCTATAGCTCAGGGGGAGGATGAAAAAAATTAAAAGTGCTCACTTTGACTTAAGGCAGAAGCGCAGTCAGTGTCTCAAATCCCGACACAGCTATGCGCGCGCGCCGGCTGCTCGACTTTTGCTGGGCAGGAGACCCCAGTTTTTGTACACACGTTCCACAAATAAGACACACGGGTTTACCGGCAATGTCAGTAAACATATACTCAGCCTCCCATCGGTTTTTAAAGGCTCTATTTTCAGAATCAACTTTTCTCTTTGGCATCGTGTGGGCTAGCTTCGCAATAACTTGCAGCATCATAAGCTAGACTTGATTAACGCGGTAAGTGTTCGGCAAGGCAGCTGAAGCGCTGCATTATGGGATCTGTAGTTTATTGTGTTACCAGCGCTTCATATACCCGGGCCATTAATAACAATAATACAGTATATAAAATGATCTTGGGGGCCGGATATACTTACACGCCGGGCCGGCTGTGGTCCGCGGCCCTTGAGTTTGACACATATGGACTAAATAGAACTTGAAAAGATATATTTTTTCAAATGTGATCGCGCAATTCAGATAGAGTTGACGCGCACTACAGCCTGCATGCCTCAATAAGTCATCCTCCCCTCGCTCTTAATTTTTTACCGTTCATCTAATGAATACACGAAGTATGGCTTTACCAAAACAATCATTGATGGCGAATAAAGTATCCATTATTCGAGTATGTAGATCGGGATATATATATACCCGCATATCGCAGCGGAGAAGTAGTGTGTTAAAAAAGCTATGAAAAAGAAAAGGCAACATTTTAAAAATAACGTAACATGACTGTCAATATACAGTATTTGTTTTGTGAGTGTTACTGAGTGTTGCTGTCATCAAGGATTTGATTATCATTATTTCTTTCAATCAGGTTCGTATTTGTAGGATGTGTTGTGTTCAAATTACATTCCGTGTTTGTCAATTGTTGTAACGATGACAGGTTTCATTCATCGATTCGTTTCTTACTGCATCAATAAACAGCTCGTCTTCTTCTTTATCTGAGACCTGACACACTGCATGCACAGGTTTTTTACACTGTCTTCCTTTAGCGGACATTGACTTTTTCCACCGTGTGCTTTGTTTCCGCAGTAGCTGGATTTATGAATATGCTTGTATGTATCAGACGCTTCATATTTTTTGCTGCCTTTTCAATTGTGTAATTCGGTTTTTGTTCAGCGCTCTTTGGAACTGTTGCTTTTTGTCTGTGCACTGCGTCAGTTCACGTTAGCCGCTCGGTGTACATGCATTGATGGTTCCCAGCTGTGACATCTATGTCCATGGCTGTATTTAATGTTACCTTAGTCCTGGCACTTAAAACTTTCTCTCGCAGTTTCGCTGAGTTTGTGCCAAACACCACCCTGACCATCTCATCTTCCTCTCCATAAAACACAGTCCTTCACCCGTGAATATTTAGTGGGAGTTTGCTATTGGATTGCCGCTGACGGACGGCCTTATATGGGCAGGCACTAAATTACAAACGCCAGCGGCAGTCTGTCTATGAACTTAATTTAAAGTGTAGGTTTACATCGTGCTTTGTTGCCGAAGTAGCATAACTCATGAATATGGTTGTATATGTCACTCGCTCGCTTCTTATTGTTTCGCTGCCTTCTCAATTATATAATGCATGTTTTCTTCAGCGCTTTTTGGAGGTCTCCCTGGTTTTCTATGTACTGCGTGATTACGTAGGAGGCGTGATGATGTCACACGAAACTCCGCCCTCACGGCGTTCAAGCTCATCTCCATTACAGTAAATGGAGAAAAACAGCTTCCAGTTATGACCATTACGCGTAGAATTTCGAAATGAAACCTGTTCAACTTTTGTAAGGAAGCTGTAAGGAATGAACCTGCCAAATTTCAGTCTTCCACCCACACGGGAAGTTGGAGAATTAGTGATGAGTGAGTGAGTGAGTGAGTGAGTGAGTGAGTGAGTGAGGGCTTTGCCTTTTATTAGTATAGATAACATGCAAATGACAAGAGAGAGCAGCATTTCTCCATTTAGCTTATTTACATTTACACTTGTGTGTATTTATCTGCACTATTGGGGTTTAATTAAATACTTAGAAGAAAAATGAAGAGAAAAAAGTGAAGGACTCAGAATTACTCGTCCATTTTAGCCTTCAAATCATTTGCATGATAGAAAGGGAAAGAAAATCTAGGATATGAGAATGACCTGACATAGCAGAGTTAATTTAATTTCATAGCTTGTTAGTGCTTTATTGGCAAGAATTGCTTTCTAATTAAGCAACCAGGTCAGAACAAAAACTTGCAGCCACTGCAGCTCTCCAGGACTGGGATTGAGGACCCCTGTTTAGTTACTTAACCTTTATCGGTATTTATCTAACTCTATATTTGTTTTTCTAGTATCAGAATGTAGTTTAAGTTAATTTGTTTTGGTTTCAATAGATGTATTTTTTATATTTTTGATTCTTGTTTTCTTTATGGGCGGCACGGTGGCGCAGCGGTAGCGCTGCTGCCTCGCAGTTAGGAGACCCGGGTTCGCTTCCTGGGTCCTCCCTGTGTGGAGTTTGCTTGTTGTCTGCGTGGGTTTCCTCCGGGCGCTCCGGTTTCCTCCCACAATCCAAAGACATGCAGGTTAGGTGGATTGGCGATTCTAAATTGGCCCTAGTGTGTGCTTGGTGTGTGGGTGTATTTGTGTGTGTCCTGTGGTGGGTTGGCACCCTGCCCTGGATTGGTTCGTGCCCTGTGTTGGCTGGGATTGGCTCCAGCAGACCCCCGTGACCCTGTATTCGGATTCAGCGGGTTAGAAAATGGATGGATGGATGGATGTTTTCTTTATTTCACATCTTTGCGCCCCCCTTTTTGTTACTTCGCTCCCCCCTAGGTGGCCCCGCCCCACAGTTTGAGAAGCACTGGGCTAACGACTGACAGTACAAATTCAGTAAGCTCCTAACAATTTTTCATGCTGTCACAGAGGAAGTAAAGCAGTGATTTGTATTGGGTTTTATACAGTATATTGATCGTACAAGTATAAATAGCAATTTGAACGACTTCAAAAATTATTGTTTTTATATTGGTTGAATTGCAAATGTGTTTAGAAATTATTTCTTATACATAGGACTTTCAATATGTTTAACTAGTTTGTGACTTCACATAATACTTTATTCAGTGGTGAATTTGTGGAGTATATTATTTATCTAAAGCTGTTTGGTGAAATTTAAAGTATATTCAAATGTGAGAAGTAAATGTCTAATTCAAGGAAGCTTTCTGTTAAACTTCTTCAATCTACCAGGCTGCATTAACAATAGCTTATCTTCAACCTGTAGGTGTAAATAAAGGATGTCTATATTTAGAGTTTATATATAAGAATTGCTCAGGACTCTTCTTTATTTACAATGTATTTTCTACAACAGCAGGTTATTATTATTATTCACTGTTAACATTTGTGGAACAATTTAACTCTTTTTGTAACATGCAAATTTCAACCTGTTCTGAGTGTACAGAAATATATTAAATTGTGTTTTTTTTTCTTCTTCTGTATATGAATGCCATTTTGGACCTCAAACAATGCCCATATTCTGAAACTGTGGAAATAGTGCCATCTGTTTGTAGACTTGGAAAATATCATATCTAATTTCCATCCATCCATTTTCCAAACCACGGGTCACGGGGGTCTGCTGGAGCCAATCCCAGCCAACACAGGAACCAATCCTGGGCAGGGTGCCAACCCACTGCAGGACACACACAAACACACACCAGGGCCAATTTAGAATCGCCAGTCCACCTAACCTGCATGTCTTTGGACTGTGGGAGGAAACCGGAGTGCCCGGAGGAAACCCACGCAGACAACAAGCAAACTCCACACAGGGAGGACCCAGGAAGCGAACCCGGGTCTCCTAACTGCGAGGCAGCAGCACCACCGTGCTGCCCACCATGTCTAATTTAAATTAATTGAAATTAGTGGTGGTTCTACAGTATGTGTCTAAGTGTCACTGGAGTGCATCTACTAGCATACACAATCAAAATATCAAACTGAAACATTACAGGTTACCCTGGAAGAATAAATACAATATGAGGGTCCAAACAGGCCATAAATTATATATTTTTATGCATAATCTGTAAGTTTTTATGTGAACACTATTGGGTTATGCGTATTTACTATCAGTTTGCATGCTTACGTCATTAATTTGCATGCGTACAATAGTGGTGTCATTC
Organism: Polypterus senegalus; assembly: GCF_016835505.1. Classification (NCBI taxonomy): domain Eukaryota; kingdom Metazoa; phylum Chordata; class Cladistia; order Polypteriformes; family Polypteridae; genus Polypterus; species Polypterus senegalus. The sequence goes on from NC_053168.1 coordinate 100,552,595, forward strand.
ATATAAACTACATTGGTCTGTGCCTGCATATTATGGGTTTATGTGTGAACTATTTCAGTATAAGTGTATATGTATATTACTGATTTGCCTACGGGCTGTTTGGCCCCACAGTTTGCACTTGCTTTTCCTGGGTAACCTATAATGTTTCAGTTTGACATTTTGATATTTTATGTGTGTAGATGCAGTTCAATGACACTTGGGCACTTACTGTATAAATTTCTGTTTAGATACCATGCACTTGGGATAGAAAATGCATCTTTGGATTTAATCAATTTTTATGTCAACTTTTTCCAGCTAAAGAAATGAATTAAATATATTGTATTTACAAAGTATAATTGTTTTAACTTGATGAAATTAATTAATGCACATGTAAATGACTTTAGTAAATTAAAAAAAAAAAACAATCTCCAATGGAGTTCTTTGAGATTATTTTAAAGCCATTCAGGTTCTTTGGCTGTAATTAATATTTAAACAGCTATTTATACTATATCAACACAAACAGCTAAGAAAATTGAAAACTGCTTTCAATTGTTTTAGACTATTGTACTTTTTTATAATCTAAACATTAATGATTCTGAAGATAAGCAAAGAAAAAAAATGTTTTATCTTATGTAGGATGGGCAACAGATTTGCCAGTGCATCAAAAAAGTGTCATAAATCAGCTTCTTGAGCCACATTAAACCCACAACATTCAGAAAAAAAAAATTAATAAAGTCTTTAACTGTCTTTCCAACTGTAAGGGAATTCCTGGGACCACAATTTAACAAAAGGGCCCAATCTTTATGCAAATATGGGTTAGTCACGTACATAAAGTTTATTTATTTTAAGTTAAGACAACTTAATTCAGACATTGTTGTGTAGTGAAAATAGGCATACCATGTTTTGATCTTTAAGAAAAGTGTTCATTTTGTGTAAGATTAACTTAAAATTGGGAAATAAACACAACAATCCCCAAGGGTGAATATGCATCTATTTAAAAAAAATAATCCCGAATAAATGAATTCTGCTTTGTTGTGTTACTTTTTCAACTTTCTGATATATATATATTTTTCATTTTTATTTTCCTAGTTTTAGGAAGTCATTTTTTGCACAAGTTTGACTTAATTGTATGTAATATTATTTCCAAATAAAATAAAATAATAAAACAAAAAATAAAAAAATGGAATGGTTTTGTTTCTACATCACTTAATTGTGTTAATGTGACATCTAAAGGAATTATTTCAATGTAGTTATAAAAAGCTATGTAATATCAATAAACATTTTAAGTTAAATTGATGTTAATTAGATAAATAAAGTAAACAACCCCATTAGTTCATCTCATGATCAGCCCAGTAATGTACAACTGTCCCCACAATTATAGTAAGTATTGTTTGATGTTTCTGGTTTCTTGTTATTTTTGCTTTGTCTTTGTTTAGTGATTTTAGCCCTTTTACCTTTCCTTGCCATTTTTTTCTCTTTATTTACTTTGTTGCAAATTAAATCTTTATAAAGATTGTTCATTGGCCGTTCCCATTTTTGAGGTTTATTATCATCCTCTGCTTTGAAGGACATTGTTGATTATGAGGTCAGGCAGCCTGGAGTGAGGTCTAGGCCTGTTTCTGAAGCTGGCCAATGAGGTCCTGGTGAAGTTTTTATTTATTTTGAGGTCTGTCCACCCTTTTCGCTATGTCTGTATCACTACTTCACAACAGAGATAGATAATCCCAAAATCAGAGGCTAAACACATCTATTGTTGTCGACAGTCAATGTTGCCAAAGAAAACAAAACCCAATATGCTAGCAAAGTTAAAGTTTCTGATAGGCAAGACAGTTTTGACATTCCAGAATCTCTCACAATGAGCAGATTGTGACATGGACCTTTATAAAGATATTGTAGGTTGTGACCTGCAAGATCATGCATGTAAAAGGAAACCATACATGGCAAAAAAAGCACAAAATGACAGTGCCTGTGAAAAATGGCAGCATCATGATGTGAATTGTGGTCAGAACACTTAAAGCAAACATAAATCCACAATGTAATTAAGTAAACTAATTCATCTTGTTCAAAAACTACAGAAGGGAAGAAATAAGAAAAAGTAATTTTTGATGAAAACACCAGGAAAAAATGAAAAAAGCACAAAACTGTAAGTTTCCACTGGAGCTGGTCCCTTTCCATATCTTAGTATTTTTCCCTTTATATTTCTTTTTATTGTGAAATATTTCCCCTTTCCGTTTACAGTTTCAGCCTTAAGGGGCAGGGCCATCACTTACCCACATGATACTCAGGTACTGCTCCTGATTATGGCAGCCAGCTGAGGGTTAGTAACGTGGACTTGTTTAAGCCTAAGTAATTGTATTCTTTCACCTTGCCATTGGCCTTCTGAAATCAGGCCGAGACAGTTATTTCCAGCTGGTTTGGTGTTTGTATCTTAGTCTTGTTTAATGAACTTTTCTGCACTTAGTTGTTCTAAAATTAGTTACAGAATTTTAGGGATTTATAGTTTTGCTTTGGCCCTCTGAGTTCCACATATAAATGTTTAGAGTATTGTATACCTTTTTCAGTTAAGTGTCTCTTTCTTTGTAGATTTCATAAGCCTATTTTATTAAGAAAGTTCACTTTAATTTTCCAGTCCACTCCAGACATTTTTCAAGTTATTCTGATTGAGTTTATTTTATATTTTAGCTTTGCAAGCTTCCTTTCCTTCACTCAGCTTTTTCTTTAGCACTTTTTATGCGTTCTTCTGAGCCATTTTGTCAATGGGTCTGAATGTTTTTTTTTCTTATTCAGGAGACCTTTTAGCTCCTTATTAATCCAGGGCTTGTTGTTTGTTTGTTGTTGGTTGTTTTATAGACACTATATTGCCTATTGCTCATCACACTACAAATAAATCAAACAATCAGTCAACATGTAATTTACATAGCACCCATTACAAGGCAGACATTTTAGAAAGCAAACAAAACCAAAACACAAAATGGCAGAACATGCACAAAACATCCTAATATACCATGAGCCCAAAGAGTACTTCTTTCTTTCTTTCTTTTTTTCTTTCTTTCCTTTTTGCTGTTGGTATTTCCTTTTTGGGTGATTTACTAAAGATACTTTGTGTTTTACATATATGTTTGTATTGGTGCTACTGGGGAATGAAACCATATAAAGTCTGATCATCACCTGCTCTGAGTTCTACTCAGCTGTTTAGTAAGTGTAGATTTCAAGTAGATGTACTGCTGTTAATGCTTATGTAGCTGCGTTTCTTCATAGTTTCAATAGTTTTGCAACTTCAGCTTCATAGAAATGTTCAGGCATTGAGTCAGGCACAAATAAAAAAAACACAGTGCAGGTGTCTTCATTTTAAAAGTTTTAGCAAAATTCAAAGCAAAAACAGTTCACACAAAATGAAGAGAAAAATGGAAATACATAAAAAAGGAAATCTCTTTGTGTATGATGTTTCTGTCAAAGGCTTACATATCTTAGTCATGTTTCTTTAATTGTTTATACGGTATAACATATACACATATGATCATAAAACTGTATACCACTTTATACCTTTCTATTTGCAAGCAAACAACCTAATCTGTCTAACAGTCAGTTTTTTTTTCTAGCTAACTAACTAATCCAGGCCTTGAATTTCCCTGGGGTTCTTGACCTGTTAAGCACTCTCAGCAAGCCTTCAAGGTCAGCCCAGACTTGCAGATTACAGTTGAACACCTTCCCCAGTCTCCTCACTGATTTGTCTGTGATTCATGGTATCTACTCTCCACTTAATCTAAAATGGAACTTCCCTCTCTTAAAAACCATGGATTGAGACTTAGATGGCTTTGAACTCATAAGTATTCAAGTCAGCAGCTTCTCTAGTAGCAAAATCCACCTGGCTCCTGGCACTGATGTTATAGTTACCGTGAGGTAAACCATTAAGGATCTGTTTGGGGTTTGTTGCCTTGTTCCAGATTTGCTCAAGGGGTCTTGACATTATGGACCAGCTTACTTTACCACATTGGCCATTGCAAGAGTGAACAACATTCCTGAAATGATACAGCTGGTGATTATGATCGATTCAAGCTGGTACCAAACAAATGACAGTGATTGAGTAATGACTATCAAAATTAACTTGTAGTCCTGGATGAGGTCTTTCACATTCTTTGGGTACATTATATTTCTGCACTACCACTTTGAGATAAAGCATATTTTGCAGTCCTTGGCATTATGCCTGATTTTAGTTAAAAACAGTGTGAGGCTCTGATGGGCATAGATGCACGAAGTATTGTAGAAGAACAGCCCTGGAATGTTGATGGGGAGATTGGCAGGAGCTGCACTGATGTAACGATTCAAGTGGCTCAGCCAGTTTCCTTGTAAATGCCATGGAGTTTGCAATTAGGCACATGTACCCACTTAAGGATATACTGTAAGTAATCTGAGTAGTACAGAGGGGAGACAGAACAAAGAAAATTGAAAAGAGAATGAAAGGAAAAATAAAGGAGATCAGGTATTAAAATGAACGAGAAGAAGACAGAGGAGCTGGATCATGGCTGAGCTGATGTGCTAGAGTGAAGGCAAGAGATCAGGAATGACACCTCATGGAATGTAGGCTTCAGCTAGTGGCCAAGGAATATCAACAAGGGAGACAACTCAGATATTAGGGCTAAATGCACTTCTCTGTGGGTGAACAGACCTTGTTGGGTGAGTAGCAGAAACATGGTTGAGAAGGAAGCGATGTGGCTCATGACAGTTTTTAAAGGACAGACCCTGGCAGTGATTTTTTGCTTTTTTTTATGCACAGATATATCAATATAGCTATTCCTTAGCAAGAATTTAGAGAGCTGTTTAGCAACAGTGCTGAAAAAGATCCTACTCTCTAAAATGTGTAAGGACATTATCCAAAACTGACTAATTTCCTCAGGTCTCTCCTCTGGGTCACTTTCAAGGCCCTCCACAGCCATTTGTGGGACTTTGGTCAATTCTTGTACAATATATATATATATATATTGGAATAATAAAGATGTTACTTTACATGTTACCTTCTGGGGATAAAAGAATCCCAAATGAATTAGCTATGAGTTAAATTGATCATTTAAAGCTATTGGATGGGCTTGTCTTCACTTAGTGAGATCTAAACTGAGCAACTGAAAAATTAGCAGTCAACAGAAAACTCATTCAGGTGACTTACCACGACCTTCCATGGGCTGTGCAGAGGTGAGATTAACACATTCCCAGAGGTGGCTGGACTAGAGGGCTTGTCTTATTATTCTGTTTATTTGTGGAAGGGCATATGGAAGAGAAATTCCATTTAAGACACCGATTGGGAAGTGTCAGTACTGATTTTTTTCAGGTACCTGCATGTCCAAAGCCATCTCACTCACTGAGTAAAATGTCAAGCTAGCAGTGAACCTCTGTCTCCACTACTTATTGCTGATTACAGACTGACTAATGTTCCTGATTTATTTTTATTTTTATGTTTTTATTGTATGCTGGCATATCCGATCATTCTGTACACAAAAATATAAATTTTATTTCAGGATGGAATCATTGTAAAAAAAAGGAATTAGGCTTAATGACAAAATGAGAAATAAATGGATGATTGATGAGTAACTTATACGTGAATCGTGTAATAAGCTTTTCAAGTCATGTGGTGTGCAACACTAAAGTGGACAAAGCAATTGGGGAACAACAAATTGATAATCAACTAATAGATCAATTTGTATTTGCTCATAGGACTTATTCGATTTTCATTCAGTCTGTATGTATGTATTGCAAAATAACACATGAGAAACAAAAGAACAGCTGGAGCATCAGCAAGTGGTGGCTTCTAAAGCCTGTAGTAAACTGCTGTAAAAATGCTAAAGGAAAAGATGACTCAGAATTGATGTGTATCTTAGCTCTTTAGAGACAGCTGTGCTTCAAAAAAACTAATTCCAGAATGATAACACATTGAAATGGAAGTGGAAGGGGCAGAGTGACTATTGCCTTGAGTGGAAATTACGTCATTGTTTCTCCAGATATCTCTCCTTCATTCTAAAGTAAATGGAAGTTGGGTTAGTGGTAGAGTCACATCCAGATCCTTCACAGTGTTATTAGTGGACCTTGTATCCATGACACACGTCCTTACCTTGCATGCCTAACACTATCTCCAATAGCTAAAACTTTTAAAATGCCGCCATAACTTACCTATAAGTTCGTGGAGTGTGAGGCACTGCAAACAAGGACAACACCTCAGGGCAAGATATCAGGGAATGTTATGGCATATTGAATGGTCTCTGCTTTATGAATGTGCATGAGAAATGCAAGGGAATATGGAAAAGGGTTTTCATAATGACCTCATAGTTATGGTCAAATAGTGGAAGCTCTTTAAAGAGAAAACCAGACTCAGCTTTAGCGTATGCCTGATCAATTAATGGCTGAAATTAATCCTTTTGAGTTTTTTTTTCAAGAGATTGATTAGTTGCGTGGATGTAGAAAACACCTCACTAGAATTAGAATATAAAAATATGATAAAGATGAAACAAGATTTCTGGAGAATAAACTGAGAAGAAGTATATTAGACTTGTACAGGAGAGTCCTGCATGGCTTTAGGGTTTTAATTGTTTTTGCAATTTTGTCAGCCCCCCAATTCTCTCCATTCTTCCTTAGATCTCTTTTTAGCTCTGTTAGTTAATCACAGTGAATACACATAAGCTGCAATGTTCTTTTAAATTTATGCATTTCAATTAAAATATTGTAATGTCTAAACCAGAAAATAAAGAACACTTCCTGCAATGTGCCTAAGACTTTCATAGATTTAAATTTAAAGTTTATTGTTTGTAATATGAGTTTATAAATTTGCTGTTTTGCTATGTTTCATTCAGCATAAAAACTCTGAGCATAGATGTACAAAGATTACATTATCTTTCTAATTTAGTTAAGGGAATTTATTAATTTTCAAATAAATTTATTTCATGCTTTACAGATCTGTACAGAATATGCAGTGTGTTTGTCTGCCAGTTGGGGTAAAGAGCTATTGTGTGAGTAATTAAGGGGAGTCCTGACTTTTGATTTACAGTATAAGCACAGAACAGAACACTGCATGCATAAAATTAAACACCAAATAACATTGAATTTAAATCTGAAATGCTGCTATATGATCACAGAAACATACATATTGTCACACACTTGCACTATAGGAGTGTATAGAAGGTTCAGCATATGAAGTAAACTAAACTTTCTTCTCTTCCAGCCCTAGAGCGAATGAAAATACTTTCGAAGACAAGTGTCATCCCTTCTGGTTCACCCTGGATGTCCTGTTCAATTTGGTCACTCGGCTATAAAATAAATAATGCAGCTGGAAGTCGGCTTACATTCCAAGGAGCACGACAGTCACAGCCAGTCTGCCCACAGAAGCACAACTGTCATTAATGACCAGTGAATGCTTTGTGTTGATCTCTTTCATTTTGTTCTTTTTTCTAATTATCATTGTCACTGTTAATCAGGGATTGCAGTAGGTACAACGCTTTGCCCAGTACTGTCTCTTTTCTCCTCACAATATACTGTAAATGTACTGTAGAGATAGGGTGCCTGACTAGCAAAGGAGGCGTTACCAGAAACTGAAGTGGTCTAGAGTTGAGACACAATTTTTAAAAGAGCAGTTTCAAATGGATTTGAGACAGTTGTGATTGTTGGTAAATGGCTGACAGACAGTGATAGGCCATATATACTTGAGTAGTGCATTAGATGTAAATAAGTTGAGAGGGAAGGAGTCCATGGTGGATGTCGAAAAGATCCGAAGAGATGATCCAAAACATCATATACAGTAGAGGTCTCCAGTATAGAATATGTGAGGTGCTGCTGCATATTGTGAACAGTTGGTAGTCTAACGTCTTCATTGTAGGCTGGGATTCAGGATTTCAGGCGAACCTGATCAAACTAGCGCAAGATGTGGCAGTATTGCTTGAAAAATTTTAGTGGGATTTTCAGTGAAATAACTTCGAAGTAGAATCTCAACTCTAAGAAAAGCTAGCAAAGTCTACTGTAAAAGGGCTTTTTTTGATATACGTATTTCATACTGGATTTTTAGAACTTTGTTGTAAGTTCTCTGTGCTGGAATTCAGTGATTTTGTTCATCCATCTATTTTCTGATTCATTTAGATCAATACAAGGTTGCAGAAGACCAAAACCATGAGCAAGCAGCACTGAATGAAAGACAAGAAGAAGGTCTTCATAGAGCATTAGTTTATTGAATTTGTGTATGACTACATGAACATGGAAAGAACATGCAAAAATAATCTAAACCAGGGGATCGATTTGTTCTTAACTCAGTTTTACTTTTTGTAAAAATTGATTGATTTGTATGGATTGCAATAAAATTAATAAAACTTCAAAAAAAAAATCTAGACCGCACCTGGGCTGCAATTCAAACTCAGGCATCTGCTGCCTTGAAGTAGCAGTGAAAACCACTTTGATACCTTTCCAATCATAAATGTAGTCAATCTGCAAAAGTACAAGATGCTCACAGGCAATGTGGCAAAAAGATGAGAACAGGAGTCTGAGGGCAGGCAAAACCAGTTCAAAAACCAAAACAATTTAGATAAAATTGTCATTTAATACATTAAATGAAGACTAAATTTGAGGAGGTTGCTAGTGTTTTTTATATGAGAAACCCCAAAACATGTCTATCATAAAAACCTGTCTTGAATCCCTGTGCCACCTTAAAATCATAAACATGTGTCATGTGTCTGACAGAGGGTGCTATTGCTACATGGAAAACAGCAATGCAGGTAGAGTAAACAAAAGGACAAAATGGTGTTGTTGTCACGTCATCTTAAAACAATAAAAGAAACATTGAAATTCAAAAGCACATGTAAAAATTGTACAGCATCCTTCAACCATAATAAAATCAGATTCTTTACAACAAATATTAAGATCTCTCTTTATACCTTTACTGAGACTATAACAAATTCTATTGTTCAATGACACCAAATGTGACTTTTCCTTTCTGACTGCTCAAGCAGTCAGACGACAATCTGAGAAGATTAAAAGAAAGTGAAGATACAAGCAGAACTGTGAAAGTTGTAATTGTAAATTAAAAATTCACAAGTGAAGATGAATATGTGGTTGCAATGCCAGCATTAATGACTACGAATCACCAGTGATGTAGATATGGCTGAATTTTAATTGGTGGAAGTTGAGCATAAAGGTGACTTGATCAAGTTTGTTCACATTTTGATTATTTTACTTCACTTTTTCCTTATGTTATTTCATGCATGCTGTGCCCCGGACCCTTGCAGTGGGAATAATATCATCAGATATGCAGTAGATAACATGTTTGTGAGATGCAAGTGTTGTTGCTGTGACATACATGTGCCATGTTGTGTGTTATCTGTGGTGCCACTTTGTACAGACTGTGTAGTATTCAGATGAACCTTTGTTCAGTACAAGTATAGTATGGAACATTTTTTTTGGGGAGAAACAAAAATGCCCCACATATGTATATGCTATGGCGAATCTTTGATTTGTAAATACATCCAGCCATCCATTATCCAACCTGTTATATCCTAACTACAGGGTCACGGTGGTCTTCTGGAGCCAATCCCAGCCAACACAGGGCGCAAGGCAGGAAACCAAACCCCTGGCAGGGCGCACATACATACACACACCAAGCACACACTAGGGACAATTTAGAATCGCCAATGCACCTAACCTGTATGTCTTTGGACATTTTTTCATAATGTTTAAGGAATTGTGTCATAATCTTCATGCACTGTTGTGTGTGCAGATCAGTGAGCTGTTTGGGCACTCATCTTACACAAACTTCACGATACCCCAAGTCATCATGCTCTATGGTATTTGCAAATCCATACTTGATATCCAAATGTGCTACAACAGTGGAAAATGTAATCAGTCAGTCCTCTTTAATGAAGGCTTTTAGCAGCTCAGCCAAAATACTGTATAACATGTTCCATGACGTATGGAAACCCAAAGCTAAATTTTTAAAATGGATAAAAATATTTTTAAAAACTTACCTTAAAACAACAAAACCTCTTGAACTTGTGGTTATTGGTATTAAGAATTCATACTGATGCATGGTGTGCTTTTGATGTGCTTTAAAAGCCTGTGCCGAATAGAGGCATCATCCGGGCGTAATATCTATACGGTGAAAGATTCTCGGTGCCTGTATGACCTAAAACATTATAAAGTGCACATGTTAGTAGCTGTTATTTTCTCCATATTTACTTTATTGATTTCATAATATGTTAAATAATGGATGACAAACTGGTTATTTTACCAAGTTTTTATAAAAAAATTTTTTTGAGAAAATAAAATAAATTACACACTTTAAAAAACACAGCAGAACAGTTATTCTGAGGGAAATAAATAACATAGCATCTGTTTATGGCAATCCAGTGTACTTTTTTGTCTCTTTTTGTCCCTTGTGATGTTTTATTTGCTGCTGAATTTAATTTTGATTGCAAACATTTATTTTGTTTAGTTTAATTAATGTATTTATTTATATAGCACAGATTAAAACAACTAGTGGTTGACCAAAGTGCTTTATAATCTTAGAATAAAATTTAGAAATGAATAACAAATAATGAAAACATACGACAACAAAGAGGTAATACAAAAACATAAAACACTCAAAAAAATCTAAAAAGCCTGAGTACACAAATTAATTTTTAGCCTAGATTTTAGTGGTGGGGTCTGATCGAACAAGGAGAGTAAGACTGTTCCACAATTTGGCCACAACCACAGAGAAACCACAATCACCTTTACACCTCAACAGGGCCGTTCTTAGGACGTTGGGGGCTCTGGGCATAATTAGACTGTGGGGGCCCAAATGCATGTAGTATTAGCTACAGTTCAGTCAGATTTGACCTGTTTCCACTGGGCACCGCGTGGAGGTATGTAGCTAAGCCCAGCGTGTGCAAAATGTGCAGTGCAGTGGTGTATATTTTTACAAATTTTAGAGCATTTTATTCATTTTTTTGTCACAACTAAAAAGTGTGTTTTTTATACCGTTTTCATTTTTTTTCTACCAAAGTAAAACTTGGGCTAAAGAACATTCCAGAATAAAGCTCAAGAAACAAAATCAACTTTTCACACTTTAACACATGCAAGATCTTTAATTAATGCCGAGTAATCAAGCGATTGGGAAACGTCTCACTCAATAGACATCAATGTTAAAGCATTCAATCGTTCTTGTAACATGATTGTCCTAAGGTAATTCTTGATTATCTTTAGCTTAGAAAAGCTGTGTTCCCCAACAGCGACAGTAACTGGTATGGTCAAGGCGATACATAGTGCTATTGCGACGTTTGGAACAGAATCTTGCAAGCTGTTCTGGTAAATAAACTGCAATTTTTTCAAGAGCAGAAGCATTAGAAGGCACTAGATTTGCCAAAATACGCAATTCAGAGAACAAGTCCTGGGCATCAATATCAGAACCAGTCGTTTCATCTGTTTATATCGCACTGAGATCCTGACAAGATTTAATGAAACCCGTATCACTTAAACATTTTATTCTCTCATAATTATAAAAAAAAAAGTAATCATAATGACCTTTCATTTGTTCAAAATGCTCAGTCATTGACGATATCGCTTGGTCAAGCAATACATTTAAAAACTCAATGCAATATTTATCCTTTGAATCAAGTATTGGTTGATCTTGCTCTTTGTAGTCAAAATTTGACTCAAATTGTCTGCTCACTCTTCTTCTGCACAAGCTTTCTGGTGGAGGAAAGCTAATTTCTTGTGGATTCATTTCCAATTCGTCCATGTCCCGGGAAAGGGCAGTAAGCTTAGCATTAAACTTCGTAGTACAGACACGTAACTTGCGTTCAATCTTAAAAAAAAAAAAAACCACGAATAATGGGGCACCTTTTGTCTTGTGGCCCTGGGCGACTGCCCTCCTCGCCCATGCCTAAGAACAGCCCTGGCCTCAAACAACTGTTTGAGACAGAAAGCAGCAGCTTTTAGGCTGACCTTAGAGCTCTATGAGGACAGTACAGGTGTGTGATGTCAATGACGTACGTTGGAGCAAATCTGTTCAAAACTTTAAAAACAATCAGTAAAATTTTAAAATTGACTAAATTCTAAAATTCGGGTAATATGGCACAATATCTTTGTTTTTGGTAGGAGACGTGCTGCTGTATTTTGCACAGCCTGAAGAGGAGACAAAGTAGTCTGACTAACCCAAAATACAGTCCATTACAATAATCTAGATGAGAAATAAAAACATCGATTAATGTCTCCAAATCTCGAAAGAAAACATATGCCTTACATATGCCTTATTTTTCACTCTCAGATGGTAAAAAGAGGCCTTAACAACAGCATTTATTTGCTTATCATATTTAAAGTCAGCAGACTTTTCACATAACTAGAAGTGGCTCTAGATCACAGGTTACATTATTAACCAAATTCGTAGATTCAGAAATTAAAATTTCCATCTTGCTCCCATTCATTTTTTAAAAAATTACTTGTCATCCAATACGTAATGCCATTTAGGCAGTCAAGCAAGCATTTCAGCGCATCTGTACTGCCAGGTCTTAAAGAGAGGTACACCTGTGTATCATCAGCATAACAGTTATAGGACACTCCATGCTTTTTTATAATGTGGCTTAGTTGGTAACATGTGCAATGAAAATAAAATACAGCTAAGCTGTATTGAACATAAAATTAAAGTAGTAGTAGAAGTAGTTATTTTTATGTTCCCTGTGACACTGTTGCCATGAAAAAATCTAGGCTATGTGATCTGGAGCGCATAGCATGTGACAATACTGTGAAAGTGCCATGCATTTTCTGGTTATCGCGGATGGCGGACATAAAAAACTTTGACATGTTCTTCATAGTCTGTTGTTCCTGGTTTTTGATCCATGCTTTGAATTTTCTTCAGTAATTTAGTTCAGTGTCTTGGTTTTGCTTATTTACAGAAACAAACTTTAGCCTGATATTTCAAATGCATCTCATCTTCTGGCTCCTTATTACTTTACCCTGCCTCAGCACTTCTCTAGGCAGAATAAGAAGGGTTTGAAGGTGCATCCCTCATCAGTTGGGAAATTTATTAAGGTAGACATTGCTTCAGGGGAGCAAAGTCTGGGTATTAGATTAGGGCTTAATATTCTTAATTTTGATCTTGATCTTGGTTCTGCTTGTGTAAGGACACTTTGTTTTGATAGACATTTGGAGCATTCTTTGCATTTTGACTAAAGAGCTTTAGTGGACACAATGTCCAACGTCTGCTACTTAAAAACATAATAAAACCTTAAAAACATTATTATTACATTTGTTACATGCTTGCTAATGATAATTTAGCTGAGCAATAAAACTGAAGGACAAAATGAAGGTAAAGCTGAAGGATAATGCTAAAGGGTAACACAAATATTGTTTTTTGAACTAGACAGTTGAAGTTAAAAATCAGTTCTAACTGTGATGGATGATGTTTTTAAAAGAATTAACATGATATTCAAAGATGAAAATGTCATACCCCGCTGTAGTGAAATGTCATTATAGCTTGTTTTGACTTGCAAATCATGTTACAGAAAGTAGGTGTGCCATCATGAAGTCAGGCATTCCACTCAGTCAAGGAAAAAAGGAACACAAGGAGTTTCCAAAGGACCACAGTACAAAAACAGATCAGAGTCGAACAGACTTCAGGAAGCTGCTACCAGAAAGAGAAAAAATACCCTTGTCATAAACCCAACATCCAGAAACGTCCTGAAGAATCAGGGAGTGCCCTATGAACAGAATGAAACTTATTAAAAGTTGAAGTATCTGGGGCTCTTTCGTGTCCCCCAACAGATTAGTCAATGCTTAGTATTAGTATCATAAATGTGGCTCCAACGTATCTACTATATAATAAAACACTACTCTTTGTGTGTTTGTGTATGGTACCTCTGAGGAATCTGATTGGTCAGTTTGGCATTCATCTGATTGGTTAGTTTGGCTTTGGTTGTTAAGTGGTGGGGATGGTGACACAATAGTTTAGGAGTGCAAAGTTGAATTCCTGATTGTAACTTTTTTTTACAAAAAAGAAATGAAAATAGAGCATTTTAATGACAACAAAGCAAATAACTTACCGAGCAACCTTGGTTCGCTAAATACTAAAGAGGCCAATCCCAAGTCACCTTCAAAGTATTCTCAAGCATAAAAATTACTTTTCCACAGTGGGCAATGAGGGCCCATCTACCATTTGTGATTGTCAAAATGTGGACGTGACGTGAGGCACTTTGAAATAACAGAGTCTGAGAAGGAGGCATTGCATGTGTGCAATTGATAGACAAGTGGCAGGCAAGAGAGATTTAGACGCATTTAGGATACTGAGTAGAGGCGTAGGAGAAACACTGATGCTACACATAGGGCAAGAAAGGCTGAGACATGTGAACATAGTAAGGAAAGGTGCAGGAGGAATGTCATTTTTAAATGTATTCTATTATCTATGTTCACCAGGTTACCAAAGTTATTGTTAAATAATGAAACAAGTGGATAGGACTGGCGAGCTTTGTTGGGCTGAATGGCCTGTTCTCGTCTAGATTGTTCTAATTCTAATTCTAATTCTAACATAGTGGATATGGTTATTGGGTGAACCGCTCCACAGACGATGCCTTCTTGTTGCATTCCACACAGCCTTGTCCTACTTAGAACAATCAAATACATATGAGGATGTTGTTAGTGGGTTTAGTTCAGCATTTAATACTATTAGCTCCCATAATCTAGTTGTGTACTTTTTCACAAATAGACCACAGAGTGTCAGGATTTTAAAGTGTACTTCCTCCAGTCCTACTGTGAACACAGATTCACCACACGGTTGTGTATTGAACCCAATGCTTTTCATTCTACTTATGCATGACTATACCCTCATGCACCCCTCAAAAAGATTGCAAAATTTGCAGATGACACTACAATAGTGGGCCTGATTGCAGATAATTTTAAGACAGGCTACAGGTCAGAGACGAAACACCTTGCCCAATGATGCATTGATAACAGCCTAATTCTAAATCAAGTAAAACAAAAGCAATCCTTGTAGACTACAAGTAAACAAAAGAGAAAGATAACCTCCTGCTTTACATAGAGAGTGAAAAAGCAGAAAGGGTGATTCTGAAAATCTACATACCCACAAATTTTACATGGTCTCTTAACACTACTTACTTAATTGAGAAAGCCCAACAATGGCTGCATTTTCCCAGGAAGTTGAAACAACACCATTTACCCCCCAACAGCTTTTGAAGAACATTTACTACTTCACTGTTCAGATTATTCTGGCCTACAGTTCAAGCGTGTACTATGCTGGCTGCACAGCTGAAGATCGTAATAATCTACTTCATGTGGTAAAGGATGCCCCAACAGATCATTGGGGTTGTCCTCCCAAACCTAGTCAGTGTCAAGAATAGTTGACTGAGGAATATGGCTAGAGCCTAGGGACACAACACAACTAGGCCATCATCTATTTGATCCATTACTACCAGAAAGTGTATTCCTTGCTTTGTGCACCAATAAACACACGTTATCGGCAATACACTAATAACCCAATTGTGCTCCACTCACTTAGAATCTGGAACCAATGTAGAAAGCATTTTAAGACGGAGAAGCTTCTTTCTGTGGCACCCCTGCAAAAGAACCACCTCTTTCAACCCTCACAAACATGTGCAGTTTTTAATATCTGGAAAAATTTTGGAATTAACTTGCTTAGGGATCTTTATATAGACAACGTCTTTGCATCCTATGAACAATTACATTCCAAATTTAACATTCCAGCTACAAATTTCTTTTACTATCTTCAAATCAGGAACTTTGTTAAACAGAACCTTCCAGATTTTCCTCATCTGGCACCCTCATCCACGCTGGAAAATTTATTGCTCAATTTAAAGGAGTTAGACTCCATCTCTACAATATATAAAATCCTTTTACAATCCCTTCCTTTCAAAGATCCAAGAGGACACTGGGAAAATGATCTCTCAATTAATATATCAGAAAAGGAGTGGAAAGTAGCAATGCAGAGAATTCACTCGAGCTCCATATGTGCAAAGCATACAATTATACAGCTCAAAATTATATATCGAGCACATCTGTCTCGACTAAAACTCTCCAAAATGTTTCCAGGACATGATCCAACCTGTGAACGCTGCAAATTAGCTCCAGCCTCACTAGGTCACATGTTCTGGGCCTGCACCAAATTAACATTATTCTGGACAAAAATTTTTAATTACCCTCCCTCCTAACCCATTAACAGCTGTGTTTGGGGTTCTTCCAGAGGGTCTTAAAGTGGAGAAAGACAAACAAATTGTGATTGCATTCACTACACTTTTGGCACGCAGACTTATTCTGATAAACTGGAAGAACCCAAACTCTCCTCTTTTAAGTCAGTGGGAAACTGATGTGTTATATTATTTAAAATTGGAAAAAATCAAATACTCAGTTAGAGGATCTGTGCAGACTTTTTTCAAAACATGGCAGGATCTAATCAGTAATATTTTGAAATGAGTTTATAAAGCACAGAGAATTTGTTGATTTAGGTATTTTTAAAAGCCTTAAATTTTACACCGTTTGGCTTGCTCTCTCTCTCAAGGGTGGGGATCGATCTGTTCTTAGCATAATTCTTTTTTTTTCTTTTTTTTTTTTTGTAAAAATGTGATTGCTATGTATTGATTGTAATAAAATTAATAAAAAAAAAAAAAGAAAGTGGTATAGGACAATAAATCCCAGACTAACAGACTGGTGAGCTCTTTTTTTCCAAGAGCCATGTTGTCCATTTCCCTTGTCTGCCTCAAACACAGCCTTATGTTCCCCTATGGACAGCTAACACACACACATACACACATTTGCAAACATATACAAAATGCAGGTATGCATTCAAACAATTCAACTTCTGGGGGCTGATACATTGATATTGAAAAAGATGCAGCTATTTATTTATTAATTCTGGGCATCACATTATAATCATTGCAAACTGTCAAACGTGCTGCTTTTTAGTAAATACTGTATATATGAGTCCCTTTATACTGTATATAATAACTACTTTTATTATACATAATGTTACTTACACATTATACATCTAATATATGCTGATCTAATATATGTAATCTCTGTGTAATTGTTTGTAATGCTTGTTTATTTATATGTCTATTTTTATGTCTACTTTTTACATATAGTTGGTTGTAAAGGCAGAGATGTCAAATAAATTTAGTTGTACAGAAGTATAATGTCAATAAAGCTCTCTCTCTCTCTCTCTCTCCACTAGTTTTCCTTCTTTCCTTGCAGCCACCAATGTTTCTCACTGTTTGCAGGCATCGCACCCTTGCAGCCTGCTACAGATCAAATTTGATTTTGTCTTAACGAGTTACAGAGAGCTATGACTGAGTAGCTAAGAAGAAGCTCAAGGTAACAGTCATGTGCTGCAGCTGTCTACTACTCTGTGTGATTTTCCTTAAGATTACATAAATGAAGACTGCTGCTAAAAATTGGAAAGGTTATGTAATTTGAGGCCAGCTTTATAGTTCAAGCAAATAAACCTGTTTATTTGCTTGAATAATAATATAAGTTGTAAATATGGAATAAACATTAACCACTGAAGGTAAATGTGCATTTCATCTGCTATAAACAGAAATTACAGTGATATAATATTATTGAGGAAAGTACAGTTTCATGATTAAATGTGTAATTATGACAATAATGATTTACGTTTACCACTAGAAGATGATAGTTGACTCTGGAATATATGCATGAATTTTAACTGTTAAAGATAGTTATGGAGACAAAGTGCTACATTTGTAAATTATGATAAAGTACAGTAGTGAAAGGAAGAAAAACAGTTCAAGATGAAGTAGAAGCTTAATAATTGACAATGAACAGGAACCTGAATATATTGAATTTTAATTTTTAAACATGAACAAGAACTGTATAAGTAGAACATTAAGATTAAATGCTACAAATAATGGTGAATGAGGAGATGATGATGAAACTGAAACTATGTGGAAGCTGCTATGCTTGAAGATGAAGACAGTACAAGAAGAAGCACGACTGGAATGAGAACTGCAGGCATGAAAATGTGGCACAAGGCAGTGGTCAGGTTTTTAGGAAATCATGCACTAGCAGGGTCCATGTAGGCCTCGATGAAGTTCAATTGGTATTCGGTTTGTAACTCTTGTCTGTGTATTCAATCCACTTTGCTTATTATTAAATATTATTCTTTAATATGCAACACATGTTTTATTTCTAATTATGATTTTTATGTTACATTACTTTTCCTTTTTAAATGATACTCTATGTATTATACAGTGTTGCTTTTTGTTTTCAAAATTACGCTGAGTCAGTCTATAAGAAAAATATTTTTTGGGTTCAGCTGGTAAGTACACTAAGAGGTCCTTTGTTTCCAAAAAATTTCAGCAAAACATTGATTAATTTATTTTACCAAAACAATATTACCTTCATGTTAAAATAAATAAATTAAAAACATTACAACACATTAGTAATTGAGAAACTCAGAATCTCCAAACACACAGTCTCTCTGGAGCATCAAAAAATACCCTGAATTGTAGCCCTTTATGATGGTGAATAGACATGGCATTGGGTGAACTCTCACACTTAACAACTCATGTGATTTCCTAGGCTTTCACAAGCTTGGAAGTGTTTTGAACAATCTTTCAAGATTGCATAGCAAGACCTTTCAATGACTCTCCCCATAACCTTTGTGAAGCCAACCCCAACACAGGCAGGCAGGAGACAGGTTTTGCACCCAGCACATGGTTTATTTATAGTGCACAAATCACCAGCACAACGCAGTATAGTCCCTTCTCTGCCACCAGTCCATCCGCCTCCACTCTTCCTCAGGCTTTGTCCTCTTCCTCCCAACTCAGGCCGATGAATGGTGGGGACTGGCCCCTTTTTAAAGGAAGGACATAAGGTGACCAACGAGCTTCTTCTGGCCACACTTCCGGGTGTGGCAGAAGTGTGGCCAAATAGGGCCCTGCAAATGACCAAGCGCCTCCTGGCAGTGGCCACAGACCTCAACAGGGTTGAGCTTCTATGCTCATGACCTGTGGTTCCACTGTCAGCCAAGAGGGCTGTTCTCTGTCGGTCTGGGGGAGAAACTTTATTAAAATAGACTCTCCCCTTCTCCTTCCATGCTCCAGGATTCCCTGTCGGGTAAGGGCTCCGGCCATCCACCACACCTTGCAGTTCAACACTTTCAACACTTTTTTTGCAGCTGGTTAAATATAGAGTAGGTAAGCATGATATCAGGATTAATTACCCTGCATCTTGTGATTAGCAATCTACATTACTCATTCCAATCTGTTAAAAGCACATGCAATGTTACCAAGATTTGGAACTGCAACACAACATTACACAGTATTTCCTATTTGATAGCGCAATTATGAATTCCTTGAAAGTAATATTATACAGGGAATGTTTATCTTTACAACTCAAACATTTATCCTCCTTATTATATGTCCACAAGTATTTCTCAGCCTTTTTTAAGAAAGCATAAATACAGAAATGCTTCCTGATTGGTCAATGGCAATTGAAACAAAGAATTAACTCACACCTGATGTATTAATGCCAAGTATGCTTCCATTTTTTTGGCATACGTTAAAAAAAACAGAAGTCTGTAAGCCACACAGATAAGAATGGAACATCCCATAATTTTTGAGCAGACTTAACCTTAAATGACTCTCTTGTGATTTGTACCCATTTGGAAAACTGCTTCGTAGTTCATGACTCTGTGATCACACAATAGTAGTAATAGCATTAGTGCTATTGTCACGCGTATGGAGTATAGTGAAGCTCTTACTTGCATATTATATGCCCAACCTAGCTTTCCACACTTCAGACTACTGCATACTTCAACAATACAGCACTGAGAGCGCCTAAGTTTACAGACAAAGAGACAGGGAGACAGAGAAATACGGTCCCTACCACCGTGGATGCATTAATTCAACAAACTTTCAAAGGGGATAGTAAGGTGACTGTCTACTCAATTATGTAATGACTGTATTTGTTGTTGTTATCACAGTAAAGAAATGTTGTGTTTTGTCATGATAAGGCCCTAGGGTGGCCTTATTTCTCTTTATTCTTTTCAACTGAACAGAGTGTCTCAAATCCCCAACTATTACCTCACTGTAAAATACTGTAGTTCAGTACTCCCCTCTTCTGTATACATCTGTGGCCACAGGCAATTAGACAGACTACCAGAACAGGTGGGAGAAAAGTTACACATTTACTCCTGTATTATATTCTTAAAATAATTAACAAATATGAGATTTGGAAAAAGTAATATTAATACAACCTGGGTAATAATCAGTTCATCTTAATTAGACTACCAAGTGGCCCAGTCTTGATCTTCACTCCTGCATTGCCTTTAAATATGACAGCTGAAAGAGGCAATCTTTTCTTTCATGGGTAGAAAAATACAAGGACATTTCTTTGTTACCTGTGTCTTTATCTTAGTCTAACCTCCTTGATGTACAGTACCTCCCTGACCAATTGTATAAGCAGACTTTCTACTTTATACCAATGCTATTCAGCCGTAACTTTACTAATCCCATCCATTTCCAGACTATACCGACTTGTTAATGATCTTTCATCTCAACCCACCTATATTCCTCCGGGCTAGCTGACATGTCAGTTTCTTAGATGTCATCATTACTGGTTTTAACCTGTACAAAGTTCTAAAGTATTAATTTTTCATAATACATTATGGTAAAATATAAGACAATTTGAGCCTGTAATCTGTCCCCCATGCACATGTGTGTGAAAATGCATATTTATCATGATATTATTACACCTTCCTCATGGCAAGTAGGCAAAAAAATATTACCACAAGGACCAGGAGCTGTAAGAAAGAAATATTACCTGAAACATTGATTTAAAACTAAAAGCAAAATCCATCCATCCATCATCCAACCCACTATATCATAAGTACATGGTCACGGGGGTGTGCTGGAGCCAATCCCAGCCAGCATAGGGTGCAAGGCAGGAAACAAACCCCAGGCAGGGTGCCAGCCCACCGCAGTGCACACACACACACCGAGCACACACTAGAGACAATTTAGAATCACCAATGCACCTAACTTGAATGTCTGGACTGTGGCAGGAAACCCACACAGACACAGGGAGAACATGCAAACTCCATGCAGGGAGGACCCGGGAAGAGAACCTGGGTCTCCTAATTGTGAGGCAGCAGTGCTACCTCTGTGCCACTGTGTCGCCCCAAAAGCAAAATGGTGATGCAGTAAATTAATATATACTATATAACAATTAAACACATTTAAAATACACATAAAACAAAAAATGTAGAATATATCAGGGAGCATAAAAACCCTAAAAATGTCAAACATGGGCCATTTGTAGAGTTAATGACTCCTTGCTGAACATAGTCCAAATATGCTTTTTTGCTAGGACAGAAGAAACGGCACCTGTGCAGGCAGTATGTCTTTTGTCAGCTGTAGGTGCCTCTAAAGGACTAGAAGTGAGGGCATCTGGGAAAAGGAAGTAAATGAACAGGAGTTGGCAAGAGTGAGTTACCTTCTAGTTCTAAGACAAAAACAAAACCTCCAAAGCAGACATGTTCTGGTTGAAAGATAGTACATGGTCCCTTGGAAGAATAGGTGAGGCCTTCCTTTTCTTAAAATTGCGCAGGCATCTGCAGAGCTTCCTGGAAAATCTGTCCTGTTAAAGCTTAAAACAGGAGTAGACAGAGCTAGCTACACTATTTACGGAAATGACCCTTGTAGTGGTTTTGGGACTAGGTGAAAAGTGACAGCAGGAATGGATTTGGGGTAGCTAGTTTACGAAAGATAATTTTGTACAGAGTTGAAAGGAGGACCAATAGCTCCATACCTTGGAGGGCAAGAAGATATATGGGAAAAAGAATGTGTATCTGCAGTACTGAAGGGGCAGGCAAGCTTTTTTTATACTGCTGCTGGATTATGTGAATTTCCCCTTTGGATTAATAAAGTGTCTATCTATCTATCTATCTAAGCTGGGGAGCCCTCCAGGATGCCTATCGAGGTAGGAGGGAGCTGGTTTTGCCTATTCCTTTAGTTCTTCTGTTCTACCTTTAATCACCCCTTCCTTATGTTTCTTTTATAATTAATGAGCTTTCATCTTGCATATTTTAAATATGAAATGAGTGTTCTTTTCTTTTTGTCAGAAAGCACTTTGCACTGACATCCATGATCTTTGTCAGAGATTCAGAAGAGCTGAGCTGAGCCAGACAACAAAGCTCATGTCAGTCTGTAATTAGATGTAAGTCTATGTTTAGTCTTTGTGTGTGTGAACACATTATAATGCACAACTTCAGATTGATTATGCATTTTGAAATAGGGGTAAATACATGGACATCATATCTAATTAGACATTTTACTACTATGTGAAATAAAAAAAAAAAGACACTGTTGTCCTGAGGTTAGTATGCAGTGATCAGTTCCAGACACCCACACATCTTCAGCATCTCAAGATGCATGCTCCAGGGAAAACAAACAGAGCAATTAAGCGTTCGGCCAGAAGATAAATAAGATCCTCTGCCCTTCTCACCAATTACATTTCCATTTATCACCCAGGTTAGCATGGATTCTGAAGCCTCCATTTGTTCTCAGTAAATTGCCACTCATTATAAACTCATTGAGGCTTTATCAGCAGGAGAACAGAGGTGTGCAGGTCGTGAGTCATCGTCTCAGAGAGACTGTGTCTGCAGCACAATGAAGCTGTGCGAAATCCTGTGAAATTAATGAACATCTTGAGATGTTCCTTCTTATTCTTGACCACCTCTTTGTGTAAACTGCAACTCCAGAGATCTACACCCCATTGATGAAAGTGACTCTGTACATTGCCCAGCTGGGAAAGGAAGGAAAAATGAGAATCAGGATGATTGATATAAAGTAAAAAATCTGACAGGGTTAAGATCAGAAAAATTAAATCCATCCTAAAGGTAGTGGGGTGGAAATGGCAATGATTGGTGTGGATGTAGAGGGTACCACCTTGATTGGCTAGAAAGAAGCCACCTCCTCAAAACACCAGATGGCAACAGATTATCCCAACATGGGTTTCCTGCCTGTGATAGACTGTATGACTAGAATTGTTTTGCAAGGGAAACGTAACTAATTATAGCTTTTCTTTTCTTTTCTTTTGTAATTAGTTACAAAATGGTGTACTTGCCTGTGTGGTAGGTATAAGAAGGCTCTGGTTGTGCGATGCCTGTGGCAGCAAAATGGAGATATGCCATAGTTAGGAGCGCAGCTGACCATTCAAGCTGGAATTACTCCTTGTCTGTTGAAAAATGAGGTCCAATTAAGTCCTATGTGTTGCAGCATGGTTACTGGCAGAAAGCGCACACGTAAGCCAGTCATGAAGAAAGCCATAAGAACTAAAAAGAAGGAGAGTTCAGGAAGTTACCTGAAAATGTAACTTCCTTGCATGTATGCTTTCAAGTGACACACGCACATGTGAAAATACAGGATTTCTGCCTAGAATCAGGCAATATGAAGTGGAACATCTTCATGGTATTGGTGATTAGTTGTGCCAGGCTAACATGGGATTTGAATGATTAGGTAACATGACCTGGCATATGAAACTGAGAGACGTCCAGCAGGGGTCATCTTTTGACTGCCTGGCATATGAAGAGTGAGGTTTAATAGAGCAAGTTTGTTCTTAACTTTTAACAGCATTCTTGTGAATATTTAGAGTTTCCACTGATTTTTCTCTGTCGCTTGTGCCTGTGATATTTTTTTTTTACTTTTGTTTTTCATTCCTTTTGACTTTGGTCTTGCGTGTAAAGGAAGATGAAGAAGAATAGTTTGCTTGTTTTTATTTT
Organism: Polypterus senegalus; assembly: GCF_016835505.1. Lineage (NCBI taxonomy): Eukaryota > Metazoa > Chordata > Cladistia > Polypteriformes > Polypteridae > Polypterus > Polypterus senegalus. Next base: position 100,576,341 of record NC_053168.1, read on the forward strand.
TATTGTATATATTGTAAATTCTGCACTGGGTTGGCACCCTGCCTAGGGATTGTTTCCTGCCTTGCACCCCAGTGACCCTGTAGTTAGGATATAGCAGGTTGGATAATGGATGAATATTGTAAATATTCACCAGCACTTATTTCTGTTTTTCTTTGTAAACATGTGGTGCCATTGCAGAGAATGAGGCTTATTTTAATGTAAATGACACTGTATTTTTGGTTGCTGGCACTCTAAATAAATGTCAATGTTTTTTACATTTTCTTTGAGTTTGTGCTGTCCATGCTGTGATTTTTTCCATCACTGGTCTGTTTGGGTATGTTACAGATTTCTGTAGTCTGAAGGTGTTTGTAGAGTTGCCAGTATACTGTGCCCCTTACAGAAATCCTGAAATGCCAGGGACAATGCTTTAAATGCAGGGCAACACTAAGCAGAGGTTAGGCCAGGCATGCGGACATTTCATCTCTTGATTGTTATCCTAAGCTAAGATGTCTGGGAACATATTACCCATTTATAGGTTAGAGACCAGGAAGGACTCTCCAACTTGGTTGCTTGAAGGATGTACTTCGATTCTCTGCTGGGAGATACAGTTGTTTGATGCAACATTAAAAGAAGGCAGGCATCCTAAGAAACCTGGTCCTTTAATGTCTATGCAGTCCTCAGGTACTGTACAAGCACACCAGATGTATAATATCCATTACTTAACCAAACTTCAATTAGGATTTTTTGATTCATGTATACTTCAACCATAACTTGGCCATCTGTAAAAATATAGTGCCAAACCTTAAATGATTTTCTAAGAAAATGATAAGAATTATGTAAATAATTATGTAATGCCAAATTCAGAAATCACATGATGCCTTCCATGGTTATCCAGTTTCCATTTTCAGCAGTTTGAGTCGTCTTCTCTGTTCCCATGTCAGGACGGGTTGCTACTTACAGTCCAAAGATGGGCTGTCAAGTGTTTTTTTCCTCTTCTATATTGCAAGAAAATTACTTCTCTGGCATCCCTTTCTGCCTTGTGATCACTGCTGATAGGTTACGCTTTGGCTTCATGACAGTCTGATCAGTTAGTGGTTTCAGAACAGATTGATATTTGCTGTCAACCATCTCTAAAATAGTGACCTCCAGCAAAATGCCAATAGACTATTTTTATTTCAAATAATTCATACATTGTCATGTATATATTTATACAATATGTTTACAGGCTCTGTTGAGATATGTAATAACCCAATAGGACAACAGTGGGTGCTATTGCTAACATTATCTTCTCCTTCTCTCCCCATACCTCAGACAAACTGTCCAGTGAGGGCACTTGACTCCATCCTTCAGGTCCTGTCTATAAGAAAACCAACTTCCCGGAAAGAAGTATCATTTTTGCAAGGGCGAACTGCCGGATGTTGCTCCCGATTGAAGTGACCCCAGCCTACTTTTCATTATTATTACAACCTTTTTTTGTTATTTTTCTTTTGTATAAAACGGGACAACCCAGATGGCACCCCAAATTTTCTTCCATCAGTCTGTCATTCCTGCACACAACCACAACATTTTATATAGAGTCTTTCATGAAGGATTCAGTCCCAAAGTGCTATATACTATTAACGCAGCACATTTTGTGCATATTAGGGTAACTTGACAGAGGTTGAAACCGGCCTCTTGGTGGTTTGAAGTCCATCTTTTTTAGCCTCTTGAAGAGTTTAGGGATGATGTGGCCTGGCCCTTATATGCAGCTGGCCTTTACTTCTGCTGAGCTGAAAATGATTGATGACTTCATTTGAATTCATTAGTGTGTAATTATCTCTGCAGTAATGTATTGATCAGTTTCATTCTTTTGTCTCTGTAAACTTATGGAGATTTTAGGCTTATGCTAGCCTGCAAGTAATGCTGTAAGCTGATACATGCTGGGTACGGACTGTAAGACACTACAGGCTTTACCACCTCTCTATTTTACTCAAGGTCACTCAGTAGATACATTTCCTTTGCCTATTATGGTGACATATTTGCCCGTTTTTGTAGTTAGATGTCATTCCTGTGTATTGGCTTTAACATAATTGCACCCTTTGCCAGAAAAAACAGTGAAACTAACTTGCAGTGATTAACTTTTTTGAATGCTGATGGCATAAGAGAAGCAGAACAGTGACAGTGTCTTACTGCAGTGAAACATGCTACAGTCAAAAGCACTGGTCTGATGCAAAAGCAGAGGGATAAAACAATCTGGATGTCTATTCTCTTTGACTGCTGAAGAGGAACATTGATCACAAATGTTCAGATTAATTAGGACATGGCCATAGTAAATTGCTTACCACTTCAAGTGAGACCAAGTTTGTGCTGAGATTATTGATCGTGTATCCAGTAATAATTAAACTGGGTGCCAGGTTGCATTTCTGTTTCTTTCCATTGGTCTTCCTTCCCAACTTTTGCTCAGTCTCTCTCTTCATCCATCCCACCTGGATGATCAGGCTGAATTCCTGGTCTGCTGCTTGTGGTTATATTGACCGTTTAAGTATTCAGTCAAAACTCCTCAGTGGTGTATGGAACCTCTACTTTTTTGAAGAGTCTGCACAATCACAGGCTAACTTAGGTTATATCTACACTACTAAGTATGAAAATGATTTCCATCCTTATTAGTATTTTCAAAATGTTTACAAATATATCCCCTTCCACACTAAAACAACCAAAAAGGTGCATGATGAACATGTTCACTTACACTGGGCATACACTCATCAGACAGAAAAATTGTTCTTGTAGTGAAAAGTTGCCTCCATGTCACGTTAATGTCCTGATCACAAAACAGTCTTCTCATTAAATAAAAACAACTCAAATGTTATAGTGACACTTAAAAATGAAAATAAAGGGATCAGCTCTATGTTCATTCATATAAGGATTGATTAAAAGCAGCCCACAGCAATCAGAGCGCTTCATGTACCAAACATCCATCCATCCATCCATCCTCTTCCGCTTATCCGAGGTCGGGTCGCGGGGGCAGCAGCTTAAGCAGAGAGGCCCAGACTTCCCTCTCCCGGCCACTTCTTCTAGCTCTTCGGGAGAATCCCAAGGCGTTCCCAGGCCAGCCGGGAGACATAGTCCCTCCAGCGTGTCCTGGGTCTTCCCCAGGGCCTCCTCCCGGTTGGACGTGCCCGGAACACCTCACCAGGGAGGCCACCTCATCTGACTCCTCTCGATGCGGAGGAGCAGTGGCTCTACTCTGAGCCCCTCCCGGATGACTGAGCTTCTCACCCTATCTTTAAGGGAAAGCCCAGACACGCTGCGGAGGAAACTCATTTCAGCCGCTTGTATCCGCGATCTCGTTCTTTCGGTCACTACCCATAGCTCATGACCATAGGTGAGGGTAGGAGCGTAGATCGACTGGTAAATTGAGAGCTTTGCCTTACGGCTCAGCTCCTTTTTCACCACGACAGACCGATGCAGAGCCCGCATCACTGCGGATGCCGCACCGATCCGCCTGTCGATCTCACACTCCATTCTTCCCTCACTCGTGAACAAGACCCGAGATACTTGAACTCCTCCACTTGGGGCAGGATCTCTCCCCCAACCCTGAGAGGGCACTCCACCCTTTTCTGGCTGAGGACCATGCTCTCGGATTTGGAGGTGCTGATTCTCATCCCAGCCGCTTCACACTCAGCTGTGAACCGATCCAGAGAGAGCTGAAGATCACGGCCTGATGAAGCAAACAGGACAACATCATCTGCAAAAAGCAGTGACCCAATCCTGAGTCCACCAAACCGACCCCTTCAACACCCTGGCTGCGCTTAGAAATTCTGTCCATAAAAGTTATGAACAGAATCGGTGACAAAGGGCAGCCCTGGTGGAGTCCAACTCTCACTGGAAACGGGCTCGACTTACTGCCGGCAATGCGGACCAAGCTCTGACACCGGTTGTACAGGGACCGAACAGCTCTTATCAGGGGTCCGTACCCCATACCCCGAGCACCCCCACAGGATTCCCGAGGGACACGGTCGAATGCCTTTTCCAAGTCCACAAAACACATGTAGACCGGTCGGGCAAACTCCCATGCACCCTCCAGGACTCTGCTAAGGGTGAAGAGCTGGTCCACTGTTCCGCGACCAGGACGAAAACCACACTGTTCCTCCTGAATCCGAGGTTCGACTATCCGACGGACCCTCCTCTCCAGACCCCCGAATAGACTTTTCCAGGGAGGCTGAGGAGTGTGATCCCTCTATAGTTGGAACACACCCTCCGTCCCCTTTTAAAGAGGGGACCACCACCCCGGTCTGCCAATCCAGAGGCACTGTCCCGATGTCCATGCGATGTTGCAGAGACGTGTCAACCAAGACAGTCCTACAACATCCAGAGCCTTAAGGAACTCCGGGTATCTCATCCACCCCGGGGCCCTGCCACCAAGGAGTTTTTTGACCACCTCGGTGACTTCAGTCCCAGAGATGGGAGAGCCCACCTCAGAGTCCCCAGGCTCTGCTTCCTCATTGGAAGGCATGTTAGTGGGATTGAGGAGGTCTTCGAAGTACTCCTCCCACCGACCCACAACGTCCCGAATCGAGGTCAGCAGCGCACCATCCCCACCATATACGGTGTTGACACTGCACTGCTTCCCTCCTGAGACGCCGGACGGTGGACCAGAATCTCCTCGGCCGTCCAAAGTCGTTCTCCATGGCCTCTCCAAACTCCTCCCATGCCCGAGTTTTGCCTCAGCAACAACCAAGCCGTTCCGCTTGGCCTGCCGTACCTATCAGCTGCCTCCAGAGACCCACAGGACAAAAAAGTCCTATAGGACTCCTTCTTCAGCTTGACGGCATCCCTCACCGCCGGTGTCCACCAACGGGTTCGGGGATTGCCGCCACGACAGGCACCGACCACCTTGCGGCCACAGCTCCGGTCAGCCGCCTCAACAATAGAGGCACGGAACATGGCCCATTCGACTCAATGTCCCCACCTCCCTCGGGGCGTGGTTGAAGTTCTGCCGGAGGTGGGAGTTGAAGCTACTTCTGACAGGGGACTCTGCCAGCCGTTCCCAGCAGACCCTCACAACACGTTTGGGCCTACCAGGTCTGACCGGCATCTTCCCCCACCATCGAAGCCAACTCACCACCAGGTGGTGATCAGTTGACAGCTCCGCCCTCTTTCACCCGAGTGTCCAAGACATATGGCCGCAAGTCCGACGACACGACCATGAAGTCGATCATCGACCTGAGGCCTAGGGTGTCCTGGTGCCAAGTGCACATATGAACACCCTTATGCTTGAACATGGTGTTCTTTATGGACAATCCATGACGAGCACAGGGGGCCATTCCTCCCAATCACGCCCTTCCAGGTCTCACTGTCATTGCCCACGTGAGCATTGAAGTCTCCCAGCAAAACGAGGGAATCCCAGAAGGTATGCCCTCTAGCAACCCCTCCAGAGACTCCAAAAGGGTGGATACTCCAAACTGCTGTTCGGCATACGCACAAACAACAGTCAGGACCCTTCCCCACCCGGCGGAGGGAGGCCACCCTCTCGTCCACCGGGGTAAACCCCAATGCACAGGCTCCAAGTCGGGGGGCAATAAGTATGCCCACACCTGCTCGGAGCCTCTCACCGGGGGCAACTCCAGAGTGGTAGAGAGTCCAGCCCCTCTCAAGAAGATTGGTTCCAGAGTCCAAGCTGTGCGTCGAGGTGAGTCCGACTATATCTAGCGGAACCTCTCGACCTCGCGCACTAGCTCAGGCTCCTTCCCCTTCAGAGAGGTGACATTCCACGTCCCAAGAGCCAGTTTCTGTAGCCGAGGATCAGACCGCCAAGGTCCCGCCTTCGACCACCACCCAACTCACACTGCACCCAACCTCCTTGGCCCCTCCCATAGGTGGTGAGCCCATGGGGAGGAGGACCCACGTTACCTCTTCGGGCTGTGCCCGGCCGAGCCCCATGGGTGCAGGCCCGGCCACCAGGCGCCGCCACTGAGCCCCACCTCCAGGCCTGGCTCCAGAGGGGGGCCCCGGTGACCCGCGTCCGGGCAAGGGAAAACGTTGTCCAAAGTTTTTGCTCTTCATTGGAGGTTTGTTGAACCGCTCTTTGTCTCATCCCTCACCTAGGACCAGTTTGCCTTGGGTGGCCCTACCAGGGGCATAAAGCCCCGGACAACATAGCTCCTAGGATCATTGGGACACGCAAACCCCTCCACCACGATAAGGTGACGGTTCAAGGAGGAGATGTACCAAACAACATTTATAAAACTAACTCAATAAATAAATAAATGCATGTGCATGTGTGTCTACATCTTTGCTTTACTGCATTCACTGGAGGCAGTCAACTGAATTATTTACTATCTAATTTTCATGGGGCTCTGAATTTTCCACTATAACAGTAATGCCACAGGATTTATCGTAAAACTGTAGTGAATGATAAGTTACTTATGTTTTGTGAATGCATGCAGCATTAACACTGTACAAAATGCAATTTAGATGCATAGAGGTAAGCAACCCAACAAGCACCAAAAAAGCTAGTCTTCTATGTCCGCTATTTTGGAATATAGTTTTGTTCAGGGAATGAAATGTTGTAATGAACAGGATCCAATCAGGGAAGGGCCAATATTAAGCATGACCAAATTACAGCATAATTAGGATCTGTGTTTTCAAAAAAATATGTTTTCAGTCATTCACATTATACTTTTGGGGATGAATTTTCAGAAATCTCCATCTTCGGGGGTTGAAAATGCTGGGATAGTGTAGACTAGAGGCAAAAACAGAGACTGGGTTTTTAAATGAAAACGTATAGGACCTTAGGTAATAGAGTTTCCAGGTTTTTCTCAGGTGGATTCCGATATTCGCAAATTAAGAAGTGTAGACCAGATTTCCCATATATAGCAACAAATTCTAACATTTTAATGGGCATTTTCAGGTGTTTTCTCTGCCAGGTCTGCTTTAAGATGAAATACTGGGACTCCTATGGGCTTTATTTTGTACAATACCATTCTTGAGATTATCATACCACCTTAAGCAGGTTCAAAATGACCCAGACATACTCCAAAGATCTACTGAATTGTTCAATACACTCATAATGGACACCTACAGAAATTACAGAGATGGACAGGAATACAGTAATATGAAAAAGTCTGGGAACCCCTCTTAATTCTTTGGATTTTGTTTATCATTGGCTGAGCTTTCAAAGTAGCAACTTCCTTTTAATATATGACATGCCTTATGGAAACAGTAGTATTTCAGCAGTGACATTAAGTTTATTGGATTAACAGAAAATATGCAATATGCATCATAACAAAATTAGACAGGTGCATAAATTTGGGCACCCCAACAGAGATATTACATCAATACTTAGTTGAGCCTCCTTTTGCAAATATAACAGCCTCAAGATGCCTCCTATAGCCTTTGATGAGTGTCTGGATTCTGGATGGAGGTATTCTTGACCATTCTTCCATACAAAATCTCTCCAGTTCAGTAAAATTTGATGGCTGCCGAGCATGGACAGCCTGCTTCAAATCATCCCATAGATTTTCGATGATATTCAAGTCAGGGGACTGTGACAGCCATTCCAGAACATTGTACTTCTCCCTCTGCATGAATGCCTTTGTAGATTTCGAACTGTGTTTTGGGTCATTGTCTTGTTGGAATATTCAACCCCTGTGTAACATCAACTTTGTGATTGATGCTTGAATATTATCCTGAAGAATTTGTTGATATTGGGTTGAATTCATCCGACTCTCGACTTTAACAAGGACCCCAGTCCCTGAACTAGACACACAGCCCCACAGCATGATGGAACCTCCACCAAGTCTGACAGTAGGTAGCAGGTGTTTTTCTTGAAATGCGGTGTTCTTCTTCTGTCGTGCAAAGCACTTTTTGTTATGAACAAATAACTATTTTTTTGTCTCATCAGTCCAAACCACTTTGTTCCAAAATGAATCTGGCTTGTCTAAATGAGCATTTGCATACAACAAGCGACTCTTTTTGTCGTGTGAGTGCAGAAAGGGCTTCCTTTTCATGATTGGACACACCTGTCTATGAAGTTCAAGGCCTAACGAGCTAATCCAACCAATTTGCTGTTGCAAGTAATCAGTATTGAGCAGTTACATGCATTCAAGACAGCAAAATTACAAGGGGACCCAAATTTTTGCACAACCAGTTTTTCACATTTGATTTAATTTCATACAACTAAATACTGCTTCGCTAAAAATCTTTGTTTGAAAAAAACCCCATTACTCAGATGTTCCTATGAAATAAAAGACATACCACTGTTATCTTTTTTGTTGAAAGTAGAGTAAAATATTATACAGACTGTGAGGGGTTCCCAAACTTTTTCATATGACTGTAAAGACCAGGGCTCACCATACACTTTGTCTGCAAGCTCCTAATGGTTGGGCCATGAGTACTGCAATCCAGCCTCAGCCTAAAATGGAGTCACCACGTGTAGTGTATCCATTGGCAGGGATATGAGTGGAAGCGTGAACAGACTTGACTAACAGTTTTTTGGAGTGGATTGCAATTCAATATGGTGTGATGTAATAAGGTGATTTTAGTTGAGGGTGTTACACGATGGGGAGCAGGGTAGCATCTGTGCAGTCTCTTTTGGTGATATCTAGTAAAAATGGCTGTCATGTCACTCTACAAACATTATTAATGCTTGGGTGTGAGAATCTGTGGTGCACCTCTTGATGGTTATTGCTTAAAAGGAAAGACTACTAACTGACAATCTACAACAAAAGTAAGGTCTCTATATTTGGTGACGGTGCGCTCTATAGCTTAACAATGGCATTTAAACTCCTTCTCTGAACTTCCCAGAGTTTCATCCTATTTTTTTAATTTTGCCTTGTAGTTTGTACTATTGTATTGCATTCCTGAGGTGGGGATGCTAGATTGGCCATCTAGCTCTTTGAGGAGGATTACTTGTGTTCTGTTTTTTTCATTGTGCTTACCATATTTTTTGACACCCATTGCATGCCCTGCCTACCTGGAAGGGTGTCTCTCTCTTAACTACCTTTCGCAGGATTTCTTCCATTTTTTTCCCAATATTTTTTATTTTGGAGTTTATTCTTGTCTTCTTATATAAGGGGAGCTGTAAAAAACAGGGCATGTTAAACCCTAGTGCCGCATTCCTTGTATGATTTTGGGCTGTACAAGAAGTAAATTGTTGTTGTTTCAGAGTATAACATTTTGCTAGTTTTTGACAACTATTAGTCATCCTTTAAATTTTTTGTCAAATAGAAATGATGTAAAGACAACCAAAGATTACTTTTGCTTGTAAGAGAAGTCTTAGGACCAACAGCCTGCCACTAACCTGCATCAATCTGTAATCTCCTACAAAATCCCCATTCTTAGGCCTGTGGTCACTGCTGCATTCCAAGAAGAGCCGAGACATGGGGACAATGCTGGCTCCTTGGCTTTCAATTCAATGTCTTTTCTTTTTTTCTGTTACTAGCACAGCATTGTTTTGTTTGCTGGCATCTTTTAATTACCAGACATCACATCAGTTCCAGTTAAATTGAACAAGCAGCAAAGGACATGCAAAGCCCAGAGTCATTTCAACACCTAGAGGAAATTAATTTTTTACAATTGAAAGCATTTTTTACAGGGCGAGAGACCAATTTCATGGAACGCTTACCAATAAAATTTGATTCAGTTTTAAAAAGAAAAGGTACAAAATATTTTCTTTTGAATTCTGGAGCCGCTATGGTAATTTGTCACTCAGTTGTACTGTTTATTGGGCACAACTCCCCATCCCCCACACCCCCACCATACCTCTTATTTTATTGCTAGATTTTTTATGAAGTTGCTCTGGTAATGCAGCAGTAGAATGGAAGGCTAAACTGAGGGACAGATAAGCAAAGAATAAATGTTTCATGAAGCACCAGTTCTGCTGCTGTGCATCCACTATAGCTCCTTGTGAAATGACACCATGGTGTCCATCATTATACATGTACCCTGTGATTTTAGAACCTGTAAATGACCTGACCATGACTAAATGTTTTTTCCACAGCTAAGCAAAGAGTTTAGTTTTATGAAAAGCTTAGACAGATGACAATGCATGCAACCACCTAAACTAAAATAACGACAACAATTTCACACACATTGTGTTGCTCCCAATGTTTGTGTTTGGTGCTTGACATTAATGACTATTTTGTTTTGCACATAAGGGGTGTGACCCTGAAATTAACAGTACTCCACAGCTTTTATTTTTCTATTTGTACAATACATTTAACAATAAAAGCCCAAAGGCATACATTAAATAAAAAAAGATGCACAGGTTATTAGTGGGTCATTTAATACCTGCTTAAAATATATACAGTGAATTACTAGACACTAATATCTGGAATACCTAATACTTACTATGGCTATGGCTGATATGGCTATATCATATTTAGTATAGTATACCATATATTCCATGACTAGTGTCATAGTGTTCCATGCATGTTTTCTTCATTGGCCACATACTTCCAACAGCATAATCATCTGTCCTATATCACTGGGTGTGAATCTCAGGTTTTTCACTACCTATTTAAAAGTTGCCTGTGAGGGTGCCTAGCATGGACTATAGACCAATCCAGAGCTGGTTTATGTCTTCAGTTGCCAGGATGGATCCCTGCAAAACTGAATTTGTATAACCACATCCATAGGATGGATTGATGGTTATAAACTGATTATTTAGGATTTAATGACAAGGCCATAAGGGTTTATAAGTGCTGGACCCTCTTAAAGATGATTTACTGTATATTACTAAATGAAGGTTGTATATATGCACGGATGCCAGAGGCCAGAAGCAAGACGGGCATAATAAAACCGCCTCCCGTACGCAAACGCGCACACCATTGTATATACAACCCTCGTTTAGTAATGTAGATTTCCAAGCCAGGATCCGCCGCCATGATCACTTCAGCATGCGGGGGATACCAAGAGGTATGATGAGGTTGCTATTATGTGAATTATTAATGTTCTTTTTATTTGAAATTGGGTGCTGTAGGGGTGGGAATTATTCCAGAGACAGATATCGGTTTATTGTTCTGTACCTGCGGCTCTTTTTGGACAAAACAGAATATAAAATGAATTCATGGTGGATATTTTGTATAAGGGCGACACGGTGGTGCAGTGATAGCACTGCTGCTTCGCAGTACAGAGACCTGGGTTCGCTTCCTGGGTCCTCCCTGCGTGGAGTTTGCATGTTCTCCCCGTGTCTGCGTGGGTTTCCTCCCACAGTCCAAAGACATGCAGGTTAGGTGCATTGGCGATCCTAAATTGTCCCTAGTGTGGGTGTGTGTTCCCTGCGGTGGGCTGGCGCCCTGCCCAGGGTTTGTTTCTTGCCTTGCGCCCTGTGTTGGCTGGCGAGTTGGATGATGGATGGATGGATGTTTTGTATAATGTTGCTTTGTTAAACTATGCACTTTATACACCTATCAAATACAACTTTAAAACCACTGACAGCTGAAGTGAATAACACTGACTATCTTGTTACTATGGCAGCTGTCAAGGGGTGGGATAGATTAGTCTGCAAGTGAAGTCGGTTCTTGATGATGATGTGTTGGAAGCAGAAAAAATGGACAAGTGTAAGGATCTAAGCAAATCTGACAAGAGTCTAATTATGATGATTAGACAACTGGGTCAGCTTATCTCCAAAACTGCAGGTCTTGTGGGGTGTTTCTCACTTGCAATGGTTAGTACCTACAAAAAGGTAATTCAAGAAAGGAAAATTGGTATACTGGGCACATGATCATAGGTACCCAAGGCTCATTGATATGCGTGGAAAGCAATAGTTAGCCTGTCTGGTCTGATCTAACATAAGCTACTGTAGCACAAATTGCAGAAACCCTTAATACTGGCCATGAAAGAAAGGTTTCAGAACACACAGTGCATTGCGATTGCAATGTTGTGTATGGGCCGCAGACCGGTCAGAGTATGTCATTTACCTGAGAAAGAGGTGGCAGCAGGTTGCACTTTGGGAAGAAGACGAACCAGAGGAGGCAGTATGAGGCTCAGGGCAATGTTCTGATGGGAAACTTTGGGTCTTGGCATTCTTGTGGATGCTACTTTGGCACGTGCCACCTACCTACAGATTGTTGTAGACCATGAACACCACTTCTTTGTAAAGGTATGCCATTGTGGCAGTGACTTCTTTCAGTAGGACAATGCACAATGCTACACCACAAAAAATGTTTTGTAGCAGCATTTTGAGGAACATGAGAAGGAGTCCAAGATGTGTAACAAGACCTCCAAATTCCAGATCTCGGTCTGATCATGCATTTGTGGGATGTGCCAGAAAACCATCTATGGAGTCCCCACTTTGCAATTTACAGGGCTTAAAGGATCTGCTGTTAATGTGTTGGTGCCAATACACCTTTTGGTGGTCTTGCGGAGTTCATACCTCAGTGAATCAGAGCTGTTTTGGCAGCATGAGGTGGACCTACATAATATCAAGCACATGATTTTAATGTTTTGACTGATCAGTGCATTTAATTTTAGAGTATTAATAATAATAATAATAATACTATTTATTTATATAGCGTCTTTCCCATGCTCAAGGCACTTACAGAATATAACAAAAGAATGGCAGAGTATACAGTATAAAGCATTGTACAAACCAAATAAATAAATAAAGAAGATTAAGACAGTAAATTTAGAGAAAAGCCTAACAGACAACATAATTGATGGTCTAGCACACACACACAGGTTACATGAGCATCTTGACAGAGAGGTAAACTGAGAGAAGGGTAATAGAGTCAAGTAGAGCTAAAAGCCTTCCTGAACAGATGAGTTTTGGGTTTTTTTTTTAAAGAATTCATGGAGTCAGCTGATCTGATTAATTTCGGTAGGTCATTCCAGAGTCTGGGCGCTGTACAGCTGAAGACCCTGTCACCCATGGAGTGTAGATTAGTGTGGGGCACAACAAGATTGCCAGAATCAGAGGACCTTAGTGGGCGGGCAGGCACATAGTGATGGAGAAGGTCACTGATGTAGTTTGGTGCAAGGTTATTTAAGGCTTTGTAGGTTATTAGTAGGATTTTATATTCGATTCTGTAAGAAACAGGGAGCCAGTGAAGACAGAGCAGGATGGGTGTGATGTGCTCGCTGCTGCTGGTTCGAGTAAGGACTCTTGCAGCAGAGTTTTGAATAAGCTGGAGCTGTGATATGAGATTAGAAGGGGCACCTGCCAGCAGCGAGTTACAATAATTGATGCGGGATGTAATAAAAACATGGACAAGTTTCTCAGCATTAGAAAAGAAGAGGAAAGAGTGAACACGAGATATGTTACAGAGGTGAAAGTAAGAAAGTTTCTTAATGTGATTTATGTGGGCGGAATAAGAGAGGGAGGAATCAAAAATGACACCAAGATTCTTTGCAGTAGAGGCAGGTCTGATGAGATCACCGCCAAGATGGACTGGGTAGGAGCTCATTTTATTAAGTTGCATTTTAGTCCCAATTTGCAGGAGTTCAGGTTTGTTTCAATTTAATTTTAAAGAGTTCTGCTAAGGCAGGTTGTGAGCTGAGAAAGCTCTGATGAAGTTCCACTTTTAACATTGAAGTAGAGTTGAGTATCATCTGCATAAAGATGATAACCCAGTCCATAGCTATGAATAATAATGCCAAGGGGAAGCTTATAAATACAGAAGAGAAGAGGGCCGAGGACAGAGCCCTGAGGAACTCCTTGTGTGACTAGTGCTGAGCTGGATCTGCTATTGCCAAGACTAACAAACTCTTGCCTATCAGTCAGATAGGACTTGAACCACTGGAGGGCAGTGCCAGAGATACCCAGCATGTTCTCCATTCTGGATAGTAGAATGTCATGTCTGACAGTGTTAAATGCTGCACTGAGGTCTAACAGAATTAATATGCTGGTTTGTCCAGAGTCTGCTGCCATAAGCAAATCATTGGTTACCCGTAGCAGAGCAGTTTCACAGCTGTGCCGCAACCTGAAACCAGATTGAAAGTGTTCCATCAAATATTACAGTATAACAATAAGAATTTTTGAAAAAGAAATTCCACTGTCCCTGGCTACAATCATTTTTGTGTTTTGTTCATTTCTCCACTTGTATCTGGGTGTAAATAATTTAAATATTATTACTGAAAAATAAAAAGGAACAAGAAGAAACTGTCACAATCAAGTAAGGGATACTTTGATTACAGTGCACGTAAAATGTAGAATGTACACCCAATTGCCCACCAAATATTTGCACTGAACTTCAAAGTTGTACATTTACTGCAGCTGCAGTATGCAGCTATCCTTCCATCAATCAATTTTCTAATCTGTTAATCCAGTTGGGGGTTATGGCTTCTCTTAATGTGAGAAACCAAAAGGTAACCTTTCATTGTCTATCATGATTTACTTCCAAATCAATGGTTTTTGACCTCCTTTAGTCTTAACATCTATCTATATATATATAATTCACTAAGGCAAGACAACCATGAAAAGCACGCGGAAGGGGCGTGGATTCACTAAGCCGCCGACAAGTGAGACACCTATGGCGCACGCAGGAAGGAGCCACGCCCACCAACTCCAAGACCATTGGATATGACGACAACTCGCAGGGCCACGCCCACCAAGTCGGACGCGAGGACACAGAAAAAGTGGCGTCATTTATATTCGTCTGTCGTGGAGGCCACATGCGGTGCAGGTCTGGTTAATGCCATGTTCATGTCATGCACCTCCGAGCTACGTTGACTGTTCATAGAGGCATGTTTCTCGCGGAGGTGAATCGCCATATGCAGCATGTGAAACGGTTTGCGAGGGGTATCTCATGGGATCTTTAAGACAATCATTTACAACTGAGGTTAAAACACAATGAAGTAAGCAGTCTACGAGTTTTTGGTTACAACGCATGACCGCTTGCACCATAGCAAACTGTTTTACACGCTACATACAGCAATTCGCATCCGCAACAAACATGCATCTTCTTAGATGCTCCTGCAGGAACACGGAAGACGTTTTCCTGCCCACCAACACTCCTTTTTCACCGGCCCGCGTCTACCCTCGTTCTCTACGCATTCACACTGCCTACCCATGTGCCCGAACGCAAAAACTCACCGACCACCCAGTTAGCCCCTTTTGTCTGTGCTAGGAGTCCACATGCACGTCTAAGCCACGTTGACTTTTCATTATTCTTTTCAGTTTCGACACCAACCGCATCCACCATGAAAAACCATGCGAAAGGAACAACGAAGCCCCGCCCACAAACTCTACCCCTCCTCCCACGTGCTCAGGAACACACCTCAGACCACTGCCCGCCAAATCAAACAGCTCATCAAACACATACTCACTCGCTTTGGTCTGTGCTGCGGTCCAAACCAGCTGTGAGCCACGTTGACTATTCTTTTGCCCTCCATGGCTGCCGCTTCAAATGTATTTCATGGAAACAACACTTCTTTCAATGTTATAGAAATTCCTGCTTCAGGTAACTGTTTGTTTCTGTCAGTCGGGTTTTTTTTTGGAGAAATGTCATTGACGAAACTGTTGCTCATAGCAAACTGTTTTACACGCTACATACAGCAATTCGCATCGCGACAAACATGCGTCTTCTTAGATGCTCCTGCACTTTGTACACACCCCCCCTCCTGCCGTGGTCAGGTGTCTTGGTGGATTATATATAGAAAGGCAGCCAAAACCGCACAGAGCAATGAAAAGTCTTCGTGAGTCACAGGTAGGGTTACCACTTTTAATACAAACAAATAAGGGACGCATACTGCAGCGGGGGCCACATCCCTTGGGGGCCAAGGCCACGGAACGCGCAATTTCATTCTCAAATACGGGACGATTCTGTATTTTAAACGCCGGGTGGCAACCCTAGCCTCACAGGTGCATCTGCACTGTACAAAGACGACAACGACTCGAGTGACGAGTTGGAGGTGGGCACTTGAGCAGGCGGTGTATACTGAACGAAATCAGCAGACTAGCATGACGGAGGGAGTGGAGTGGATGTCGTACTCCTCTCCTCCCGTTCCACCCTCCGCGCCTGTGCGCCATTGTGTGTTGGTTCGTTCCGTGCATTGGTTAAAACCCAATGAAGAAAGCAGTCTTTAAAAACCAATAAGCCCTGTGCCTCTGTTTCATTACCGTCTCACCTGATTCACCAATGCAGGCCCCGCAACAGGCGATCCGGCGGCGTCATTCCCATGACCCGCGGGCAGCCAACCGGGTAACCAAAGTCTTTGGGTTCAGGGGGGAGTATGGTTACAAAGCTGAAACTTAAAGGAATTGACGGAAGGGCACCACCAGGTGTGGAGCCTTTGCTTCATTTGACTCAACACAGGAAACCTCACCCAGCCCGGACACGGAGAGGATTGACAGCTCTTTCTCGATTCTGTGGGTGGTGGTGCATGGCAGTTCTTACTTAGTGGAGCGATTTGGATGCTTATTTCCAAAACGAGCGAGACTCCGCCTGCTAAATAGTTACACGACCCAACAGCGGTCGGCGTCCAAATTCTTAGAGGGACAAGTGGCTTTCAGCCACGTGAGATTGAGCATTAACCTGTCTGTGATGCACTTGTATGTCCGGTACTGCACGCGCGCTGCACTGAATGGATCAACGTGTGTCTACCTGGCGTGGGTAAGCCGTTGAACCCCATTCGTGATGGAGACCGTGGCTTGCGATTGTTCCCGACGAACGAGAAATTCCCAGTACGTGCGGGTCATACGCTCGCACTGATTACGTTCCTGCCCTTTGTAACCTCATCCCTCCCTCACTCACCCAGGTCGGGTGACTTGGTGGATTATATATAGAAAAGCAACCAGAACCGCAAAGAACAATGAAAAGTCAACGTGGAAACCGACTGAGGCAGTGTTTGGAAAATTAACAGTCAACGTGACTCACGTGCGTGTGGACTGTACACAGGCAAAAGCGACTCAGGTAGGGAGTTGGGGCGTGCACATAAGCGGGCAGTGCGTACTGAACGAGCACCGTTCAACCCCGTCCTTCGCTTTGGAAGGAGAAGGCGCCTCGGTTTTCAGTCACGGACAATTGTATGTTGCTTCGTGGCGTGCATTGTTGCAATGTTACTTTTCTTGGTGGTTTATTAAATTACGGATTTTTCAAATGTTAATTTTTTCCTCTGTGCTTAAAAATCATTTAAAAAGCGGCCTGATTATGTGGCGTATGCTACGCCGCGGGTTGGCTAGTCTCCCATAATTTACTGCACACCATCATAAAGGCTTCACAAAGCAAATAATACAACCACAGTACAAGGAAAAAACAAATTACACACACATATATCACTGGTTCAGTTTCCAGGAGTGGTTAATGCTTTTTTGTTGTTGCTGCTTGGATAGGCTTAGGCATTCTGAAACAGTAAATTTGAAAATGGATGGATAAATATACAAATAGTACATTGAAATTCAAAGGATGTATACACATAGCAGTCAACACAGACAGAGAAGTAGTCATGCAGTGAGGGAAAGAGCTGAGTTGAGAAGGACACAATTAAATGTCTCAGATTGGAGAACTCATTGATTCTTTGTGTTAGATACATTTTGCCTTCCATATTTTTGCTCATATCATATGTGCAGCGGGATTGGGGTTTGTTTTCCTATGACTTTTGAATGCACCCTCCGTCTTCTGATCTGCTGTGTCAAAAAGACTGCATGTTAACAGCACTTTCATTAACTGTTCCAGCGAGTCAGAGCATTTTACTTAAATTGCATTTGTGTCCTCTGGGCAAAAGATGGCTGAAGATAGCTGGAAAATGCCAGCTACTATAATGCATCTTCTGTCTATATCATTTTTATTTTGCCAGGGGAATTTCATCAAGTTTTTATTTATTTATTTATTTATTTATTCACACTTTTTAAAGGGAAAAACACAAAAGAAAAATACTCACTGGGTCATTTTTTTCACCTGAGTGATTTTTGCCATTCAAACTGGTTGGTTTTGAATTTGAAACATACAAGTGTCCCTGTATTCCTCTACAAGTGGTAGCTCAACTAGTGCGGGGAAGAAAACTGTATAACATACAAATATGTTCACACCCTATGCCAGACCAGGGCAAAAAGAGGACATCTAAGATTGAGACATCAGTATGGGAGCATGTTGTGCTCCTTGAGGAACTTACAATGGCAAGTGAGGAGCTATCCATTAATAGCAGGTTAGTCACAAATGTCTTGTCTTTACAGTAGTGACTATTTGTAAAATTCAAGCAGTATTGTGTCAACGTTGAATATATGGACTCTGTAAAAGTGGCCTGAAGGTCAAGATCTCTAATCTGTCTGTTTCTCTGGCCATGACCAAATGAACTAACTAGTCTATGCTGGTGAAGGTGGATGTACCTGTGTAACTTTGCTGATTATGTAAAGTATAGTTTCCCAGAAGGAGGTGTAATAGAAACTAAACATTGTTTTAGAACTGGGAACAAGGGGTTAGACTTTATATAACATGGGATAAACATCAAAAATGGTATTGGTTATGTTATACTGTACATACTGCTGAGCTAAGATCTCTGTCCCCTCTCAAGACAATGAATCCAGAAGGACAGGCCTCCTACTTATGGATATATGTACACTATCATCTGCAAGAGGACAGGAAGAGCAGAAGCAACTCAGTTAAGTTTTTAGGAATGACCCAGACCAGATCTAATTTCAGAAGCACTTTGGAAAACTTTCAAAGACAAACTGGTGGCATGTAAGAATACTAATACTTGATTAAAAATAAACATATAAAACTAGAAGATACTGCTCTACACTACTAAGAATCATTTCCAGAGGTACACACATATGTGCAGGTACATATTTTTCATTAAAAAAAAAAATTGTTAAAACATTATACCTTGTTCTTTGACCTTGCTAAGCACCTGCCTAAGTGTTATAATGTATAAAATTTTGTATGCACTGAAACTGAAGAAACCAAATTAAGGGAGGTGCAGGACAATGTGATTTTAAAGTAGCCAAGAGTAATAAGTTTGTCTGTTACCAACACAATCCAGAAGTCATTGACCTCAATTTAACTCCACTTCACCTCAAATCCACCCCAATCTCCATTCTAACAATGCATGTCTCCTGACCAGTTGGAAATAACAGCTTTTCACCTCAGTGCTACATGTAATAAATATTACCGGCGGTAAGTGCACCCATAAGCAACCCAGTACATTACCAAATAAACCGTGTTTTACTCACTTGAGACCCTAACTAGCCTTACATTTCCTTTGCTTACTTTAAAATTTAATTTATAAAGTTAAATACACACACACACACATTCATATACACTAAATATGCTTATACCATTTGCATTACTTAGTCTTGAGCTACTGTAACTCATAACTGCCCCACTGCAGAACACCTGTGAATGTTAATGACTAACTTTTCTTATGTTTGACTAATGCACACACAAACACACACACACAGAGAAATAAAGAGCCTGTGTGTTGTGGAATCATAGAAATTAATGAGAGGTGTCATTGAGTGGACGCTATGGATCGCTGTTGCCCCGTCAAACCCAACGGACAGATGCAGACACTGGTTTAAAAGCACCAAGAAGTATTTTAATTTTCGTCAATATAGTGCCTCTAAAACACCACATCCACCATAATACACAAATAATCAATAATACAATTCAATCCACTGCAATAAACCAATCCTGCACTCCCAGCAGCTCCGTCACACTCCCTTACAACTCCGGCTCAGCTTGCTGAGTCTCTCATAGTCCTTTATATAGTCCTTGACCCAGAAATGCTCCTGTCCTTCTGTCCATGTGATGCCATAGCACTTCCGGGTCAGATAAAGACTTATATTTTTCTTCAGCCTGGAAGTACTTCTGTTTCTCCGTCCTCATGACTTGGGAGTACTTCCCGGCTACCGGGAAAATAATAATCCCCATGTCTCCCCTGCAGCGTCCCACGATGGCACCAATGGCACCCAGCAGGGCTGTGAAGCCAAACTCCATCTCCCATGGTGCCCTGCGGGAATCCGGGGCACCTCCATGCTGCAGGGAAGATGCCATCTAGCGTCTTGGATGTGTGCCGGCTGTCCATCACAGAGGGCAGGAACATTTAACGTTGTGCATCTGCAGTTTCTCAGTGACACATTTGTATGTCAATAGGTTAATCACATTAATTTTGTTTTATCTGAAATCACTCTTCGGCTATTTTTGGGTCATGTACAATAAGGGTCTGGCTGCAGACCTCCAGTGTCTGACCCCTCTGACGCTGCTGTAACCACAGGACCATGTGACATCATTCAGCCTACAGCTAAAAGTGTGAAGTGGAGAATCATGACACAAAAAGTATCATTCCAAAGGAATGATTTAGTGAGTGAACGTATATTGGCATGTAAAGGCAGACGTTAATGCTGAGCATAAATAAATAAACAAACAAATAAAATAAAAGCATTTTGCTAATAAAACCTAACATCATAAATTAATATGTGTATGACTTCAGTAACAAAAGACAGCTTACTATTATTTACTAGTGTAAGTCAATGAGTATCTGAACTTTTGTGACTGGCTGTAAAGCTTTCCCCGTTCACATGTGGAAACATGGTGTGTCTGTTGCCACAGTGGTAAAGTTCTGACCTTGATCAGTCAGTGTGTCTTGTTGTTTTCTAGAAGTAAACAAGGCCACTCCACTCTTTGGTTGCACCAAAGAAGAACAGCAAGCAGTGATGTGCTTTTTATTGGCTAATGGTGTACTGCATCTAAAATCCATAAAAGGATTTCTGTACAATATGGAAAGAGTGTTTACAAATGAGTATTTTTCAAGTCAAAGTTATTTTTTCACAAACATACTATATATGTATTTACCATGCAAAATTGTGTTCTAAAGTTAAGCACTTACTTTAAATTTAAAAAATTATCTTGCTTGCACTAGCACTTTACAATGAAGGTGCATGGGGCATGAAGGGTAAGCTTTAAAACTTGCCAAATATGTCTTATTTTCAAGCCAAGACAGATGTCGAATATTGACCCACTTCTGTGTTTCCAATGCATATTTGTGACAACAAAAGGGATCTCGAAATAATCATTTTATTGTATATTTCTGGTACTATAATTCTCGTGGATAGTTGTGTGAAAACTCACGTAAATATGAAAATAAATCAAAACAAAACCAACCATGTGGTATGAAACAATTTGCTATGATTGGGTCTCTTGAGCTGAAATCACCCATTTGCTGAGATATCATACACTGCTGGTCTTCTTTTAAAATGGCTGAATCTTATAATACTGGAGTTTATTTATTTAAAAATGACATGAATAAACTATTTTTCAATGTGTGCGTAACTGCAAGACGTGGAACAATACTCAACAACCTTCTTGGCTTGAAGAATGGATATCATTGGTAAGTTTTTAAGCTTTCCCTTTGTGCTCCACCAATTATAATGTTAAGTACTAGTGCAGTCTTTATAGAAAGCGCTTAACTTTCAACCACAATTTTGCCTAGCAAATTAGTATATACAATGCTTGCTATAAGAAATAACTTTGACTTGAAACATATCAAATGTATCCTTTAAGTAAACACAAAGAAGTAGCAGTACACCTGTCGATAACCACTACTGACAACAACATTGAGCAAGTCCATACCATAATTCTGACAAAATGACAATAATTTTGGGCCCTCGTACATCTCCAGCCTAGAAAAAAGAAAATCACTGCTTGCTGCTTTTCTTTGTTGCAAACAGAGAGTGGCGTGTGTATGTTTACTTTTATAAAATGGACTAATCAAGGTCAGAAATTTACCACTGTGACCACAGACATACCATGTTTCAACATGTGTACGGGGAAAACCATGTAGCCAACCCAAATAAAATTATCATGCAAGTGTGGACAATTATTGACTTAGTTACACTGCATGCATGTTTTACCAGGTAGTATCTGAAAATACTCTTATATATTACAATGTTTCTGAAAGAAAAATTAAAATGCACAATGCACAAAAAGCACCTAAAACATCTGCAGCTTGAATGACATCACCCATTCTCCTTCCTAAACGGACTGTCCTGGATTGAGCACTGACAGTGAGGGCACTGTTCTCATTAAAAAAATAAGTGCTTCCACCAGAAACACACAAAAAATAATTCCTTCTTGAGAATTAAGAATAAAATCAAAAATGGTAAGCTTTTCTGAACACTGAAATTTGTTTATTTAAACCAAAGGTTTGAATTGTCAGGTTAGACTTGCAAAGAATCATTATACAAAGTCTTATTAAATAACCAGAGCCAAAACACTAAGATAAAAACTCAGTCAAAATGAAAGAACAAGGGTCAAAACCAGACTACTTTCTATTAGCACTTGTTCATTGAATGAATCTGTAAGAGGAATTCAGGGCAAATGGCTACAAGACAAAAACTCAAAACTGTACCTCAATTGTGAGAATAGTTGTCACCATCAAAACTAAACTTGAAAGAACTCTGATGTTTATGTGATCAGCATTAAATCAAACCTCGGGATTTCTCTGTGACTGGGAGATGGATCTTTTACCACTTGAAAAAAAAGTGTGACGCGAAGGTGAGCTTTTGCCATAGAATTCAAAAGACTGAAATTCTCTGTGACTGAAGGTGAGCTGAAGTCAGGCAGCCACCACAAAAATCAAAACTCTCAGAAATTCAATTTACTATGAAGGTAATACATATTCAAGACTCAAAAATGCATTTTTCTATGAAGGCATTTCACCACTAAGTCAAGAATGTATTTTTTTGTAAAGGTGTTCACATCTCCGGTTTTATACTGAGGAATCCGAAATCTTGGATGAAAATGGCTTCTGAATTTATCGGAGAACTTTAACGATGCAAGTCTTTAAAACTACCTCTTGTTATTATAGTTGTACACTTGTTCATTTATATTAGGCTTTAATAGTGAAATGTCGCAATATTTTTCTTTATTTGTTGATTGATTTACTTATGATCAACATCCATATTTGCTTTTAAATGTGCACATAAGTGTATCCACAAAACCAATGTTGTAATCCACAAAACCTACTGAAGAGCACATCTCTCAACTTCACACATCCAGCCACAGGCCCTTGAAGCCATAACTAATACTTTATACATCTACTATCATATACTAAAACATCTGTAGGAATATGACACGTTTTACCAAACTTTAGTTTTCAATTCTTTTTCCCTCCTGACTTTGTCACCCTGCCTATTAGCCTAAAATGTCATCCAGTACATGTGTGAGAACTTCATGCCCCCTAGTGGGCATAGACTTTCTTCACTAAGACTGTAAGCCCCCTTTCCTCTGGATCTCTCTTGTGGGATTTGTCCGTACCATTAGACACTCTGGTGGTTTTCTTTTCTCTGTCAAGCTTGTTTGTACCAGTTGGGAAATCTATCACAGCATTTATACATATACTTAGTATATGTGAGCTGAATTGAACTTTATGTATATTTTATTCATAGGAAAGATGATATGGATGGGCTTGCATCCAGGATGGTTAGGGTTAGGATGGTTGATGATACCTTACCCAGCCAAGATAGACTTTTAGCAGTTTCACTGAGACAGATAAATAATATATATGTCTGGAGACAACAATGAGTGAATTTTGCTTAAAACTGGGTGGAAACAGTTAGACAGCTTCACAGACAGTCATATTTCTAAAACAATCTAACATCTTATTAAGGTAGCGTTCAAAGTAGGGGCAGTGATTTTGAACTGCAATGTGTAATGATGTTCTTCTTAACTTGATCTGACAGAGAGCAACCTTTGGATCACGATAAACTGTCAACTGCTGAACAGCCCCCAAATCAGTTTTCTATTAAACATATAAATGTGACTCACTTGTGCAGAGACCACCACATCTTAAAAGTAAACATAACCTGCTGCAAATGAAAAACATTTCTGTAAAAATCAGAGTACACATTGGCATTCAAAAATGTCAATGGACTAATGGTAAAAGTGAACAATATGTTGTTGTAGGTGCAAAGAGTGCTCTGTTTTGTTCAGTTATGAAGATAATGCAAGATTCAATGTAAGGCTGAAAGAGCTGTCAGCTATTTTTGTGAAACTATGAATGGCAAAATATGTATTTGAAGTGTACAGTGTTTCATATCCCATCAAATGCAGGATGACAAGGACTACAGTTATGAGAAATGATAATGAAAAACAACAGGAGATGCAGATTTTCCAACTCAAAACACACAATTCAACAAATCTGCTTAATGACTCACCAGCAGAAGCACAGACAAGGATGGGTAGCATCCACCTTCTGATTTCATGTCTAAACAAATAACTAAAGGAAGTTAACATTACTGTTGAATCTGAAATGCAAACCTGCCATGCCAGAATAATCACAGGGCTTTAATATGTGGTATTCCCGTATTCCCAAAGACCACAATGTTTATCAAAACTCTATTTGTTGTTGTTATGTCATTTAGTGATGCAATAGCCAAAATTACATATTCTCTCAGCATCAATTCTTTTGTTCAGCTTCTTTTGGTCTCTTTCTGAAACCCCGGCTGTTTTGAGAGCATGAACTGGAGAAATCAAGGGGTCAGTGTTTTAGGAAGAAGCTGTGTGGGCATACCCTTTTAGTGTCAGAATTTGCTGCTATTTGCTACAAACGTTTTAACAAGTTGCTCCCTCATGTGTATTCTCGTTTCAGAATCATGTCTGACCCGACAAGTCCAGACTTTGGAAGACTGCATCCGGGGGCCATATGTTCCGCCAATTCACTAAGTGGCAGAATTTAGCTGGTGGAGCATGGAAGTTATCGTTCTATAGTTGTTCTTCAGCTGAAAGAAAACAGATCTGGTAGCATTCACAAATTGGAACCTAAAACAACCTCCAAGTTCCTGACTTCTTAGGAATGAGAGATGGTACAACTATTAAGTACCTATCAACAACACCTCTCTGTCTTGTCTGCAATAAGTATTAAATTGTGGCACAACCAAGAATCAATGTGACCAAAGCACTCAATCAGCAAGTATGGTGCGAAATTGGTTAGTGGGCTTTAGAGTGCACATAGATCTGAGAGTCATTTACACAGAAATGAAATCCCGGACCAAACTCTTTAATAATCACACCCAGAGGGAGATTGCTAAGAACTGAGCAATGAGGAACACCCTGTGTAACAGGGAGAGGTGATGATTTGTGACTGCCAATAGACACAAATTGCACCCTGCCAGTTATAAAAGATTAAAACCATTCCAATTATACACTTTTGAAACTTAAACAAGTCTGAAGATGCCGAAATGAGTACAGAATAGATCCCCATGTCAAAGGCTGCTGAAAAATCTTGGAGTAATGAAACAGGACATTTACCACAATCAGCAGCTATAAGAATATCACTCACATCCTTCACCATAGCAGTCTCTGAACCATGCTTAGCCCTAAAATTAGACTGATATGGCTGAAACAGCTGGTGCCTTTTCAAATTAATTATGAGGCAATAATTCACGTAAGTTCTTTTATTTTCATCTTATTAAATGGGGCAAACTGGCTGGGACTTGGCCACAACATGGCCACAAGCTCCACTTTGGGTAATTTTGTATTGTACAACAGCAGAATGAAATGCACAAGATTTTGTCAGAACATGTCAAAGCTCAGACATTGAGTCTCTTGTAGTTGAAACATCAATCCTAAGGTCAACAGGACTAACTTGAAATAGATGCAAGCTGTGTGCCATATAAAGATAATAAGATGATAAAGGGAATGGGACAGACTTACTATAGCAGACAACCATCATAATTATTGCCGTAATTATTTAAAAAATCATCCTCAGCCATAGGCTGCTTATTTGTTTTCTTATTTTGTAAATGTGTATATAGTGTGATTGAGTGAAGCAAGGATTAAGTCCAAAATAAATGTTAGGGGACACCCCATTTAATTCATATTGGTCACTCACACAAAACAGACGTATGATGGCCTAAGTAGCTTGGTTTGCCAGGTTCGTTTTAGGAGGAGCCTGATCCAGTTAAACTCCAAATGAAATGCCTCCTTCTGGGCATTCTGGGATTCATAGGACTTAAATAAAAAGGGGTGACCACAATTACCCTCACTGGGTGTCTTAGTACTGTGGAGAGAAAAGGAGATGATACTCTTGGCAATAATGCTCCCCTTAGTAGAGAAGTGGTGTTATAAATCTCTGATGAGCATGGAAGGCGAACCTTCGACATACACACGTAACAATAGTTATTATACATTATTTCTTATTTTTAATGGCTTCTTTACATAGAAAAAGTGTCGCTAAAGTATATGGTAACAATCCACTTAATTGAGGGGCAAGAACTGAAATGCAGAGATTTGAATCCATCCATACATTTTTTTTTTCAGTTCAATGTCAAATGGAAGAGTGCTCCACAAAAATTAAATCAACTATTGCAACCAGAAACATTTTTTAAATTATATTTGTCATGGCTGAGCACCAAGAAAAAAATCCTTGTACGCTATTACCATTAGGATTGTGACTTTAAACTCATTTTAAAATTAGAATGTACTGTATGATGCTGCCGGGCAAGCTTAAAAGAAAAAAAAAAACAACAACCTGAAGATAAATAATGAAAGTGACAGCACAGTTGAGAAAACAGCATAGGGGACAATCATGAAGGGCTTTTCATCTGTAACCAGCTGCAGGTGGGATCCAATAATCGGGGCGCATGCAAAGCGGCGAAGCATGAATTTACTCTCTAAGATACCGGGATGCTTTTTCTTAACATTTTCCTACAGCAATCCTCTGTTTTATATTGCAGTATTTGTTCTGCAGTTACCTTTTGGGGGGTATAGCATAATGTCATGAATTACTTCTAAAGATGAGGGACTGACCCAGATACAGTACAGCATCACATGTGAGACCTACAGGACCTAGAGAGGATGTGGCTTGTTGTAATCTAGGGGTTTACACAAAATGTAAGGCATAATCATAGAGGAGCCCAGAGTGTTCTCTGAAGAAGATTTGCATGTTTATGCAAGCCAGAGTTGGAGATAAATCATGAATTATTTAGCCAGAGCCAAATTATCCTTAGCTTGCATACTGATACCTTTGCTTCAGAAATGCTATTGTGACTTAAACCGTAAGACTGAAAAGGATATTTAATATTATACTACTTAACAGCAGTGTTAACTAAACATAAAGATAAAAAGACAATAAAATGATTCTAAAAGAAGTGCCCATGGTATGATGCCCCAAATTATAAAGGCACTTGGCTCATAGATTCTCATCTGGATCAAAATTAAGCCCCATTACCATACATTGTACATCATCAGTAACTATCCAGGGCTCAAACAGAAACAATTTCATTTATGCTCAAGTCAATAGCTTTTTAGTGAAAACAGTTTCTCATTTAAATTGCATCTTTCATTTGACTGCAGCTTTTAGTGTCTGCAATGTAACTATTTTAAATGGCAATTTCACCATGTTGCAGTGGCTAGTTCTGCTGCCCCTCAGCCCAGAGTTCTTGGCTCATATCCAGTCCAGGGATAGACTGGATTCCCCCCAAATCCCAAAGATATTTATGTTAACCTTAATGGTGACATCAACAGAATTGGTATGAATGTGTGTGTTATCTGTGATGGATGGGCTAAAATAAGCAAAGCTCCTCACAATACTGAAGTGGATAATTAGGTTAGAAAATGGATGGATGAATGGCTCATTATAATACTTAACAGGTCTTATGAAGAAACATTCACCTCATTTCACTTGACAGTTCATATTTTTATCTTACTGAGTATCATGATGACAGTATTAGTCAATTCCCAAGAACTGGCCGAAGAAGAAGAAAAAGAAGAAGGAGAAGAAGAGTGGGAGATGTGTCCAAAGGCAGGAGGAGAGGAGGAAGGTAAAGAGAGTGGAATTGAGGGTAGGAACTTTGAATGTTGGCAGTATGACTGGTAAGGGGAGAGAATAAGCAGATATGATGGAGAGAAGGAAGGTTGATATATTGTGTGTGCAAGAGACTAAATGGAAGGGGAGTAAGGCCAGGTGGATAAGAGGTGGATTCAAATTGTTCTATCATGGTGTGAATAGGAGGAGAAGTAGAGCAGGGGTAATTCTGAAGGAACAGTATGTCATGAGTTTTTGGAGGTGAAAAGAGTGTCAGGCAGGATAATGATTATGAAGCTGGAAATTGGAGGTGTGACGATGAATGGTGTTAGTGCATATGCCCCACAAGTTGGGTGTGCAATGAATGAGAAAGAAGATTTTTGAGGTGAGTTAGATGAAGTGATGAACAATGTACCCTAGGGACAGAAAGTGGTGACTGGAGCAGATTTAAATTGACATGTTGGTGAAGGGAACAGAGGAGACAAGGAGGTGATGGGTAGGTATGGTGTCAAGGAAAGGAATGAACTAGGTCAGAGGATTGTGGATTTTGCCAAAAGGATGGACATGGCTCTGGTAAATACATATTTTAAGAAGGGGGAAGAACATAGGGTTACATATAAAAGAGTGGAGGAAGATGCACACAGGTAGATTACATCCTATGCAGAAGAGTCAATCTGAAGGAGATTGAAGACTGCAAAGGGGTGGTAGGGGAATGTGTAGTTAAGCAGCATAGGATGGTGGTCTGTAGGATGAAGTTGGAGATCAAGAAGAGGAAGAGAGTGAGGGCAGAGCCATGGATCAAATGGTGGAAGTTGAAAAAGGAAGACTGCATGGTTGAGTTTAGGGAGAAGGTGAAACAGGCACTGGGTGGTAGTGAAGACTTACCAGACAGATGGGAAACTACAGCAGATGTAGTAAGGGTGACAGCAAGAAGGGTGCTTGGTGTGACATCTGGACAGAGGAAGGAGGAAAAGGAAATCTGGTGGTGGAATGGGGAAGTACAGGAGATTATACAGAGGAAGAGGATGGCAAAGAAGAAGTGGGATAGTCGGAGAGATGCAGAAAGTAGACAAGAGTACAAGGAGATAAGGCACAAGGTGAAGAGAGAGTGGCGATGGCTAAAGAAAAGGCGTATGATGGATTGTATAAGAGGTTGGACACTATGGAGGGAGTAAAGGACCTGTACCAATTGGCTAGACAGAGGGACCCAGCTGGGAAAGATTTGCAGCAGGTTAAAGATAGAAACCTACTCACAAATAAGGGGAGTGTGTTGAGCAGATGGAAAGAGTACTTTGAGAGGCTGATGAATGAAGAGAACAAGAGAGAGAAGAGGTTGGATGATTTGATAGTGAATCAGGAAGGAAGGATAGATATGAAGAGGATGAAGAATGGAAAAACTGTTGGTCCAGATGACATACCTGTGGAAGCATGGAGGTGTTTAGGAGAGATGGCAGTGGAGTTTTTAACCAGATTGTTTAATGGAATCTTGGAAAGTGAGAGGATGCCTGAGGAGTGGAGAAGAAGTGTACTGGTGCTGATATTTAAGAATAAGGGGGTTGTGCAGGACTGTAGTAACTACAGGGGGATAAATTGATGAGCCACAGCATGAAGTTATGGGAAAGAGTTGTACAGGATATGTACAAGGGAAGTGTGACCGTGATGAGGTCTACGGTAGGAGTGACGGATGAATTCAGGGAGGAGGTGAGATTACATACGGGATCGGCTCTGAGCCCTTACTTATTTGCAATGGTAATGGACAGGTTGACAGACAATATTAGACAGGAGTCCCCGTGGACTATGATGTTTGCTGATGACATTGTGATCTGTAGCAATAGTAGGAGCAGGTTGAGGAGACCCTGGAGAGATGTAGATGTGCTCTAGAGAGGAGTAGGTCAGTAGAAACAAGACAGAATACATGTGTGTAAATAAGGGAGAGGTCAGTGGAATGGTGAGGATGCAAGGAGTAGAGTTGGCGAAGGTGGATAAGTTTAAATACTAGGGATCAACATTACAGAATAATGGGGATTGTGGAAGAGA
This sequence comes from Polypterus senegalus, assembly GCF_016835505.1. Taxonomy (NCBI): domain Eukaryota; kingdom Metazoa; phylum Chordata; class Cladistia; order Polypteriformes; family Polypteridae; genus Polypterus; species Polypterus senegalus. The sequence goes on from NC_053168.1 coordinate 100,606,017, forward strand.
GGTGAAAAGGGAGTGCAGACAGGGTGGAATGGAAGGTCTATAGGACAATAGTGAGACCAGCTATGTTATATGGATTGGAGACGGTGGCACTGACCAGAAAGTAGGAGACAGAACTGGAGTTAGCAGAGTTAAAGATGCTAAGATTTGCATTGGGTGTGACAAGGATGGATAGGACTAGAAATTAGTACATTAAAGGGTCAGCTCAAGTTGGACAGTAGGGATACAAAGTCAAAGAGGCGAGATTGCACTGGTTTGGACATGTGCAGAGGAGAGATGCTGAGTATATTGGGAGAAGGATGCTAATTGATAGAGCTGCCAGGCAAGAGAAAAAGAGGAAGGCCTAAGAGAAGGTTTATGGATGTGGTGAGAGAGGACATGCAGATGGTGGGTGTAACAGAACAAGATACAGAGGGTAGAAAGATATGGAAGAAGATGATCTGCTGTGGCAACCCCTAACGGGAGCAGCTGAAAAAAGAAGAAGAAATTCCCAAGAACTCTAAACCCAACCAAGAAATATAATTGCCTTAAACGACAACAGGCCATTCAGCCCAACAAAGGCCGCCAGTCCTATCTACTTAATTATTACAAGATAAAATCAAGTCGAGTTTTGCAGGTCCCTTAAGTTCTACTGTCTACCACACTACTTGGCAACTAATTCCATTTGTTTATGGTTTGCTTGTATGTTACAGATTTCTTCGAAGTGAGCCGCTTGTAGTAAAGCAACTGGGAGACAAGTTTAAGAGTTATCTTCACTATATGATTCAGATTACCTTCTATGGTTCTTCTTGATCCAGAAAGCAACAGTTCCTGTCTAGATTCTCCTACATTGCAGACCTCATTGGTCTTTCAGAGAGTGAACTGGCTACCTTAGATTAGCAAACCTCGTTCACTCATGAGGTGAGAATGGAGGTAAAGCCCAAGGACTTAGTTTCCACTTCACTGTCTCTATCATTTAAAACTATGCCTGCTGTAATGATTTGTTGTTAAGTTTCACTTTTATCTCTACACCTCAATAGTAGAAAATTTTGAGATTCTTTAACAGCTTACTTGGACTGCACCAGACTCCAACTGCCAAGATAGAAAGATATTTGTAGGCCCTAAGGTAACTGCCATGAAAAGTATTGTCTAACTTTGGGCCACAGCTTAATGTGGCAATCTCCACCAACTTTCTTGAATAGAGTCCATTTAAACAGTGCCATTGAGCTGTTTAAAGTTTAACTAGCAAATAGGTTTCATTTTGGTACTGAAGACACACCTGTTGTCCATTTTGTTGTTCTGAATCTACCTAGCTGATTCTGTAACAGTCTGATTGTACTTACCACAAGGTGGTAATACTGTATCAAATACTACAGTAATGAAACAGATTCTTTACCTTTGAACAAAGGATATATGTTACTAAGCATCATGCATTTTTCTTGTATTTATTTACATTAATTGTGAAAGACAATATACAGCCAGTACAACAATCTATTTGTAGTTCATCATATGGTCTTATATAATACAGGCTTTGCATCCAATCACATCCCTCTATATATCTTCAGTGCCTGAAGTGGATATACTAGTGCTGATACTGTTTGTTTAGTATTAATTTACTAGCAAAATACCTGCGCTTCGCAGTGGAGAAGTAGTGTGTTAAAGAAGTAATGAAAAAGAAAAGGAAACATTTTAATAATAACGTAACATGATTGACAGTGTAATTGTTTTGTCATTGTCATGAGTGTTGCTGGCATATATATATATATATATATAGGAAAATACCCGCGCTTTGCAGCTGAGAAGTAGTGTGTTAAAGAAGTAATGAAAAAGAAAAAGAAACATTTTGAAAATAACGTAACATGATTGTCAATGTAATTGTTTTGTCATTGTTGTGAGTGATGAGTGTTGCTGTCATATATATATATATATATATATATATATACACACACACACCTATAAACATATATATATACATATCCATACATATATACTTATCTATACTAATAAAAGGCAAAGCCCTCACTCACTCACTCACTCACTCACTCACTCACTCACTCACTCACTGACTCATCACTAATTCTCCAACTTCCCATGTGGGTGGAAGGCTGACATTTGGCAGGTTCATTCCTTACAGCTTCCTTACAAAAGTTGGGCAGGATTTATATTCTACGCGTAATGGTCATAACTGGAAGCAGTTTTCTCCATTTACTGTAATGGAGATGAGCTTCAACGCCGTGGGGGAGTTTCGTGTGACATCATCACGCCTCCCACGTAATCACGCAGTACATAGAAAACCAGGAAGACCTCAAAAAAGCGCTCAAGAAAACATGCATTATATAATTGAGAAGGCAGCGAAACAATAAGAAGCGAGTTCTGCTACTTCGGAAACAAAGCACGATGTAAACCTACACTTTAAATTAAGTTCATAGACAGGCTGCCGCTGGCGTTTGTAATTTAGTGCCTGCCCATATAAGGCCGTCCGTCAGCGGCAATCCAATAGCAAACTGCCACGGGTAAATATTCACGGGTGAAGGACTGTGCTTATGGAGAGGAAGATGAGATGGTCAGGGTGGTGTTTGACACAAACTCAGCGAAACTGCGAGAGAAAGTTTTAAGTGCCAGGACTAAGGTAACATTAAATAAAGCTATGGACATAGCACGAGATGGCACCAGCACAGCTGGGAACCTTCGATGCAAGTACACCGAGTGGCTCACGTGAACTGGCGCAGTGCACAGATAAAAGCAACAGTTCCAAAGAGCTGAACAAAACCGAATTACACAATTGAAAAGGCAGCAAAAATATGAAGCGTCTGATAAGCATATTCATAAATGCAGCTACTGTGGAAACAAAGCACACGGTGGAAAAAGTCAATGTCCCGCTAAAGGAAGACAGTGTAAAAAAAACCCGTGCATGCAGTGTGTCAGGTCTCAGATAAAGAAGAAGACGAGCTGTTTATTGATGCAGTAAGAAACTAATCGATGAATGAAACCTCTTATCTTTACAACGATTGACAAACACGGAATGTAACTTGAACACAACACATCGTACAAATACGACCCTGATTGAAACAAATAATGATAATCAAATCCTTGATGACAGCAACATTCAATAACACTCACAAAACAATTACTGTATATTGACAATCATGTTACGTTATTTTTAAAATGTTCCCTTTTCTTTTTCATAACTTCTACTTCTCCACTGCGATACGCGGGTATATATTTAAATGTATATATATACCCCGATCTACAATACATACTTTAGCATAGACAAGCCACATGCTGTGGCGCAATTGTAGAGTCTTCGCCTCTAATGCCGACATTCAGGTTGATTCGAGAGGGATGCACTGAGTATGTACGCGCTACTGATTCATTTTACCTTCGCATCTCCTTGGTTTGGGACGTATGAAAAAATATTAGGTTAGCAGAGAATCATGTTACGTTATTTTTAAAATGTTTCCCTTTATTAGCACAAGCACAGCTGAGAAGCTTCGATGCATGTACTCCATAACGCGTTAAAAAAATAACGCATTTAATCACACTTTCAATTCCAAGAAAACGGGAACTTTTGTCAATGCATGATTTCCTGGTACATCCATTACACTGATGCACACATCACAGCTACAAAAATGTTAGAGTCGGAATAAAGCGCGTTCCTACGACTGATCATTTCGACTTCCCGAGCGAAGCCTTGATAAAAGCATGGTTTTGTGCACACTGAAAAGCAAGCAAAATTAGATGCATTACAGAAAGCGGACTTTGTGGCTCTTACTGGGGATCATTGGACTTCCGTGACCGTTAGTAATTCTAAATACATCTAATTACAAAATGTTCAATGATCACACTGTTTTAGCCTAATGTACAAAATAATTTTGGCTAAGTTACTCAGAGTTTAAAGATTAAGTTGGTCAAATTACCTTTTATGTTTCTGACTTATTTTTTTAAGAAGAAAAACTGCACTTTATGTTGAAATTTTGGTTATTATTATTTAAAGACAATACTATTCTGAAAATCTACTTAAAGTACTTAAACTACCACTTTATTTTTAAGTCTGCCCAATTTTAACCAGGGATGATATTTTTGTTTCTGTTTTGAATTCAAATGCAGTTTAAAGGCTTTTTTTCAGAAATTAAAACAGCTTCAGTTTACAATATTCATGTACATGTCTATTATTTGATTCTGTAAGCCCACTAAAACACTTTTAAATAAAAAAAAACATTTGCGATTTGGGGCAAATTTACGTGTCGATTACATACGATTAATCAAGATTAATTCTTACACAGCCTCTAATTAATTGGATTAATTTTTTTAATCGAGTCCCACCCCTAATATATATATATATATGTGGATATATATATGTAGATTTGTATATATAAATGTGTATATACAGTATATATGTAGATATGTATATGTGTATATACAGTATGTATATATATGTATGTGTGTATATGTATATATATATAACTGTGTATATATATGTGTATAGATGTATATATATATATATATTTATATATATATACCAGCAACACTCATGACAAAGACAAAACAATTACATTGTCAATCATGTTACGTTATTATTAAAATGTTTCCTTTTCTTTTTACTTCTCTGCTGCCAATCGGGTATTTTGCTATATATATATATATATATATATATATATATATATATATACAGTATATATATATATATACAGATACATACAGATATATATATATACAGATATATATAAATAGATAGATAGATATGACAACAACACTCAATATCAATGACAAAACAATTACATTAACAATCATCTTACGTTATTTTTAAAATGTTTGCTTTTCATTTTCATAACTTCTTTAACACACTACTTCTCATTTCTGCCTTGGTATTTTGCTAGTACAGATATATATATACACACACACATATATTTACATATATACACATACATCCACATATATATACATATATATATAAACATATATATACATACATATCTACATATATACATATACACACACACACACACACATATTATATATATATATATACACATATATATACCGTCTTTGGGGGTGCGAGCAACTATTGCTGGGGGTGCCAGAATCCATGAAGGAAGAAAAATGAAAAACATTATTTGTACAAAATCTTAATTTATTTATCCATTCCTAAATAATTAAATGGGCAGGCTATTTCATATCAGTGCAATACGCTGTTTGTTAAAACGGATGACTGCCGCTCTTACGTGCAAGTCGTGTGGATATTATGAACTATCGTTTCTGTTCAAGTTCTATTTAAATTTTAAATAGAAGGAATTTTTATTTAGTCGACAGAATATTATTCCGGAATAAATCAACTCAAACCTTAAATAACTTATAATATTTTGCTCTCCATAAAATATATCCTGTCTAAATTATACAAGTTAGAAATAAAGTAAACGTTAAAAGAACAAACATTCAAATTTCTTTACTCTTATGTAATTTTATATAAAAAATAAACTTAAATTTTAAATATCCCAAAAGATTTTGCTCTCCATAAAAATATATCCTGTCAAAATTATACAAATTCAAATATGAACATGGTGCATAACAAAACCTGGAAATATAAATAAAATTTGTTCTTTTCAGCAATAACAAATCAAATCATTCAGTTGTCTTTGCTCTTATGTCATTTTATCAGAGCTGGACGCCTGGCATCTTTTTTTGGCAACAAGTTTGTTTATGTTTGGTGTGAGGTTCTGTGTTGTGGAGATTCTCAGGATGGACTGCAGGTGCTCATCAGTGAGGCGACTCCTGTGTGCTGTTTTGTTAGTCTTCATCACTGAGAAGAGCTTCTCACACAGATATGTGCTACCAAACATGCACAAGGTTCGAGTCGCATGTAGACGGAGCTGGAGCATTTGTGCAGGAATGGAGTGAATAAACTGTGCGGGCCGTGCAGTATCATACTTTGCCTTCAGTGTGCCATTACACTGCAGCTCAATCACCTCCATCTGAATCTGCACAGGTGCAGTTTCCACATCGACGGCAAATGGGTTGCGAAACAACTCAAAATTCTTTTTTTGTTCTTCAAAGTCACCAAAGCGCCGTGCGAACTCAGTGCGCTCAGTTTATCAGCAAAGTGCGTATTTGGGAACACCGTTGTGCCGACTTGGTTCAACATTACTTGGCAACAGGGAAAGTGGGGCAAGTTGCACTGGTGCATTTGTGTCTCCCATAAAAGTAGCTTCACTTGAAATCACTTTGTGATTTTGCACGGGTAAAAACGTCTGCTGAAGTGTCAGATTCTTCTTTAACTCTTCTGCTTTCTGTATCTTGTGCATTGCATTCAGGTCTTTCAGGTTATCTTGATGTTTTGTCTCATAGTGCCGTCTTAGATTAAATTCTGTAATTACAGCCACATTAGCTCCACAAATGAGACACACGGGTTTACCGGCAATGTCAGTAAACATATACTCAGCCTCCCATCGGTTTTTAAAGGCTCTATGTTCAGAATCACCTTTTCTCTTGGCATCGTGTGGGCTAGCTTCGCAATAACTTGCAGCATCATAAGCTAGACTTGATTAATGTGGTAAGTGTTCGGCAAGGCAGCTGAAGCGCTGCATTATGGGATCTGTAGTTTATTGTGTTACCAGCGCTTCATATCCCCGGGCCATTAATAACAATAATACAGTATATAAAATGATCTCGGGCGGATTTAATTACGCGGGCGGATGTGGCCCGTGGCCTTGAGTTTGACACATATGGACTAAATAGAACTTGAAAAGATATATTTTTTCGAATGTGATCGCGCAATTCAGATCGAGTTGACGCGCACTACAGTACATCGAGCCTGCGTGCTATTGTGGTTTTGCCTGCGTGCCTCAATAAGTTACCCTCCCCTCGCTCTTACTTTTTTACTGTCCATCTAATGAATACACTGAGTATGGCTTTACCAAAACAATCATTGATCGCGAATAAAGTATCCATTATTCATAAAGCTTCAATTGGTGATCTGTCTTATTGCGTTAACCACATATTTTTTCATACATCTCAAACCAAGGGGATGCGAAGGTATAATGAATAAAAATGCTTGCATACATACTCAGTGTATCCCTTCTCGGGAATCAAACCTCGGACGTCAACGCTAGAGGCGAAGCCTCTATTATTGCGCCACGGCATGTGGTTTATTTATTTGAGCGTAGCAATATAATTCGGTTTTTGTTCAGCACTCTTTGGAACTGTTGCTTTTTTTTGCACTGCGTCAGTTCACGTGAGCTGCTGAATATGGTTTTATATGTCACTCGCTCACTTCTAATTGTTTCGCTGCCTTCTTAATTATATAATGCATGTTTTCTTAAGCGCTTTTTGGAGCTCTTCCTGGTTTTCTACGTACTGCGTAATTACGTGGGAGGCATGATGATGTCACATGAAACTCCGCCCCCACGGCTTTCGAGCTCAACTCCATTACAGTAAATGGAGAAAAATAGCTTCTAGTTATGACCATTATGCATAGAATTTCGAAATGAAACCTGCCCAACTTTTGTAAGGAAGCTGTAAGGAATGAGCCTGCCAAATTTCAGCCTTTTTCCTACACGGCAAGTTGGAGAATTAGTGATGAGTCAGTGAGTCAGTCAGTCAGTCAGTCAGTGAGGGCTTTGCCTTTTATTAGTATAGACTAGCAAAATACCCGCGCTTCGCAGCGGTGAAATACTGTCTGAATATTTTATTAATAAAAAAGTAAACATTTTAGACTGAACGAAAATATGTCAAAAATTAATTGTTAAGGATCTCTCTGTATACCACGTTGTCAGTTCGGCCCTCTGGTTGTAATATGACTAAGCTGTGTGCTGAACTCACTCTTGAGCATGCAACATACAGTTGGCCATGTGAAAAGCAATCCCGCCTCAAATAAATGCCAACCTTTTGTAGTGTTTGTCCCTGAGACTTATTAATTGTCATTGCGAAGCAGAGCCTTACTGGAAATTGAACGCGTTTGAATTAAAATGGGAGATTAGATGGTATAACGGGGATGCGAGAAATAAAAACTGTGTCACTGAGGCACTGCCAGTAAATATAGTTGCTTCAATTAGGTTGTTTTATAGAGATGTGACCTGAAGTCTTGTGCCGTTACAAAGTTTCGGTGGTTTAAGTTTCTGCTTCCTTGGCGAAGGTCGTAAACGAAAGAAGACACCGCAGTGACACACAGAAGAGAACCCGTGGATTAAATAAAACCTACACAATAACTGTAACAATCGTAACAAATGAACAATAAAATAGAAGAGAACCCGTGAATTAAATAAAAGGTTGCTTCGTTGGTGAAGCAAGGAAAAAGCACTTTCTTATATGTCGTTCGTTTTTAAAACAGTGCAGAAGCTGAGAAGCTGCTTCCTTGGCAAGCTCGTAAGCGAAAGAAGACACCGCAGTGAACACAGAAGAGAACCCGTGGATTAAATAAAACCTACACAATAACTATAAAAATCGTAATAAATGAACAATGAAACAGCGGAGAACCCGTGGATTAAATAAAAAGGCTGCTTCGTTGGCAAAGCAAGGAAAAAGGACTTTCTTATATATCGTTCGTTTATAAAACAGTGCAGAAGCTCTGAAAAAGCTGCTTCCTTCGCAAGTAAGGAAACGACTGAAGAGACGGCGGTGACGCGTAAGTGTTCGCAAGGCAGCTGAAGCCCTGCATTATGGGATCTGTAGTTTATTGTGTTACCAGTGCTTCATATCCCGGCCATTAATAACAATAATACAGTATATAAAATGATCTCGGGCGGATATAATTACACGCCGGGCCAGATGTTGCCTGCGGGCCTTGAGTTTGACACATATGGAGTAAATAGAACTTGAAAAGATGTATTTTTTCGTACATCGAGCCCGCGTGCTATTGTGGTTTTGCTTGCATGCCTCAATAAGTCATCCTCCCCTCTTTCTTATGAATACACTGAGTATGGCTTTACCAAAACAATCATTGATGGTGAATAAAGTATCCATTATTCGAGTATGTAGATTGGGATATATATATATACATATATATATACCCGCGTATCGCAGCGGAGAAGTAGTGTGTTTAAAAAGCTAGAAAAAGAAAAGGGAACATTTTAAAAATAACGTAACATGACTGTCAATATACAGTATTTGTTTTGTGAGTATTACTGAGTGTTGCTGTCATCAAGGATTTGATTATCATTATTTCTTTCAATCAGGTTCGTATTTGTAGGATGTGTTGTGTTCAAGTTACATTCCGTGTTTGTCAATCGTTGTAAAGATGGCAGGTTTCTTTCATTGATTTGTTTCTTACTGCATCAATAAACAGCTCGTCTTCTTCTTTATCTGAGACCTGACACACTGCATGCACGGCTTTTTTTTAACACTGTCTTCCTTTAGCGGGACATTGACTTTTCCACTGTGTGCTTTGTTTCGCAGTAGCTGGATTTATGAATATGCTTATCAGGCGCTTCATATTTTTGCTGCCTTTTCAATTGTGTAATTCGGTTTTTGTTCAGCGCTGTTTGGAACTGTTGCTTTTTATCTGTGCACTGCATCAGTTCATGTGAGCCACTCGGTGTACATGCATCGAAGGTTCCCAGCTGTGCTGGTGCCATCTCGTGCTATGTCCATGGCTGTATTTAATGTTACCTTAGTCCTGGCACTAAAAAACTTTCTCTCGCAGTTTCGCTGAGTTTGTGTCAAACACCACCCTGACCATCTCATCTTCCTCCATAAGCACAGTCCTTCACCCGTGAATATTTACCCGTGGCAGTTTGCTATTGGATTGCCGCTGACGGACGGCCTTATATGGGCATGCACTAAATTACAAACGCCAGCGGCAGCCTGTCTATGAACTTAATTTAAAGTGTAGGTTTACATTGTGCTTTGGTTCCGAAGTAGCAGAACTCATGAATATGGTTGTATATGTCACTCGCTCGCTTCTTATTGTTTCGCTGCCTTCTCAATTATATAATGCATGTTTTCTTTAGCGCTTTTTTGAGCTCTTCCTGGTTTTCTATGTACTGCGTGATTACGTGGGAGGCGTGATGATGTCACACGAAACTCCGCCCCCACGGCGTTGAAGCTCATCTCCATTACAGTAAATGGAGAAAAACAGCTTCCAGTTATGACCATTACGCGTAGAATTTCGATATAAAACCTGCTCAACTTTTGTAAGGAAGCTGTAAGGAATGAACCTGCCAAATTTAAGCCTTCCACCCACACGGGAAGTTGGAGAATTAGTGATGAGTCACTCAGTGAGTGAGTGAGGGCTTTGCCTTTTATTAGTATAGATTCAAACAAACAGTGCCCCCTTGGAGTTTCAAATGCCAGTACAGTTAAAAATGTTGCTTTTGTAAAAGTGTTTATTTGATATTTGGTAGGATATAGCAGGTTGGATAATGGATGGATGGATGGACTTTAGTCTTCACGCATTATACACTTCATGTCAATATTTTGTCATTAGTACTATAACGTGTAGTAGACGGCCAGCAGCTCAATCCGGCCGGGGTGTCCCAGGATGGGAAGAGTGGAGAAGGGCAGCCTTTCCAGGACACTGCCTCCCCCAGGACGCTAGGTGGCAGCTCCCCTGGATGATAACGGTGCTCCGGATTCCCTCAGGGCACCCTGGAACTTGGAGTCTGTTTTCTCAGCCCTGTTGGGTGCCACGGTGTCGCCAGTGGTAGCTCATAAAGGACCTGGGGACTACTACTTTTCCTACAACCCGGAAGTACTTTAGAGTTATGAGGACGGAAGCCCATAGTACTTCTGGGATGATTAAGGACTGATGAGGTGGCATTTGACCTGGAAGAAGAGGAGAAGCACATCCGGGTCATGGACTATTTAAAGGACTGTGAAGACCCAGCAAGCAGAGAGTGTTTAGGTTGGGTGATGAAGCTGCTGAGAGTGCAGGATTATTGTTGTATTATTATTGATTATTGTTATTGGAGAATTGTTGCATGTGGGGTGCTTTGTGCACTTCATTGAAAAAAAGAATAAAAAGTTCTACTTGGTGCTTTTTACACGTGTGTCCACACATGATAAATGTTTTTGTTTAAGGTTTATGTTCAACATTTCTTGCATTTCTCTCATTTCCTGTTATTCTACATTTACTTACAGTAGATTGTGGTAGACATGGAACACACATGAAATGGTTGTGTTCCAAATAATTTATGTATTATTTACCCTATACAACTCCAGGCACTTCACACCCAAATAAGCAAGGATTTTTTGCTCAAGTTGAGCTGTGGCAGTGGGGAGATGGGATGGCAGGGTGCTTGCTGCTTGTGCTGATCGACACATATGCAAAATAAAAAATGCTAATGGAGAGGTGCAAAGGAATTTAAGGTGGGCCAGGATTATGAGTAGTTTTCATAGGCTTCAAGAATACTAGTGTTAAGGTGAGCTTGACCAGACTACATGACTCACCTGGTCTCATGGCTCATTGGCACACTAAATCTCAGGCCTAGCTCCTAAACTGTGTTTTGGTGTGCTTGTTTTATTACAGATGTGCCTTCTTTCTAATTAGAAATTTGAAAGGCGGGTCAAAATTTGCATCACTCTGTGTCTGACCCATTCCCTTAGACCATTTTTTCAAGGATAGTGCCAGCAGGAGCACAAAGCTCCTGATAACATAATTCTAAAGATTTCTGGTGCATTTGAGGGTAGAACACTGAACTCCTAATTTTAAAAAGTAAACATTTAGGTGCAAAAATCAACCCATCTACAGTATATTATAATCTATTGTCAGAACTGCTTAGTTCAGTTTCACAAAGACCAGAGCCAGAATCATGGTTAACAATTAATTTCAGGGAGGATTAAAAAACACATGAATCATAATCCTGTCAGGAACAGTCATAAAATATATTTTGGGGACATATAAACCTAAAATCCCATCCCTCGCCCAAAGCTATGCCTACTTCCAGTGCCTACTGTGGGCTGAATCAAATATGGACAAGGTGAACTCCGAAACAGACAGCCCTTCCCCTGATGCACTGTTAAAAATGGGTTGGTCAGACAGTGAACCACATAGACCAAAAAACAGTGATATTTGAATGACCTGGAAAGAAAAGAGTGTAGAGATTAAATGTGTAAGTAATGAATCTGAAAGGGTCAGAAATCAATGAATCTACAAGCTGCTACAGAGAAGACTGTACATAATGAACTACAAAACATCATACTGCAATGTTTTTGAGCTCTGTGGTTTATGACACAATACTGATCCATGCCATCATTTGACAAACAGATGATCATCTATACTATACTATACTATACTATACTATACTATACTATACTATAAACCATGAATGCTCGTGGCATTCATTGTTACTGTCCGGATTTGAATGCTATATTTGATCAGCAATAAGATCAGACCTGCTACTTATATAAATATATAAAAAAGCGCCTGTAAACAACACTTCATCTTAATCATACCCACTCAGGTGTGATACACCACAGTTAGGTTATTTTTTTAACAAGGGGCAATTACTTTTTCACACAGGGCCATGTAGGTTTGTATTTTTTTTCTCCCTAAATAATATAAACCATCATTTAAAAACTGCATTTTGTGTTTGCTTGTTTTATATTTGACTAATGGTTAAATGTGTTTGATGATCAGAAACATTTTGTGTGACAAACATGCAAAAGAATAAGAAATCAGGAAGGGGGCAAATAGTTTTTCACACCACTGTAGCTTCAAATTTATTTTCATACTGTGCACCATCAAACATCCTATAAGATCTTCAACAACTTACACTCTCCCAAATGCCCTCCAAATGGACTGTCCTGAAAATACTTAAGATTCTCAGGAATTTGTTTTTCTTGTAAGATGAGCTGATATTTGTTTCCTCCTACTCTGATGGAATGCAATGATATTACACACCCTTATATTTCCTTAAATAAATGTAACTGGAACTTTTCTCAAGGTCATTCAGGTTCCTCCTGACAAATAAGACTGTTATCCTGTGCTTGAGCTACAGTGTTTCTTACAAGTCATGAGGTAGGCTTGAGCTTCATGTTGATTGCTGCAGTCGATCTCTGCCCACTCTTGATCTAGAGACAGTGCTTGCAGCATGCCACCACCTCATCCCTTCTGGCAGAAAACATTAAACGGGAATAGTTAAAAACAGAGAATCCACTTAGTCTTTCAAGATGGCATTTTGGGGCAACAGATTGGCCATATCAGGGCACAATGGTCTGTGTACACTTCAAGCAGCACTCTCTGCTGTTAGTACTTATACTCCTCAATGGCCCATACCACAGCCACACACTTCATCAAAGAGGTAGAAGAGTTCAATTAAAGGCAACAAACCACATAGAAGCAAGAGTGACCACTTGTTTTTTGCTGTCCTTTCAGGATGGCTAAAAGCCTAACGTCAGTTGCATTCTGTCTGTACTTGGAAAGTTAGCTTGGAATCTGGTTGAGCCAAGACATTTGGATTAAAAAAAACTTCCTTAAGATGGGTGAAAGCATCTTGATATGCTGAAGCTCATTGTTAAGGAATTTTTTTACTAAAAGAAGCAATGTCAGTCAGCCAAAGTACACATTTATGGAACCAATCCACCATTCCAAAGAAATACTGAAGGGCTTTCATGTTGGTGTGGTTAAGTAGATAATAATGGATCCTGTTGTCTGACAATTGTAGAAAAGGCGCTATATATGCGCCTGACCCGACACTGAAAGACACGGAGGCACATATAAAAAGTACAATTACTTTTAATTTTTTTCTTCAGCTGTGTGACACGTCTTCCCCATGCCACACAGCCCAAACACAGTCCCAAAGCACAAAAAAAACCACAATTCTCCACCTCGCTCCACCACTCCTCCCAGACAAGCTTCGTCTCCTTCCTCCCAACTCTGGCTCACCGAGTGGTGGTGGCTGGGCCCTTTTATAGCCCACCCGGAAGCGTTCCAGGTGATTAACCACCTGGTCCTAATTGCACTTCCGGGTGGGGCTGAAAGCTCGTCCAGCCGGGCTATGGGAAGCAGGCAGCTCCCCCCAACAGCCACGCCGGGCCCCAACCAAGCTGTGGAGGACTCCATCTCCCATGGAGCCCTGTGGGCGGCTGGGGAGTCACTGTCAGCCAGGGAGGCTGCCACCAAGCGTCCCGGGGGAGGTATTGGACTGCCCATGGCGGCTCCCCCGGAACATAAGTAGCAGGGGCATCCCTGCCGGGCATGGGACCCGGCTGTCCTTCACACAATACATGTTCTAAGATGGTAAGGTGAGACTGTAAACATTTACAATTGGTGATATTAAAGGTCAGCTGAACTGGTTTGAGCAACTGAGATGTAGAATTCATGCTGTGGAGATGCTGATGCAATGAAGAGTAGATTTAAATGATGCAAGCACTATAGCCAAAGCATATCTTCCCAATCAAAACTGTTAGGACTTCCTCCATAAGCCTTTGAAAATGGGCTGTGGCATTCTTTAAACAAAAAGTCTTGACTTTGGAATGGAAGCAGTCCTCAAGGGAGATAAGAGTGACCTTGTTACAATATCTTCACCTACACACTCTTGCCAGCAACCTGGCCAGAGATCCAAGCTTCTAAAATGTTTGCACCCCTCCAAAAGCTTTAATAACTCATGGACCAGGGGAATTGGGTAGTGTGATTGTGAGTTTTAGCATTAAATCCATAAAAACCAAAAGCCACAATGTAGTATTAGGTTTGTGAATCAATACCACCTGTAACACTGTATGGTGTAGGTTGTTACAGTTTGGATAATATCTGCTCTTCTATTTCAGTCTGGTAGTCCACTAATAAGAAAGCTTTCAAAAATGCTGCAAGGAATGAAGACTATTCAACACAGCCGGCCTCTAGGATTGAGCAGGTCTGCATAACAAATGTTATGAAGGCTCCCATCAACTCAGTTTGGGGCAATGAGTACATTTCTAAGAATGTTTAAGCCTACTCTAAAAACCAGGGAACCTTTGCAAAAGAATTTGTAGCCTCTATTTTATGGAAGTCCAGTAGCATAAGTGACAGCACTGGTGCTGCATTGTGCATGCTTTCTTTGAAGACGTTGGACCAATTTCTGCTCCAATCACTGTATATGAGTTTATGCTTGTTCAAGCATGTCCCCATCCATATACTTATAAAATGCCTCTTCCCAAGTAGCTGTGCTTTCCATCAAGGCTATAATCTGATTATACTTTTCATTAATCTGATTGTGAATGTTCGGCCACAGCAATGGTGGGTTCTTACACCTGTGCACCTTATGACTTTTGTGTATAACAAATCTAACAAGTTACTGTATGTGCTTCTTCCACCTCTTGATGTGCCCCAAATGTGATGTGGTGGTCCACCTTGATGCCTTGCTTAAGCTCTGGAGTCAGGTCGGCCACTTTCAGAGCCAGGCTCTTGGGCAACATTCTTCTTATACAGTGAGGAGATGAAAAAAGGAAATAATGTGTGAACAGGTCTGATCTCAAAAACAAATTTCAGAGACACATTGCACTTTGACACTCCTTGTTAAACTCTCTTTTAATATTCTGTTCTTGCTGAGCTTTTACTACTGTCACCACCATCTGAAACAACAGAAACACTTCAACATCATTTCTGTGATTTTTTTAGATACATTTCCAGCAATTCCAGACTCATGCCAGTATCAGTCATTTTCACACTATAAAATTACTTTAAAAGAAGAGGCTCCCGCAGTTGTACTTCTAATCCAGGTAGACTACACATTCCAATTTTCACACAAGAAGTGCAAAACTAATACTAACAGTTGGCACATATGGCACTGATACAATTAATACATAACTTCCATATGTGAAAAATGACTCTTTTTGTAACTCCAATTGAGGGGCACTCAGAACTTCAACTACACCAGTGAATAAGTATAATATGACTGAAGCCCATCAGTCATTTTGAATGCAAGATGGACTCAGGTCCTGTAATAGATTGCTTTACCCAATCTAATTCCATCAAGGATTGCTCAGGCTGAATAGTTCTTTTGGCAGCTTGAAGAGCCACAGCCATACAAACAATCAGATGAAAAATGTGTAAATCACAAAGGTGTGGATTAAGTGGTGCTGTGAGATCAATACACCATTGAGACTGTAATTAGGGAATCTGATTTGTTTATAATAATAATGTCATTTGTCAAAAAGAGAGGGCTGTCAACCAGTAGCTCAAGAAAATAAAATGGGAAAAGAATTCATTTTCTTTGCAAAGCGATGCCAGGGGGCCAGCAAAGCTGGAAGAGGTCTTTCCTTGTACAGGTATCTTAAAATAATATATTTTCCAATCCACGTGAGTCACCAACTGTTTTGTCACACCCTGTTTATTTCAAAGATGTGACTCTTTTGATTATACATTCTGACACTTAGTGCATTTTAGGGTGCTAAAGAGTGGTCTACAGCAGTCACAAATTACAAACTCATAAAAGGGCATAGGTCTGTGTGAACAGAGAGAAATAAATTAATAAAATACTTTATGTAGTAACATTTACAATGAGAACAAGGTGCTTTCTGTATAAAACACAAATATAGTTGAATGAATAGCATGGAAGGCCTCACAAAAAGAGAGAACTACTGTGAAGCAGATGATTTTCAGCGTATGTCACTATAACAATGAAAGAGATGCTGGTGTGTGGTGTCTGCCCTGGCAGGATGTTTGGCAATGACATTAATAAGAGAGAAATGGACAGAATGGAAAAGCATGCAATGTTTCACCAGAACACTAGATGGCATGCATGATCCTATAATCCTATGATTCTATAATCACAAAGAGATTGTGAGGCCTAGAAGGAAATGTGAAAGGGGCTATCACCTCCTTGCTGCCTGTGGACACGTTATCTCAGGAGGGATTATTTTCTTAATTCAACAGTCAGGTAAGAAGTTGTCTCACAGATGTAACTCTTCAAATGTAACTAATCAGGAGAAGGAGTTCTAGTTCAGCTTCCATGAAGAAAATACTGTATAGGATCAACCCTGACCCCAGAAATTATTCTGGAGCTTGCCCTTGGGTGGATCTTAAAGTTGCCTTAGAAACTGAATGAAACGGTTCAGAAACAGTTTCATCCCAAGAACTATAAGCACACTCAATCAGTTCATCAAGTACTCCTTGTAGAACGCTTTGTACTTATAAGTACAATTACCTCACTGTAAACTTGCAATACAGTCATAATATTGCACAACCTGAGCCACTTTATAAAGCGCGTATATACATATGATGACAATATCATTTTTAAGATGAAATGTAACAAATTAAACCTTTAACTTAGTTTAAATAATCTAAATTGTTAATAAATAAGCATGTGAGGACACGGTGTCGCAGCACTAGCGAGGAGCTGGTGCTCCATTCAAGGATTGTTCCTGCCTCACGCTGTATTCTTGCTGGGACTGGCGCGAAACACTAGATGGATAGAATAATTTAACATGTACTACAAAGATATTTCAATGTTCCTTAAAAGTTTTGAAGAATCAGCTTTCTAAGCTTACAGATGGCTTAACGTCTATTACAGAACTGATTGTGTGGCGATTGGGTATTTGGAGAAAGAAAAGTAAGGACAGGAATTGGGGGTTAGTACGTTTGAAAGAGACAGCACTGCTGTAATAAATTATTTCATTAAAGTTAGCACACGGCGCAACAATCATCTTGCTTGAGATATGAACAATCACTGCGTCACTGTGTTCCCATCTCCTATCATCATGGAAATGATATCAAGTATACATTTTAGTATTTAAATTATTCAGAGAGCTGTAATATCATGAATGTAATGGATTTTGTGTCCTGTTGGAGGAAGAGAAAGCTGGTTTAAGAAGCACGTAGTGATTCACAACATATAGAGCACATAGAAGATCAAATACAAAACAAAGCATTTAACGTGCTATTTTAGTTATGATGGGATTTGAGGAACTAGTAAATTATACGATTTTAAGATGAAGTTTATGATGTTCTACTTTATTTTATATTATGACAAATAAACTACGTAATTAAAGTGTAAATTCAGAGATTAAAGTTGACATTTCATGCTTTTTTCCCATTGTGTGCCTATTTTTTTTCTCTGTACCCTAATAAGCTTTCATATGACACTCAGATGGTGGGCTACGACTCGCCTTTTCACGGCAACTTTGATATCTGACAACTTCTTTTTTATTTCAGGCACTGTGCGACTTTGTGAAATTGAGCTTTCGAGTTTCTCCGACACTCTATGTCACTCGATCAACTTCCTTTTGTTGTTTATACCACTGTTTAAACTAACAAATAGTATGTTTTTCCTTGCCTCCACTTGGTATTCGCTGAAATTCTTCTATTTCCCCCCATGCTTTTGCCATTGCCTTTCCGCAGAACTCTGAGCTTAAGTGATGTTTATATTGATTTGTATATTCAAAGAGGCATAATTCTGGGAGGAGACGGGACGGGACGGGACAGCAGACGCATGCACGTGCGTTACTTTTCACGCTGACCGAGATTTATGTAGCAGAAGAACATGGAAGTTGCTGTTTGCACAGATTTATGCATCTGGATTTTCTTTTGTCTGTACGCCATTTTAGAGTGTGAATTCTACACACAGCGTTATGCATGAGGCCCCTGGACAGTTGCCTCTGGACATGTATTTTGTGGAGGCTTCTACCTGTGGCTGCTTGTAGCATGTGCAAAGCAAATACATGTGCAGGTTGGCAGGAGTAGATAGATAGATAGATAGATAGATAGATAGATAGATAGATAGATAGATAGATAGATAGATACTTTATTAATCCCAAGGGGAAATTCACATAATCCAGCAGCAGTATACTGATACAAAGAAACAATATTAAATTAAATAGTAATAAAAATGAAAAGAATTAAAATAAAATTAATGTTCGCAATTACTCCCCCAGGTGGAATTGAAGAGTCGCATAGTGTGGGGAGGAACGATCTCTTTAGTCTGTCAGTGGAACAGGACAGTGACAAAAGTCTGTCACTGAAGCTACTCCTCTGTCTGGAGATGACACTGTTAAGTGGATGCAGTGGATTCTTCATGATTGACAGTAGTTTGCTTAGTGCCCGTCGCTCTGCCACAGATGTTAAACTGTCCAACTTTAATCCTACAATGGAGCCTGCCTTCTTAACAAGTTTGTCCAGGCGTGAGGCGTCTTTCATCTTTATGCTGCCACCCCAGCACACCACCGCGTAAAAGAGGGCACTCGCCACAACCGTCTGGTAGAACATCTGCAGCATCTTACTGCAGATGTTGAAGGATGCCAACCTTCTCAGAAAGTATATTCTGCTCTGAGCTTTCTTACATAGAGCATCAGTATTGGCAGTCCAGTCCAATTTGTCATCCAGCTGCACTCCCAGATATTTATAGGTATGCACCCTCTGCACACAGTCACCTCTGATGATCACAGGGTCCATGAGGGGCCTGGGCCTCCTAAAATCCACCACCAGCTCCTTGGTCTTGCTGGTGTTAAGGTGTAAGTGGTTTGAGTCGCACCATTTAACAAAGTCTTTGATTAACTTTCTGTACTCCTCCTCCTGCCCACTCCTGATGCAGCCCACAATAGCAGTGTCATCAGCGAACTTTTGCACGTGGCAGGACTCCGAGTCATATTGGAAGTCTGATGTATATAGACTGAACAGGACCGGAGAAAGTACAGTCCCCTGCGGCGCCCTGTATTGCTGCATACGATGTCAGACCTGCAGTTGCCAAGACGCACATATTGAGGTCTGTCTGTAAGATAGTCCACAATCCATGCCACAAGGTGTGAATCTACTCCCATCTCAGTCAGCTTATCCCTAAGGAGCAGAGGTTGGATGGTGTTGAAGGTGCTAGAGAAGTCCAAAAACATAATTCTTACAGCACCACTGCCTCTGTCCAGGTGGGAGAGGGATCGATGAAGCATATAGATGATGGCATCCTCCGCTCCCACCTTCTCCTGGTATGCGAACTGCAGAGGGTCTAGGGCGTGACGGACCTGTGGCCTCAGGTGGTGAAGCAGCAGCCGCTCCATGGTCTTCATCAGATGTGACGTCAGAGCAACAGGCCGGAAGTCATTCAGCTCACTAGGACGTGATACCTTTGGGACAGGAGTGATACAAGATGTTTTCCAAAGCCTCGGGACTCTCCCCTGTTCCAGGCTCAGGTTGAAGATGCGCTGTAGGGGACTCCCCAGTTCCAACGCACAGTACAATGTATATGCGCAGACTACAAATGTCTTGTGTAATGTCTTGTGAATGATGCATTCCTGATATTGAGATCCTTTGTTTTCTTTAAATTTTTTGTGGCTACCTTCAGAGGAACAAACAGTATTGGGTTATTTGTACTTTTTTTGCTATCATCTGTTGCATAGCCAAAACTGGGAAAAACTCAAACTAGGAGTGTTATGTGCAATAAAAAAACCAAAAACAGCAACAAAATATGGTCTTCTTTATAATATGGATGATAAACTTCAAGCCCTATCATTAAACTGGACAGATCAAGGTGTACATATGTGTGCAAACACCCAAGTGAATAGAGAACACTGCAGGGCCCATCATTTTCAGCCTCTTAGTAGTATAATTTTACATACTATAAGAGGCAATATTTTACTGGCTAAGTAATTAAATTGAGAATAAGGTAGGAAACTGGAAAAAAGCTTGCTTATAAAGACTAATCTGTGGGTTGCTATAAACATTAAATATTAAGTTCAATTACTAAGAAAAGCCCATTACTTATTTTGAACAATGTCTGGTGAGGCTTTGCCCCACTAGTATTTAATTCAGAAATGCTAAAACTTGTATTCTCTGATTTCCACTTAGTCCAAATTCAGTAGGAAAGAGAACAAGGATAAAGTTAGGAATACAATCAGGAATTACAAAATAAATGTAATAGAATAGAAATAATATAAAAGGATCTAACATTGTAACTGATTTTCTTAGTTGTTTGCTTCATTTTAATTATCTATAGCACATTTTATAGTTAAGCTTTCCTATAAAGTGCTTTATGCATTCAGCAGTAATTTTTGATATGGATGGGAGACTAAACATTCAGAAAAGAAATGCTAGGAGTAAAATGAGGCAATGCAGAGGCAATGAAAAAGTATAACAAAAGCTTTGTCATTTCTAAAGTCACCTTTTGGAGTCACTATTGTATTGCATTGCTTCAACTCCAAGTGCTCAGCTCTCTGATTTATTTATTTTTTTTTGTTTTCTACTACTCTCATCATTTTGTACATGACACTCATGTGACCCAGACCTTGATATTTAAAAAGGACATGACCACTGTTTGTTATAAATTCAGTTATGAATTAAATTAATTGTTTTTAAAAAAAATAGATATTCCCCTAAGTGATAGAGTGTTGCCCCTACAGGGTATTTCCCTGCTGATCACCCTCCACAATCTGAAAACCTGCTGTTGATTTTAAATTGCTTGTGGGTGCAGATGTGACTGTAGATGGAAGAGCCTTGCGATAAATTAGGTGCCTCCTTGTGCTTATGAATGACAGGATAGGCTCTGGCTTCCCATCTTTATTACCACAGCATACAAAATAGATAGATGGATTTCAACCCTCCTGGCCATTTCTTCTCTTATCCTAGAATTTTTCTTTCATTTTTTAATGTCATGGGATTAATGTGTCAACCTGCTACTTTTCAACTTTCCTCTGTGGACTAGTAGAGAAAAGAAGAATAAATAGTATTTGTTTATTTATAAGAAAAAAAACCAGGCTAAATCTTACTGCATGGCAAAAACAGCACTGTTAATAAAGTGAATTACTGGATTAAGGATCTTTTCAGTGGAAGAGGAACAAACTCAGCTCCCTATTCATAAATGCTAAGCTTGAGTCTGCTTATTGTGAAGAGAGCTGCAGTATTGTGTAAATATTCTTATTCTGTCCAAAGCCTTTAATTTTAAAGCTAGTTATCTCGGTAATAATACTTTTTTTGCTTCTAAAACACTAGTAAACATTAGAAAAAAATAAATAAACATTATAATTAAGCATAAAACTACATTTTTAAAGAGCAACTCAGTATTTTGAGGCATTTGAAGCAATTTTTGTTAATATAGTGCTATATAATTTTTCAAGTATTATTGTGGGAAATTCTTCCAAACTTCCTGTTAGGTTTGCCGTGTGTCATTTATGGACTTTGTGAAAGAATTTTACTAGCACCCCCCACTGAGTGCCTCGTTCAGGCAATAAGATCTAAATCTTGCAAGAGGTAACCCTTGCAGGAGCACAAACACCTTTTAGCAAGTGTTACAAAGGATGGGCACCTTCTGCGCAATAGTTATACTTCATTGATTAGATCACAATTCCATGGAATTCATTACATAATCAGAAAACCTTTAACATGATTGGTTACACCTAGTTGCTAATGGAACATGACAAAGCATTGATACCTTAAATGGTCACAATTAACCCGGTCCATTAGGCTGATTGACAGTCCTTTTCAATTAGGAGTATGTGACTTTTAGATGTTTTTAAAAGTATACTACATGCATGGCATGCACATACATTTCATTCCCAATCCTTTGCATGACAATATGTTTCCCTCTTATCCGTCAGCTTAGCTCGAGCATAACAATAGAGCAACCAGCACACATTAAAAGATGACTTTGTTTTTCTTACACCAAGGATTGCTTTTTTTTTTTTGTTATAAAGTCACTTGAAATGCCTTTTCTTAATAATTCAAACTTTTATCATAGCAAATATCAAAATAACACGTTTAGCCTTTAAGAATAAGTTTAGAAGAATATGAGACTCAAGCACAAACCCAGCAAATCATGAAGCTGGATTCCTTTTAAGTCCAGGTGTATACTTCATGCGAGGTGACACATGCTCCTGCGGATGCTTCTGCTGCACAAGCAGTGTATTGTTTATACTTTATGCAAATCTGGAAGATTCCACCAGGTGGCAGTACAAGATATCATCACGGTGAAAAAACGTTCAGCTTCCCAGTGTTGTGAATTGCCTGAAACATCCATTAAATTCACAGGAAACCTTGCCACAATATCTCTGAAAAGGTTGGATGTTTAATGATTCCAGCAAGCATCGGGTGCAAGGCAGAAACAATCCCTGGACAGGGCATCAGCTCATCACAAGGTGAATACAAGCACACACATACACTGACATCATTTTAGTATCACCAAAGCCCCAAACCTTCATGTTTTTGGAAAGAAAACGGAGCACACTGTGGAAACCCACCAGAAAAACATACAAACTCTAGGCAGGGAACACCAGGGACGTGACTCCCTATGGAGCAGCAGCAGCACAACCATTCCGCCACCATGCCACCCCCCACATGTGTAATTATTAACAGTATTAATTATTTAAATAAAGTTAACGATTTATCAGTAAAATTTAATATACATACTTTCATGTATTTCATCATGAGAGTAATATCAAGTATAAATATAAGGATTATAAATGTGCAGAGAGGTGGAATCTCATAAATTTAAGGTGTTCTGTGTGACAATCGATGCTTGCCACTGCTGGAAGGAAGGAAGTAAGCCCAAGAAGCACATACCGATTAACAAGTAGGTCGTTTTACGATGACGGTTATGACAGTCTACTTTAATGACAAAATAAACTACGAGACTAAAGTGGAAATTTCTGGGTTAAAGCCAAAATTTCCACTTTAATCACAAAATGCACCTTTTCACTGTGTCCCTAATTTTGTTTTCTCTGTGGCTCAAATACAGTGCTGTAAATTCTGATGCTGTTGTGAAGATGCAAAAAAAAAAATTGCGTCATTACGATGGGGAATATGCAACACTTGAATATAAAAGCACCACAAATGCATTTGTGTGCCGCATTTTGGTTCACCACATCAAAGCACGTGCATTGATCCTGTAAGATCTGCAAAGCCACACACATTTACAATTGTAATTTATAATTGACAATTGCTTAAAAATGTGCATATGTCAGGTGTTATAAATTTGATTTTATTTTTTGCATATGCATTTTCCTGTTTTTCGACGTGTGCTTACTCTCATGCTCAAATCCACACAAAGTTTTGTAAATTAGTCCCCAGGTTATTCCACACAGCTTCATTAATGCTGAGATCTGGGCTCTGAGCGGGCCAGAATAATACTATTAATGTTCTTTAGCAGACATCCATTGCATAGTAGCTGTTAACTATGTTCCGTTGTGTGTTTAGATGCATTACTGTGGTGAAAGGTGGTATTTTTTACCAAACCATTATTTTTTTGTAATGATGTTTATTTTTCTCATTAGTTATCATTATAGTTAATTTTAACCAAGTCCACTACACTGGTGGCTGAAAATACATCCCCAGACCAAGCCATAATTGTGCTTCACAGAAGACTCCTTTCAAACATCTATATATAGTACCTATGTAAAGTATTCACCCCTTTGAATTTTTCACATTTTACCTTTATACAACGCTGAATTCCAACTGATTTCATTATTTTACACTGATCAACAGAAAAAAAAAATCTTTAATGTGAAAGTGAAAACAGATGTCTAGAATCATAAACATAAAACACAAAATAATTGATCACATCACCCTCTTTAATATGACATTGCGACATAAATCATCACAGGTGCAGCCTGATGGTTTTAAAAGTAAAATAATTAGTTCAATGCAGATCACCTGTCTGGGGTTTCAATTGATTGTAGTGTAAATGCACCTTGTCTGAAAGGTTCAGATTGTGATGAGCCAGTATGGTGGATTAACACAATGAAGACAAAAAAAACACTCCAAGCAACTCCATGAAAAAAGGTGATTGAAAAGCACCAATCAAGTAATGAAGACAAGAAAATATCCAAGTCACTGAATATCTGTTGGAGTTCAGTTAAATCAATCACTAAGACTGTAAATCTGCCTAAAGCAGGTCATCCACAAAATCTGAGTAATTGTACAAGAAGAAGACTAGTGAAGGAGGCCACCAAAAGACTTATGAGAACTCTAAAGGAGGTACAAGCTCCAGAGTCTGAGATTGACTAAACTGTGCATACAAAAACTGTTACTCAGGTGCTTCACCAGTCAGTTTAATGAAAGAGTGGTGTGAAGCCTGGGCACGTACAGCTACCCTAACCCCCGACACAGACAGGCAGAACACATGTTCAACACACAACACAGTGTGCCGCCAGTCCATCAGCCTCCACTGCTCCTCAGGCTTTGTCTTCTTCCCCCCGACTCTGGCTATTGAATGGAGTGAGGCGGCTCTTTTTATTCAGGTCTCGGGAGAGTTCCAGGTGGCTCATCAGTATTACCTGGAATCACTCCCAAGTGTGCTGGAGGTACTTTATAGGGCTCTGCAGCTCCTCAGGCGGCCCCCATGGTCCCCAACAGGACTGCACCAAACTCCAGACCACGGTTCCGTCCTGTAAAATATAAACACAAGGAGGACAGGGAGGCGCTGTACAAATGCCTTCTCCATGCTTATATGGAGACCTACTCCCAGCAACGTCTCCAGGTGTGACCTGGTTGGTGTCATTCGTAACACAACCGCCACTTTCCTGGTGTCCGCACCACACGGATATGGAAACAGGATTGCATGACCTGTTCTGCATCACTCCCAGCCGAGATTGGCTTATTCCTCCACTTATGCAGAGAGCGGCCTTCAGGCATATGTGAGAACACGGATTAACGTGCTGCTGTGTCAACGGACCCGAGCGATCGGCCTTGTCTTGTTTCGGACTCGGTACTACTTGATTTCCCTCAGTACACTCCGGGGCCATTTCGCACCGAGTCCTCGTTTTCTGTGTGGTACTGGTGTCACTTACTTGTACTGCCGCATCTACCCTGGAAGGAAGCCCTCTCGCTTTTCGCTGCATATACAAATCCGTCTTCTCCAACGGCGCCTTAGTGGTCTTCTCCAGTTCCCCAATCATCATCTTCAGTAACACAGTACGTACGGGTTGTAGAACCCTCTCCAGCTCCCGTACATTAGTCAAATTGGCCAGCGATGTGACCGGACATTTGTAAGTCACAGTCGCTGGCCATAAGCATGTGAGCATGCGGCTCTCTTGTGCATGCCCCATCAGGACTCACGCAGGTATATGGGAGATGGATTTCCGGGGTTTAGCCAATAGCTGACTGGGGTCTGCCTGCAAAACGCCCTCAACAGAGCTCTCAAACACCACCACCCCGTCCCTCCCTACCTTTTGCAGACGTGGCACTTCTGTCACTCATATCCTCCGGGCCTTCCAGAAAGCCAGCATCCAGTGGGTTGTGGTCCAGGTAGTCAGAGGATCCCTGAAAATTCCGGTCTTTCGAATCACATTTGGAGTGATGCAACAGGTCCTCATCCAGGAGCAGGGCAGCAAGGTCCTCATGACTCGAGTAGTCCGAGCAGGGGTCGGCGTTGTCTTCCCAGGCATAGCCATTTTCCCATTGGCAGGCTTCTGGGTCTCACCATCTAGGAGGTATGCCGCTGTGAAGGAGGAGAAACACTCCCAGGGCTTGTCAACCTGCCTCTCACACATACCTCCTGCTGGGTTTCTCCTGCCACACATGATTCCCCTGGTTATCCTCCATCTTCCCCGGGTCAGCTCCCTTGCCATCAGCAACACTGATCCATTGGCCCCTCACTGCCTTCCCGGGCTGACTTGGTTTCCTCTTGGCCATAGTGGACAGGACAGAAATTCAATGAGACTGTATGGTTCTTGGGATGGCTGTAGCATGTGCTGCCACGCTGCCGTGTGTGTGGATGCACTGTGTGTCGGGTTAGCAAGAAGAACATTTTTAAAATGGGTTTCCTGCCAGCAGATGGCCAGGAAGTCCCATCTGGGATGCCATTTTAAAGCCCAGGCACATACAGCTGCCCTAATCCCTGACACAGACAGGTAGAAAACAGGTTCAACACACAACACCTGGTTTATTTACAGTTTTATGCACATAACACCAACACAATACAGTTCCTTCTTAAACAACCTGGCAGCCCCAGGCTCCCCCAGCAGCACTATATCGATGCTGACCTTAGCTCGGACACCCAATTGACACAGGCTACTGCCACCCAGGTCTCCTTGTCTCTTCTGCCTCCACTCCTCCCTCAAGCTTCGTCCTCCACCTCCCCTTTTATACAACACCTGGAAGTGCTCCAACTGTTCCATGATCTCCTTCTGGCTGCACTTCTGGGAGAAAAGGCAGCCCTGCAGAAGAAGGCTCAGATATAAGAAACTGATTTAGAAAAGACAGTAACATGTGTAAGCTAGAAACCTATTTATAAAGATATCCTTAGTAATTTTCTAAAGTTCATTCATTGGGCTCATTTCATTATTGTTAACATTGAACAGGAACGGCAGCAATTCTGATGCAGATCCCTTGATGACCCCTCTCAGATTTGAGCAGTCTTCTCTTATCTGAGCTCTTCAATTCCTGGTCAGCAGTTGGTTTATGTCCCATTTTATATGAAACTATAAAATTCATCTGAACCCCAGCTTAAGAAAGCATAAATATTCCAATAATGTAAATCAAGTCATTTTGATTGTCACAAGTGCTTAGAAAACATAGACAGTAAACACCTTGAGGTAAATAAGCAATTCACATCTGAGCATACAAAGGGCAAGTATAAAAATGGAAGTCTGGTATTTCTGGCTGTAATTCTTGGTTGGGTGGCTAGAAGATGAAGCATGAGTGACTTTGTTTGAGCAAAAAATGGCTATTGCTTCAGTAATAAAGATACATCAACTTGTTGACAATTTGTAGTGCAGTCGAAACAAGCAAAGCTATCTGACCTTGTTGCTTCTCATAAAGCTTGAAGTGGCATCAGAGACAGAGGAGGTTGAAGTACTTAAAAAGACTACAGGCTCCAAGTGGTGATCAGAGGACACACTTGTTTACCTGACCGGCCCAATAAACAGGAATTCGATCATATCATTCTTAAGACAGTTGGTCGTGCATGTTGTAACCCCTGTCTATGTTGCTATAATATTCACGATCTTGTTGAATGCAGTGCAATACAGCAAATAAAATATGAAAGTAGAATTGACTTTTTGAAAACTAGGGGCTATGCTTTAAGCAAAAACATCTTAGTAAAGACTGTAGAAAAATGAAAGGCCAAATATGCTCTCATTTATATCCAGTCATTCTACATATGAATAAGGTAATGGTAATGGTAATGGTACCAATGATAAAGCCACACCTTCTAAAAAGGACCATACTAAATTGGGAAAGAGAAACATTTCTTCCTTATATGTTTCTGTTGTGGAAGAATAATTTTAGGGTAACATAGCATTCATCTTTAAGAAATAGCATAAAGGGTTAATAAATGTCGGAAACCAGATAAAGGTCAAGTGAACAACAAAATGTACACTGAAATAAGAATTGGTTTAGGAAAAATACTTAGATGGTTGTTTTGTCTTGGTAGAGTAATATTTTACTCTACTTTCCCCTTTTGTATTATTAATATGTAGCCTTTGTCAGAATGCCTCAGATCTCACAGACTTACCACTGTTTATAAGGTACTGTACCAATGGGGGAATAGAACACCTTCATACCTGCCCTCCAAACCATATGTTAAGGTAAAGCGTGGCAGTCTAATATAATATACTTTTATTTTATATAAATCATTTGGGTGTAAACCAACGAACAAACCAGGGTAAAATATATGCATTGATTGACACTGTATGTAAATTCAACAGTTTATAAAATGAATGTCTATCCTTTATTTCTCGGACCATTCTGATCATTCTGACCATGCTGTAACAGACTACTTTTGAAGAATGCTCCCTCCAAGGCATTTTGCTGAGGAGTAATTAAAAGATACAATGAACAGCTTTTCTCCTGCCTGATTACTGAATTGTCCTGTTAGAGGACATTTCTTTGTTTAATAAGATGTTAAATTTTGACCACACTGTGGAACCACTAGAGACATGGTCTGCCACCGGGGCTGGTAAATAGTGTGTCCTAGCTGGGGTCCCAGTTAAAGTTAAGTCTAAAATGAGTGAAAATGGGTAGAAACATATGCTCTAATAGACTCAGGACTCTGGAAGTACAGCCACATTTTGCACTGAAAAATGGCAAAAGCAGTTAAATCTTCCTGGAAGAAAGGCTCAAGTCCATATAAGCACCGTATAAAGGGACAAAGTAAATAAACAGAAACTAGTAAAACTTTCCATATTATCGGAATTACAAGTCTGTGAGGTAGAAGAAAACATATTTATTGAATTACCGGAGGTTTACAAACTGAACTTTATACCAGTGAAAAGAGAGAACATCCCAATGCAAGAAGATATCATGAGTTGGTCTTATTTCAAAGAGGTGTATCTACCCCAGATAACGGCAGACGTAGGCTTGTTGATAGGTACAAATGTCCCTAAAGCCATGGCAAGTCATAAACAATAGAGGTGAAGGTCCTTATGCTGTGAAGACAGTTCTTGGTGGATTGTTAATAGCCAAGTAAAGGGGGCAGACAGTGAAAGACTGCAAAGTTACTCAGTCAATCCTATGTCAATAATAGAAATAGAACAAATTTTACTTCAGCAATACAATACAGACTTTCCAGAGCACAGCTATGAGGAGAAGGAGGAAATGTCACAGGAGAACATTAAGTTCATGTACATAGCCTCAGAGTCTGCAAAGTTAGTGAATGGACACCTGCTCTTTAAAGATGAGACACTTAAAGTGCCAAACAATCATTGCATTACAGAACAGCGTGCTATTAGCATCAAGAGAAAACTTATAAGGAATCCAACATTCCATGAGGATTACAAAATTTTAATAAAGAACATTTTATTAAAACAATATGCTATTCAGGTATCCACAGAACAGCTGTCACTCAAAAAAGAGAGTGTGTGGTACATCCCTCACCTTATCATCCAAAGAAAAATAAAATTAGACTTGTTTTAGACTATACAGCCACTTACAGAAGCTTCACACTAAATGAACAGTTGCTTCAAGGACCTGACTTAACTAATACACCCATTGGAGTTGTTACAAAATTCAGAGAGCAGCCAATCGCTCTCATGGCAGATGCTAAATCAATGTTTTATCAAGTGAAAGTTTCATATGAAGATACCAATCTTCTTCGTTTCCTGTGGTGGCCTGAAGGTTTTCTAAACAATGGACTAGAGGAATACAAAATGACAGTACATATTTTTGGTGCTACTTCTTCACACAGTTGTGCCTCTTATGCTTTACGAAGAACATCAGACGATGCCAGAAGAATAGCTTCTGAAGAAGCAGTTAACACTGTGCTCACAATTTCTGTGTTGACAACTGTTTTAAATCAGTTGCTACAGAAGAAAAAGCCATATAATTGTCCAAAGATCTTCAAACCCTGTGTTTCAAGGGAGGATTCCACATTACCAAATGGGTGAGTAATAGCTGAGCAGTTGTATTGTCCATTCCTGAAGAAGATAGGACTATTGATCAAAAGGACTTAGTCCTAAGTGCACGCTACAAAACCTTTGTTGCCCACAGATTCACTGTGATAAGGTAACACTTATAGCCCTCATAATGGAAGTACTGTATGTAACATTTGCCTTAGCATCAGGAGTATTGATCATTGAAAGCTTTATCAAAAGAAAGACATGGATTCAAGAAGAGTGGCTGAAAAGACTTGATCAAATGAATGACTCACTCACCAAAGAATGCTCATATGTTGCTCTTTTTGCTTTGCAGCAAATTCCTTAAAGAAAACCAGCACTGGACAGACCCATGAATACATAAACTGTGCCTGCTCCAAGAAACAGCAATGAATTGAAATCACTAATCGTACATTTTGCACACATTTTTCTTAGTTGTGTTTGTGATTAAACATTTAAATATAAGTTTACATTTAAGTTTAAAATTAAGTCTTTATACAAATATTCTTGAAAGGTTAAGACTCTTACTAGTAATGCTGAAGTTATTGATATTTACCCTTAGCATAAACAATTATTAGCCGGATTTGTATTTGCCATTTGCTAGTTATTTAAGTTATATTAAATGTTTGCCTATATATTAGTGCATTGTCTGTGGGAGTTCATATAACCCCCACAAGCTGAATTGAATTGGTATATTCTAACTATTTCTTGTCTCTCTGACTACAGTTTAGTCTCAGTTAGTGACCTGCCTTGCTGTGAGTAAGGCATGGAGGGCACACAGTTTTAAACCGTACCTTAACCTGCTCAATAGTATGTAATATTATGCAATGTACGTTTAGGGCGTACTGAAAGCGAAGTAAAGCATCTTTAAGTATAGAAACAACTGACATTATACAAGATAAGCTAAGTTTAGAGAAGAGACATTTTTTCCAATAATTTTTTGCCTTTTATTCTACATGTGTGACAACCTTTTTCTTTATTCCTGTGTAGACTGTTTGCTTTGAATTTTAACTAAACTTTTTAAAACAAAATTTTGGACAGAGAGATTTCTTCCAGCACGTGTTTAACCCATGCTTGATCCTGCCTTATTTACCAGCAGCTACATCTTCCTTGGGATAAACCGATTTTCACCTTGGGAAGGAAAAGTAAGCTAGAAATACAGTATGTAAGACACTAAATGGAGGAAAACGTAATGAACTGACCAATGGAGCAATTTAATATTTGATCTGGTTATTAACCCCTTATGCACTAAGGGTTTTTAGTCTTATTGCACCCAAATTACCCAAAGGTAGACAGTTATTTCTCATTTATTGTAATAAAGGAGCTGGAAAAAGCTAAAAAGTAGCGAGTATGCTTTAGATTTTTAAAATAAAGCATTGTTATGATTTAAAACCTTTGTTTACACCAATATCAATTAAATAAAACAAAAAAAAGTGCTGGATATTATAGTACATGACCAAGACATTTTATGACACACAACCTTGGAATCAAGTTTCTTTTGTGCCCCAATCTGTCAGCATCATTGTGCGAAATGTATATGTCATATCTCATTGCATTGCAACATTATGCTGTTTAGAACAAAATGTCCCTCTTTGACCATATTTAGTCTCTTGCACCTAAACAATCTCTGAAAACAAATATTTCAGGCTCTACTTAACTTTCAGTTTTATTACTGGGCAGCAAATACACAAGCTACAAAAGCCTGGATATTGACACAAACAGATGAACACACACAGGCTTG
Source organism: Polypterus senegalus (assembly GCF_016835505.1). Taxonomy (NCBI): domain Eukaryota; kingdom Metazoa; phylum Chordata; class Cladistia; order Polypteriformes; family Polypteridae; genus Polypterus; species Polypterus senegalus. Next base: position 100,637,869 of record NC_053168.1, read on the forward strand.
GTCTGCAATAGAAATATAATCCTGCAGTACTTCTTTATATTCTTTGCTTTGTACTCCAGGAAATATGAGTTATTAACAATATACTAATGACCTAAATGTGCTTCATTCACACAGAATATGGAACCAATTTAGGAAGTACTTCAAAATAGAGAAGCTTTTATCTGTTGAACCCTATTTCCACCCTCTCAAACATACACAGTTGTTAACATTTGGAAAACATACAGAATTAAATCACTTAGAGGTTTGTACATAAATAACGTCTTTGCATCCTACAAACAATTACACTTCCTAATTTAACTTTCCATCAACACAATTCCTTCACTACCTCCAAGTTAGAAACTTTGCTAAACAAAATCTGCCCAATTTTCCTCACCTCCCACCTACTTCTATTCCGGATGAAATATCAATCAGTCTTAAGGACTCGGACAGCATTTCTATAATATAGAAAAACATTTTAAAGTTCCTTCCTTTCAGAGATCCCAGAGTACAGTGGGAAAAAGATCTCTTACTCAACATTTCAAAAAAGGAGTGGATGGCAGCCATGTACAGAATTCACTCAAAGCTCCATATGCGCAAAGCATACAATTATTCAGCTGAAAAATACTTTATCGAGTACATCTGTCTCATTTAACACTAGAATTACCAGAGTCTACAAAAAAACTAGTAGATCCGGCCCACCTTAAATCCCATCACACCTCTCTGCCAGCGTCCTTTGTCCTGTAAATGTGCCAATAAAGACAATCTGCAAGCAGCCAGCTATTCCATCCCCCCACCGACTTAGAACGTGCACAAACTTCTCCCAGCTCATGCCTTGATTGATTATCTGGGAGTGAAGTGGAGTTTTAGAGTGGAAATAATAGATCGCTATTTGGAACACACGCATTTCATGTGTGTTCCGTTTCTGCAGTAATCTGTGTAAACACATTATTAAAACAGAATCTTTTTCATACTTTAGTAATAAATGTTACAAAATGTAAGCATAAACTATAGAATGTGTGAAGTCCAAACATCAAATAAACACTTTCACAAAAGGTTCAAGAACAATACAACAGCTTCTGTGGCTTAGTGGTAAGATTTGCCCTCTCAGAGTGCAGCAGGCTTTCTGTTCTTCAGAACCCCCATTTCAATTCCTCACTGGGAAAATGTATTATTTTTTTTTCTTTTTAACCTCAAATGGACAAAATTTATAAATTGGTATGCACTGTCAGTTAATGACATTGTTATATTTTCATGTGGGATGCTCCTTTTAAAATATTTTTTAACAATTGAGACTGCAATTCACATGAACAAGTGCCCTTTTAACTGTTATTTTTAAGATCCATGACACACAGACAGACAGAGCACTGCGTAATAGAGAGACAGACAGGCAGAGAAGTCACTAGATATATAAATAAACAGGGAAGGCACATGTAATGAAAGAAAAAAAAGATCAACATGTGCGTTGATCCTGTTGCACTGAATAAGCTCATGCGCTGTAAACCCCTCCCCCATCTGGCTCTAAGTAACAGCGCAAGTACAGACGCTAAATCAAGTGTATGTGTGTACTGTATAATATTAACAAAAAGAGCAGCTTACCACTGAAAACGGCAAATATAGGAGTGAGTGGGGATCTTGATTATACTTGGTTTGCATCTGTACTTGTGATGTTACTTAGAGTCAAATGGTTTTAGAGCACGTGAGCTTATTTAGTGCAACAGGATCAACGCACATGTTGATCTTTTTTTTCTTTCAGTACATGTGCCTTCCCTGTTTATTTATATATTTAGTGACTTCTCTGCCTGTCTGTCTCTCTATTACGCAGTGCTCTGTCAGTCTGTGTGTCATGGATCTTAAAAATAACAGTTATAAGGGCACTTGTTCATGTTAATTGCAGTCTCAATTATTAAAATATATTTTAAAAGGAGCAACCCACATGAAAATATAACATTCTCATTAATTGACAGTGCATACCAATTTATACATTTTATCTCCGTTCGAGGTTAAAAAGAAAAAAAAGATAACACATTCTCCCCAGCGGGGAATCAAACTGGAGTCTCTGAGGAACGGAAAGCCTGCTGCACTCTGAGAGGGCAAATCTCACCACTAAACCACAGAAACTGTTGTATTGTTCTTGAACCTTTTGTGAAAGTGTTTATCTGATGTTTGGACTTCATGTTTCACACATTCTATAGTTTATGCTTACATTTTGTAACATTTATTACTAAACTATGAAAAAGTTTCTGTTTTAACAATGTGCTAACACAGATTACTGTAGAAACGGAACACGCATGAAATGTGTGTGTTCCAAATAATGATCTATTATTTCCACTGTAAAACGCCACTTCACTCCCAGATAATCAATCAAGGCATGAGCTGGGAGAAGTTCATGCATGTTCTGTTGGTGGGGGGATGGAATAGCCAGCTGTTTGCAGATTGTCTTTATCGGCACATTTACAGGACAAAGGATGCTGGCAGAGAGGTGTGATGGGATTTAAGGTGGGCCGGATTCACAAGTTTTTTCGTAGACTCTGGTAATTCTAGTGTTAAAATTGTCCAAAATGTTTCCAGGGCAAGATCCAACCTACAAATGTTGCAGTCGAGCTCCAGTCTCACTGGGTCACATGTTTTGGGCATGTACCAAATTAACATCATTCTGGACTAAAATCTTTGAATGCCCTTCAGGCAGTCGTTGTATCACAAACCCTCCTAATCCATTAACAGCTGTGTTTGGTATACTTCCAGATGGACTTAAAGTGGAGAAGGACAAACTGTAATTGCCTTTACTACACTATTGGCACGTAGACTTAATTTTCTCAACTGGAAGAATCCTAACCCACCTCTTTTAAGTCAGTGGGCAACTGATGTTATATACTATTTGAAATTGGAAAAACTCAAATTCTTACTTAGAGGATCTGTTTAAAACTTGTTTAAAACTTGTCAGGATCTAATTAATAACAATTCCCTTATTGATGTTCCGGCTCGCAGGATCCTCATTGTTGATGACCCAACCAGCTGGACCAGGCCAAGGGGACGCCTATGTAACACCTCGTTCCGGCAGATAGATGGTCATTTTTGGAACGTGTGACTGGACTGCGTGTCTGCCTGGGGAGGTTGCCAACTAAGTCCCCGAGTTGTTTGGTCATATGGTGGGTACGGCAATGCACTGTACCAGTGCATGCTACCCAACTTTACCTGACCTAATCTGTGTACTCATCCAAACCTTTACTTTCAAAATATGTTTTAATGCCAGTTCTTGGGACAATTTCATCAACCACTAGACACAGTGGAAGCTTACATTTTGTGAACTAGATTTGTGTTTTTGTGCTGCAATTCCCTCATCTTCTCTTGCATTTTATTGCAGTCAACCCACAAAGGTTTATTTATTTTTGTAGTTGTTGTTGCTATATCCTTATACCAGCTTTTTCCAGTGCTTGGTTACTGGGTGATGACAATGTCTTTGCTGGCAGCCCTGGAAATAGGGTAGGAAACAGGCAGTCAACCACAGAGCTAGTCATACAGACATAGACACCTTGTGTTTCTAAGCCACTTTTGAATCGCAGAAGGCTCTTATCCAGCAATGCCCTGGCATCTGGGTAGGGACCATTCCTGCTTTGTTTCCATTATTGCCAGAATAGGCTCTTGTTTCATGAAACCTTAAATTGAATGGTTGTGTTGACTTTATTTCCACTAACTTACGTGGGACCAAGGTAAATATGTATTGAATAATCTATTTTAAAACTGTATATTTTTCACAGAAGACGTCTTAAGGCTGAGTGGTGGCTCTGAGGCCAAGATTCTGCACTGGTATCTGGAAAGTTGCTGGTTCAGATCCTGTTACTGCCAGAAGGATCCTACTCTGTTGGGCCTTTGAGCAAGGCCCTTAACCTTAAAACTTCTCCAGGGGTGCTAACAATGGCTTACCCTGTACTCTGATATTCAAAGGTCAGGTGAAATAACAATTTACCCTTGTGGATTAATAGAGTACACCAAATGCAAAAAAAAAAAAAAAAAAATAGAACTGAATATTGCATTGTACTCCATACAACATTGAACTGAAGTAAAAGGGTTCCACATACATACAGACAACTCCTAGAGCTCCGAGAGCTCATGCTTGTCAGAACAGTCTAAAATACACAAGAACTTTACACTGGTATCGACCGTCTAATCCTTGTAATCCACAAAGATCCAACAATATCTGGAATTCTAGAGGTAATTTCTGTCTTGCTTCCCCCAGCCACCCAACCTCACGTAGGCGTCTTCCATTCAACAGAGATTCAGTTCACACATGCATTTGACAATTTAATTTGATACAGGACAATGTTTATTGGATTCTTCTGACTTGAGTTACTGTGCGGCTTGTCGCTGTACACACAGTGGCTTATGCACAGTGACAATGTCAGGTCATCTTGTCTCACTTTGGAACATTTCAGTCAAAGCCTTTTGTTCTTCTTGTTCATTCACAAATATGCAGATGGTGAGTTCTTTCATTCTCTAGCACTTTCATAACATTAATGGAATATAAAGCGAACATTTCTTTTTATTTTCCGAATATATCTTACTAATAGAAATGAAAACTGTCATTAAATACGTAGATAATAGCAGTTACACATTCTACATAAATATATATTGTGAGTGCAAGTGGATGCTTCACAATGACAGACCACACAAGATATTTTTTATACTAGACATACTTTATAAATTTTAATTGAATGCAGTTCATAAAAATGAAAGAATATTTTTGACAAAATTAAAAAAACAAATACAAAAATAAAAACTGCTTTAAAATGTAACAATAAGTAAATAATAACAACATTATATGTGAGCATAAATAATTACATCTGGAACAAAATGTGTTTTTTGTTGCTTATTTCTTTCTGTATTTTTCCTTCATTTATTTTGGGAATGCATATTATTTGCCTTAGGAATCCGGTGGCTCATAAACATATATATATTGTAAGAGAACAGAGGCAACAATGATAAAGAGTTGTGATCTCAGAGTGGTAACCCCATATAATTGAACTGCAAAACAAAAAAAAATGCAATAACTGCAGAGGTGTCTTTTCAGATGCAACTTTAGGATAGAACTGACAAAGATGGCGGAGATTCCGTTTTTCAGTCCTTTTGGCAGGAAGAGGTGGAGTGGCCAGGCACCGGAATTGACATCAGAGGTGTTATAGCTGTCAATCATCTGGGACCTCATGCATAACACCGTGCGTATAACTCACACTAAAACATCACGTAAGGAGAAAAGCGGAAATGTTCGTATGCACAAAAAAATCCAGATGCATAAATCTGTGTGTTTGCCAACTTCCACGTTCTTCCTCTCCATAAATCCCGGCCAGCGTGAAAAGTAATGCACGTGCACGCGCCTGCTGCCACTCCCCAAACTCCTCCCAGAATTACACCTCTTTGAATATGCAAATCAATACAAATAACCCTTAAGCTCAGTGCACTGTAAAAAGGCAATGGCAAACGCATGGGGGAAATAGAAGAATTTCAGCGAATAGAAAGTTTGTTGGTATAAACAACAAAAGGAAATTGATCGAGTGACATAGAGTGTCAGAGAAACTCGAAAGCTCAAGTTCACAAAGTAAAAAAGAACTTGTGAGATTTCAAAGTCACCGTAAAAAGGCGAGTCATAGCTCACCATCTGAGTTTCATATGAAAATTTAGGGTACAGAGAAAAGAAAATAAAATAGGGACACAGTGGTAAAAAAGCTTGAAATGTCAACTTTAATCTCGAAATGTCCACTTTAATCACATAGTTTATTTTGTCATTAAAGCAGAACATCATAAACTTCATCTTAAAATCGTTTATTTTACTAGTTTCTCAAATCACATCATAGCTAAAGTAGCACGTTAAATGCTTTGTTTTGTATGCGTTCTTCTATGTGCTCTATGTGTGTGAATCACTATGTGCTTCTTAAACAGACTTTCTCTTCCTCTGACAGGACACAGACTCCATTACATTCGTGATATTACAGCTCTCTGAATAATTTAAATATTGAGATGTATACTTGATATCATTTTTATGATGATAGGAATTATACCATGTTATTAAACATGGGAACACGGTGACGCAATGATTGTGACGAGCTGGCGCTTCATCCAGAGATTGTTCATGCCACACGCAAGATGCTTGCTGCGCCGTGCACAACCTTTGATGAAATAGTTTATTGCAGCAGTACTGTCTCTTTCAAATGTAATAACCCTAATTCGTGTTCTTCTTTTTCTTTCTCCAAATACCCAATCGCCACACAATCAACTCTGTAATAGAGGTTAAGTCATCTGTAAACTGAGAACGCCAATTCTTCAAAACATTTAAGGAACATTTAAATATCTTCGTAGTACATGTTTAATTATTCTATCCATCTATCCTTCCAATGTCACGCCAGTCCCAACAGGAATACAGTGCGAGGCAAGAACAATCCGTGAACGGGGCGCCAGCTCCTTGCTATCACTGCGACACTGTGTCCTCACATGTTTAATTATTAACAATATAGATTATTTAAATTAAGTTAAAGTTTTATCTGTATAATATAATAAACATATTGTGCTGCATTTCATCTTAAAAATGATATCGTGATCATATGTAAATACATGATTAAGTGGCTCAGGTTGTGCAATATTATAACTGTATCGCAAGTTTACAGTAAGGTAATTGTACTTATAAGTACAAACAGTTCTACAAGGAGCACTTGATGGACTGATTAATTGCGTTTATAGTTCTTGGGATGAAACTGTTTCTGAACCGCGAGGTCAGTACAGGAAAGGCTCTGAAGCGTTTGCCGTATGAGAGCAGTTCAAATAGGCAGCATGGCTGAGGCAGTGTGTGCTAGATGCTGTATACCGATAATTCTCTTTCCGATCAGCTGCTGTAGAGCTGTGATTCCACACTCATATACAGTGATATATATACTCCAAGTGGTGCAGTGAGAGAAATATGGAAAAAGATGATCCGCTGTGGCAACCCCTAACCGGAACAACTGAAAGAAGAAGAAGGTGCAGTAAAAGTAACAACTCTAAAGCAGCTATGGTATTTGGAATAGTTTGGCTATTTCGTGAATCATTATATTGTTACAGGTTAATTACAATCAGATGTCTTAAAAGTGGTGGCTCTGAGGCTAAGTTATCCCAAAGGTTGCCGGTTCAAATCCCTGTCACTGCCAAAAGAGATCCTACTCTGCTGGGCCCTTAAGCAAGGCCCTTAACCTTCAATTGCTCCAGGGGCGATGTACAATGGCTGACCCTGTGATCTGACCCCAAGGGGTATGTGAAAACTAACAAATTCCTAATACAAGAAATAGTATAAGGTGAAATAAAGAACAAAAAAAAAATATGCGGTTAACTTCAGTGTATGTGATAAAATCGCGCCAAGGATGTGGATCTAAAAAAGAAAGGGAAACCACACTGGAACAAAAGCACTGCTTTGCAAAACCAAGTGGAGAACTTGCATACGCCGAGCATTTAGCTGGCGTGAAAACGTGGGTGCCTTTACACCATGTTTAGGTTTTATACATCGCGACCTGAATATGGAAATGGGAGTATGCAACATTTTTGTGCGTACACACTGTTTATACATGAGGCCCCTGGTCTGTGGAGAGAGGAATAAAAAAGTCATTAGAACATGGCACCAACTCCTGGAGCAGTGGTAGAATTATAGTCACTAGAGTCCTTCAGCTGTCCCATACACACCATTACAGGAAGGTCTAGCCCCAAAAAACAAATAATGCCATCACTATGGCGTTAAAAATATTAAAAAGAAAAGTTTTATTCAGTGTCAGTAAGTATGAATAGCCTGTAAGATCTTCTTAGTGTTTACTAGGGCTCTTTTAAAGCAGGTCATAGATTCTTTTAATGGAAGGTTTCCCCTCGTTTTCCTTATCAATAGTACTGCAAGCAAATGTGGTAGACCTTCAAAAGGTGGAGTTCTTCTGCAGCTAGATGAAAACATATAACTTCTCTTCTGGTGATTGCTTTTAAAGGTTGCTTGAAGACATGGTTCTAAAATGGCTTTCAATGGACCTCAAGGAACTTGTCTACTCATCTAGCGCTATAGAAACCTTTCTGGGTATGACCAGCTTATTTTTATTTTCGCTGTTCATGAAAAAAGATCAGTCACAGCTTGTGACATCACACCAATGCACTCTGCTCTCACCTTCTATCTCTCTCTCAGCTCTTTCTCTCTTCCAACATTAAGCCATTCTTACAACTCCCCACCCAGCTCTAGATTCAATGGGTCACTTACACAAAGGTTTTAAATCCCATAACACAATAAGTTCTGGGACTGGGGTAGCCATTTTTTACTAGTGCTCGATCCATTGACCCTTGTGTCCTTGTACCTCTGAGCCTTCAAAAATCCCTTCATTGTCAAGTTTCTAAGGCACATCAATAGGTACACATATTTAGGTGGCCACACCGTCTTTTTTACATTCATCCTATACATACTGCTACCTATATTGTGGCCTCTTAAATATTCCCCAAGAATGAGAGAAGGCTCAGCCACATGCCATTTAAAGTCTTAAATGAACCAAGGCACCTGAAAGTTTTATTTTACTAATGGAATAATATATTTCAATGAGGTGACTGACCGGTGTATGGTTCCCTTAGATAAATGGAATCCACAGTGGCATGACGAAAGTATCACTGAATGCAGTGTAATGCCATGTCATGTATTGTCTTCAGAACTGAAACCTCTTAAAACTTGTCTCCTTTGTGTACATTTCAAGCAGAGGTTTTTATGTTTCTCCTCTCAGTTTGGAATTTATTGGATTTGTCTTTTTGAGAATACAGGCTGAAATCTGATTTTACGTTTTAGGGCCTAGTTATTAGGCCTACTTAAGGTATTCAAACGCTTTTCTGAATTTCGTGAGGCAACATTATTACATCTTATAGTTCTAGAAAGTTGATTCTGTTAATCTGGACATAGTTTTTGTTTTTTCTGATACATTTCATCACTCATACAAGTGACTTCCTCAGTCTCAGTTGATTGCAGGTTTCTCCAACCTTAGAAACAGTACCTTGGCCTAATGACCGAACTAGCACCATTGACTAACAACGGGCTGTGTGATCATTGACATGCAAATTGTCCATTGATCAATGGCCATGAGTACCATTCACAGAAAATTGGGGAATGGCTGCAATTACCACATTGTAAGATGGTGAAAGATGTACCCTTAGGCCCCTTTTTCACGTAAATGGCCTCTTTGACTCCTCGCTCAAACCAGTGTTCCTCCCTGTCCAGGATGTGCACATCTTCATCACTGAAAGAGTGACCACTGTCCTGTATATATAAATAGACTGCGGAGTCCTGACCTGATGAGGTAGCTCTTCTGTGTTGTGCCATCCGCTCCGCCAGTGGTTGTTTGGTTTCTCTGATGTATGATTCACGGCAATCCTCTTGGCACTTAACTACGTAAACTATATTACTCTGTCTGTGCTGGGGCACCCGATCCTTGGGGTGAACCAATTTTTGCCATATTGTGTTTTGGGGTTTGAAAGTCACCAAGCTCAGCTGTTCCGATATTCCTGACACATAAGGGATCACCAAAGGTTTCCTCTCTCCTGGATTGCTTAGAGTATTCTTTAGGTGTCTTCCCTGCTTTGACAAAAGTCCAGCTGGGATAACCACATTTACTCAGGGCCTTTTTGATATGATGTTCTTCTGCTTCCCTGGCCGCTGTGTCTGTGGGTATGGTGTTTGCTCTGTGCTGTAGAGTCCTGATGATACCTATTTTGGGCTCTAGCGGATGGTGAGAGTCAAACCTTAAATACTGATCCATATGCGTTGGTTTACGGTACACAATGAGGTGATTGCAGCCATTCCCCAACTCTCTGTAAATGGTACTCATGGCCATTGATCAATGGACGATTAGCATATCATTGATCACACAGCCCATTGTTAGTCAATGGTGCTAGTTCAGTCATTAGGCCAAGGTACTGTTTATAAGATTGGAGTAACCTGAAGTCAACTGAGACTGAGGAAGTCACTGAGGATAAGTGATGAAACATATCGAAAAAAAAAAAAACTATGTCCAAATGAACAGAATCAACTTTCTAGAAGCTTCTTACCTGGATTATTAAGCATGCATCGAGACAAACATCTTATAGTCAATAACTGGAATTAATGGTAGGATAGGAGGAAAAGATGGAAACTACACAGGACAGCTGTAAACAATTTTAAAATATGTGAACACTTATAGCTCAGTAACAGGAAGCACACCCATCTATGGTTGTCCTACAACCTCAACTGATCTGCAGTGAGTACTGGATATCATCATTAGACACATGCGACAGGAGCAGTGGCGGCTGGTGAAAATGTTTTGAGGTGGGGCTGTGGTACAGCAAACAATTTCTCAAACAATTCTTCACAAATCAAAGCAATATGATTTATTGCAATGCAGACAAAGTTAAAGAACATTATTAAATCATGTCTGATCAATTATTTCAGTATATATATATATATATATATATATATATATATATATATATATACACACACACACGACAAATGTGAGGACAACCATGTACAGGAAAATAACTGTGGTGGGAAAAAAAAAAAACTGCATCTTTTTTTTTACTTATTTGTACAGGAATTTTGCTCTTCTCTCCTTCTGATTAACAAACTTCTCAATTACTTTCTTATTGAAGTCAGGAATGTCTCTGACAAGTTTCTTCTCAATAGAAAGCATTGCCAGAGCATTAAGGCGGTCCTGGGTCATTGTGTTTCTTAGGAAAGTTTTGATCCTCTTCAAAGTAGAAAAGCACCTCTCGGACTCTGCTGTTGTCATAGGCGTGGTGATTATGATCTTGAGAAGACTGACAGTCTCTGTGAAAGTACTTTGAAGATTGTTGTCAATGAAAAACTGGTACAGAGGCACTGCACCACTGCCAACCCTAAACTCAGGGTTTTCATAGATGAGGGACAGCTCTGTTTTGAGCTTGGCCTTGTTCAGCATGGGGTATGCCTCCACTGTTGTTTCGAGTGCTGATTCAGGAAACGTCACACTGTGTTGTGGAAACAACTCTCCATGCAGCAATGTTGCACTGACGAGGTGCTGGGTGAAGGAGAACCGCTCCTTGCTATGAATCAGGATGGTATCACATACCTGTAAAACATTATCACAGTGATTCTGAGTGAACATAACCTGTACATTACATTGTTATTAAAGTTTAAACTCCAGTATTCATCGTTGTACTTTAGGGTGTTTACTTCTCCTGATCTTGAACTTTTTATTGGTTTACTAAACAAAACAAGCTATACAGTAGCATTTCAATAAATAAACCACCTATTTTCTGCTACATGTACGGATATTATGTACTTAATTATTTCCCATTTGTGTTGATGACAAACATCATCATGCAGCTTGTGACTTATCAGCACTTTTTTGGCACTATACTTGACTTGGCCCATCGGTTTAATAACGGTGGTCTATACATTTTAAATACTGAGGCCAGCTACATAGTTTTCTTAGACTAGTCTTAAAAGTTAGCGATGTAATTTTTTTCTTCAACAGTTCCTATCTTTTTTTAGTCAGTTAAATTAAAAAGTTAAGTTTACTGTTTGGCTGACTGCTAGTTGGTCAAACTAGTGCTTAATATCTTAATAAAGTGGCTAGGTTTATGCTACTTGACTGGTCTGATATAAATTCCTTTTAATTGTCACTAAAAGATGTTATATCCACTTACCCACAGAGGCAAATACTATATTCACAAAATATTACATTTACAAAGAGTCACTGCAAGAATGCTTACAAACAAAATTAAATTGACATTTTATGGAATTATTCACAATATAACGCCCAAACTAAACCTCAAACATTTTGGATTTGGTTTTTGGGAAAATATAATACTTTTCACTCTCTTTCCTTGTTGGTATTTAACAATCCGTTTCTTTACAATTACAATAATTATAATGTATATGTCATCTTTGTCTCTTTTTGTGTGAGTGTGTTTTACCTCTGTAGCTAGCCTCTGTTGTTCTCCTGGTCCCAGGGTCCTCAGTCGCTTGTTGGGCTGGTGCTGCTGGTCAGATGATGTACTGTCCCCACACAGAAAGGGAATCGAGTCCCTGGTCCAAAAAAAGTTAATAAATCATTTTTTTAAAATGTGGTGTGCTCTAAGGCAATCATTAACTTTAATGGCAAGGCACAATTAAGATTTCATAGACAACAAATCTTTCTAACAACAACAGCTTTATAAGCCAATAGTAAATAAGGGTATTTACCTGATTGCTTGCATGTTGTTTGTGAATCCCTGGACAGCTGCCTTAATGTAGACAGGGTCAATGTTCCTCTTCTGCAGCTGGTTGAATAGCATGTCTACATTTGGCATGATCTTGTGAAACAATGCCAGGAAAAAACAGAAAGCCTCGTCTTCAAGCATCCTCACAAAACCCCCCGACTCTCTGACAGTTGAGGAATCAAAGTTCCCTGAGTCTCTGATGAACTGAAAACATTTTAAAATGTCATCCTTGTGTTCATACACAGTGTTTACAGCGCGACTTTGGAAGTTCCACCGTGTTGTAGAGGCCCTGGGAAGTCTGTGCGCAACCACTTGGTCAAGCACAGCGATTCGCTTAGGTGACCTGGAGAAGAAGGCAGAAAATCCACCAAGGTCAGAAAAAAAAGTGCCGATTCTGGGAATGCGTGATGTCGCCTGCTGCATGACGAGGTTCAGCTGATGCGCGTAGCAGTGAACATAGTGAGCATTTTTGCAGACTTCCATTATCTTACGTTGCACTCCGCGGTGCTTCCTCTCATCACAGTGGCCCCGTCATAAGTTTGGGCAATTACTTTGTTTTTTTGTCCGTCTGGTAGTATGGTACTTAGACGGTCCAGAAGCGCTGTAGCAATGGAATCAGCGTTTGCGTTCTGGATGGTAAAGAACTCAAAAAAGCGCTCTTGGATGTTACCATTGGAATCGATGTAACGTAGCACAAGCACCAGCTGACAGTGGGTGGAAACGTCAGTCGTCTCGTCAGCTTGAATGGCGATGAAATCAGCAGCAGTTACTTCCTCCAAAATGTAATCCTTAACCACTGATAGCATGGAGTCCAGCAGCTCGTTTTGTACCGTCTTTGATGTTCCCTTAAAAACAGTTGCCGTCTTAAGGTGCTCCTCTAGCACACTGTCTAGCGAGGCAACAAAATCCACTAAACCCTTAAAAATGCCAGGGTTGTCTGACGAGTCAGTCTCATCGTGCCCACGCAAGGCCAACTCAAAAGCCCCACAAAATTTAACACAATCAATTATCTTGGATAAAATATACCGATTTTTATCTACCTCCTCGTTGTGTTTTCTTATCGCAATCCTGTGACCGTCGTCTAACTGAGTAGCGATGTTTACTCTTCCCAAAATGGCTAGTTTGACGGAATTATCCATGTGTGTCCTGGTGTTCTCATGTTTTCTTACTTTCTCGGACAGGTGCTTCATATCTCTCAGTCTCACTCCCGTAACTGTCCAAGCAGGATCTGTCCCAGTTGCTTTAAACAACAAGCACGGGAAACAAAATAAGGCATTAGCAGAAACGCATCCACATAGCCAGGCCTTTTTGGTGTACCAACTGGAAGAGTAGCTTCGTGTACTTCTTCCCTTTTTCGCTTATCTGCTGTCTGATTAAGAGGTTAGGCTGATCTGGACCCAGCTCCTTTACCTTCAGTTTTTCTGCCAAAGTTCTCTTCTCAAACGGATATTGGAGTAGAGATTGAACAGAGTTGGGTTCGTGTCCGAATTAACAACACCTGAGTCCACCATTGTCACGTAATGTTAATTGAAAATTGCGCCACTACAGACCATCCTTGATTTTAGCTGCTTGGGGCGACAGAAAAATCGCCCATTTCAGTTAAGATTTGAGGACGCTGATTGGCTAAATTTTATGTCACATCTTGAATATATTTATATCTTGAATCAGCATTTGACTAAATTCTACAAAGACCCGCCTCCTTTGGGCGATATCTCGATCGCCCTCAGCTGAAATTGAGACGTGCTGACAGGCAGAGAAGTTATATGGTGATGGTGAAAACATTTATTTTTTACAGAAGATTTTCTAATATATCACATCATATAATTATACATTTAAATAATTTATATAATTATTATTTTGTGTGTGTGGTTCAGGGAGGGCGGCGCCCTAGCGCCCTCTATTGGCCAGCCGCCACTGGACAGGAGTGTATGTTTTTGAATTAAGTGGCTCAGTGAAAAAAATGGAACCAAACACCACTGAAGAGAGGCTTCTATCTCCAGCGTAAACCATCTACAGCAGCTCATTAAAATTAGGTTTTTCAGTAATGCAACGTTCAACACATGAAAATAGAAATATTGGTAAAGTGGTCCAAAGAGGAAAAAACCAAAGATAATAAAGAAGACTTTGATGTGTTTGGAATCTTCAGGCAAAAAAAAATCAAAGCTGTCAATTAATTATAAAAGAGTGTGAAGAAAATAATTTTCAGTTTAATTATAAATTTTGCATGCAAGGTAAGGCCAACATATCCAGGAGTCAGCAGTTTCTAAGCTGAATAGATATGCATTTACATAAGAAAGATACTATAAAATGTAAAATATAAAGAACTGGCAAAGGGTTCTTGGAGCATAAAAGAAAATTTACAACAGCAGAAGAGAAATTCTTGGGTCCATTTAAAGACAATGGAATCCAAAAATTATATCGAAGTGCTTCTCTAGGAGCCAAACCTGCCATTGCCAAGAAGTGACAATCCAACACAAATTACAGAAGTGAGTAGGTAACACAACAGTTTTATGAGCATTTGTTCCTTTTTAATAACTGAAAGGGTGGCTTAAGGGTCTTGAGAGTTGATTAACCTGTTGGACACAGAAATATCTCAAGAATTTATTCTAGAATTGGCATAAAGTGTTCCCTGTGTGACCAATTCCTGCTAATTCTCATGGAGTATAAAGTTGGGACATGAGGTGGGTGAACGTAAACTAAATGGCAGGAATTCTGCTCAGATGTAAGTTTGAATGAAAATGTTTTTATGCTGGTGGGCATAGTCCCTTTGCTTAACCCTTATTTTTTGTAAAATGTACTTGTGCATAATGCAAGTTCTTTTGGGTATATTTATTTTATAATATAGGTATAGTTGTGGTAGAAGTATTGTCACATGTACAGAGTAGAGTGAAATTTTTACTTGCATATTTAAGCAACAGCCAAAATGGCACTACACTCAGGGCAATGATAATTAAGAATGTATTAATGTTCATTAGGAAGCTAACTATTACAGCAAGTCAGATGCTAGTCAAATCAAGAAGTGCACTTTACAAATGATTGCAGGCAAAGTCCTACATCACTGACTGCACAAAGATGATATACATAGTGTCAAGGATGTCTGGGGACACTGCCCGGCCAGGACACCTGGAATGTCCCCGACATGGACAGTATTACTCCTCGGCCACGAGAGGGCAGCCGCCCGGGCCTATCTGGGGGCCACAAGGAGGGACCTAGGACGTTCCTGAAAGGACGTGGCCACCGCCAGGGAGCGCCCGGACAGTAAGGGAATGCTGGATGGCAGCACTTCCAAGAAGACCCGGAGTGCTTCCAGGTGCTTTCCTGACACTTCCGCCACACTAGGAAGTGACGTCAAGGGGAGCACCTGGGGCTCATCCGGGCCATGATAAAAGGGGCCGCCTCCTTCTAGCAGACGAGCCAGAGTTGGGAGGAAGGAGACGAAGCTTGTGAGGAGGAGGAAGGAGGTCAAAGAGAAAGAGAGAGAAAGAAAGAGAGAAAGAAAAAGAAGAGAAAGAGGAAGAAAGCAAGAGAGTTGGTGAGAGAAGGCATTGTGGTGCTCAAAGGAAAATAAAGGAGTGTGTTTTATACATCCTGGTGTCCGTCTGTCTGTGTCTGGGGGTACGATTTCCACAATAGGCAAAAAAGTCTTTGCAGGATGAAAAGTAAAAAAACAATCATTTAGTAGCCAAATTAGTTTATTTATTATTAATGCATTCCATGATCGTCCGCTAAAGCTAGATTTATTTCTGTAGCACAATGTAGATACTTTAAACACTCTCCTAGAATGGTTAGTTGTCAGGTACCAACAAGGTTGGTTATTGTTTGAATATCACAGATTAGCAGTTAAGTTCCAGATGCAAACACATTTATTATTGCTGTAAAATGTAGCTTTCCTTAACTTAATTAAACATATTAATTTGTAGAAATTCAATCTTGGATGCTGGAGTTGGCCACTATGATCTTTAGGTACTACTGAATCCCTTTCAGTCAAGTCATCAAACAGGAAGTAGCCAATCCAAATGGCTGAACACGAATAGAGCACCTAGGCTGTGACATGTTTATAAATGTCACTTACCGTATGACCAACAGAGCTAATGTTTCCTGGACAAGATGAAGTCTCCTAGTTGAATAGTATTATTATTATTTATTGCAAGAAATTAGAGAACCTTGGCGATGTAGACTATTCCACTTACTATTTTTGTGCTGATGTTGAGTGGCCACCATATTATCATAGTGTATAGATTACAACTGGGTAGCAACAACTGTGACTCCCAACAGAAAAGGAATAACTGCTTGTCCATGCTCTTTTTATGTTTACTAACTCAGAATGAGACATAAATAAGCAGGAATGAGAGATGTGACGTGGTTGAAACAACACAAGGGTTATAATGATCAAAGCAAGCCAAAAATTGAAGTATTGAAAAACAGAAAAATATTTATTCGTAACACAGAAAACAGAGATCAGAATAAAGCAATGCATACAGCAAAGGAATCCTGATATCGGATGCTCACATCACACGTCAAGAAATCTCTAAGAAATAGAGAGACGTTACTTATAATAAAAATAAGACGTTACTAAAGTTCAGCTTTTTACACATGATGTAAGTCAAGAAGTGGGTGTGAAAACCATCGTTCTTAAGGTAGGTATTCCTTGTACAACATAAAAATTCCGATCTCATAGTGAAGGCAAACAAATTTTAAAAAATAGCTTGTTATAACAGTATTCTCGCTTCCTAGGTGGTCTAGGGTGGGCATTGTCAATAGTCTACTGCAGTTTCATATTTTGGCATCCTTTTCAGAAAGGAGCTCTTGTGGTGAAGGTTTAAGCTGAAATAAAATGGGGTTTTGGGTAATCGATTTTTTTTGTGTGAGAACAAAGCATCAGCATTTACCTTGATTTGCAACGAGTAACTAGATAACAAGAAAACAAATCCATGCAGGCAACAGATGAAATTCTCAAAATTCACCAGATTTGAGTCTTTGCTCCTACAGTCATACAATTCACAAATCTCACTGCCAAAACTAAGTAAATGTCTGTATTATTCTGCACAGCTTACTATTCATTATATATGGTTTGTGTAAAATAAATAGATCAGTTTTCAGATTGTGAGCACAGATAGCAGAGAGAAAAATACATGACGGATCAGCAAGAAGTGGAAATGAGCTAGGCACAATTCACAATGTTGAAATTGTGAAGGTTCATCTGACTCACATAATGAAGAACATTGCTGTACAATGCCCAAGGTTAGGGTATGCAGCTAGATGCTCCTTTGTTAGGACTGCAGCCTTGCGTCATCCTTGTTTTTTGGTGTTTTGGCTATTTTTCTCAAATGTCTTGCTTGTTTCTCTTTTACTTTTTATTTTGTATTTGTACTGTGGAAAAAGGCTTCATGATTGAAATTACTCTCAGAGGCGCTATCGCCTAAGAGAATAATTTGGTCTCTCTTCCAGCTACTGCTGTTGTAGTGACATTTGTGTTCTCAACTGTGTTCCTGCTGTAGATCACAAAATATTTGTTTTTGCAGAACTAGGTATTCTATTAAACTTACTAAACATGTTAATTCCTTTGAGCTGCAGTATATTGATTTGTACTTTTCTTCCTGCTTGTCTTTGAATTCTTGCTGAGTTTTTAGATTTCATTTTCTAATGGTAACTTTATGATATGTGTTTTTCAGTTATTAAAATACTAGTTCCTTATTCTGTCTTTACAAATCCTCATCAATTAAAGTTTGCATATTTTTGTTTTTCTTTGTTCTTGATTCATTTTCTAATTTCTTTTTAATCTAATTGAAAAGGAAGAATTACAATCGGTAATATTGTTTCACTATACAGAAGCTTATTTCATTATTTCACAAAGACATTCCCAAATGTTATTGGTTTGATAATGCATGCATGTACTTCAGTGAGAGAAAATGACCTGGGGGATGCAAGAGACAGAAAAATGTAATTATCAGCTCCTTTGTGCCTAGAGTTGGTGAGGTGGTCCTAAAAAGTACTTTCTGGTTTCTTCAGTGGCTCCATCATGAGGTGCCATGTGGTCTCCTCCTCACTCCACCTCACTCTGTTCACCCAGAGTCACAGACAACCTGTATGATCTCTAAATGCTGTGTCTGCGCACACATGGACACATAATTTCTGCCACTTGTGAGGCTTCTAATATGTCAGCTTCTCCAGGTAGCACAGAGCTATCATTCCTGTCTTACAGTGATAGGGTCTGTGTGGATTTTACATGTTCTCCCCATATATTTACAGATTGATTGGTATCACTGTATCATTGAGATTGCTCACTCAAACACTTCATCCTAAATTCTTTTATTACAATGTCCTCAGAAAGACTAACTCATTGTGCAATGATAAAATCAATCATTGGTTTGTGTCAATTTAATCTGCTCTATTGTATACTCTGCCTTTTAATTTTTTTTATTCTGCATACTCTGAACACACAATGGAAACTGCGGCATACAGGTGGTGTGCCTCTTAAGGCTTTTATTAAAAATACAATGCCATGTAATTAGTTCACTTTAGATTTATTGTAATTCGTATAAAGTAAAATGAAACTTGTATGTGGTCTTTTTACTAAGCTCCCCTTGGTGTGAATGTCATTCTGTAAAATAAAGAATGTGAATGGCAACAAGTAAGCACCGTTTAGGAAAAAACAATCATTTGATTTGACCATGCATCTATATGTTATTATAAGCTGTATCAGAACATAACTTTGAAAAAATAGAATTATAGAAGCAAAAGTAGGATTATAAGGAGTATATAACTTGGCATTAGGGTATTGCCAGGTTGTCATAACCCCACTCTGATGGAGGCTGTGAGTAGAGAATTGAAAAGGGAATCTGTTCTTACCTCAAGAAAAATCATTTCAAGAATCCACGGTAAAATGATTATCTCTAGTTTCCTTTTTTTATCATGAGAGAGAGAGAGGTTAGGAGCACGCACTGATACAGCGCATTGCCACATCCACCACATGACAAACCAACTCAGGGTCCAGATTAGGACCTGAGTGCAGCCATGCAATGGGTGACGCCTCAGCACCACCCTAGTTCAGATGTAGTGGAACAGTGTGAGGTTTTTTACGGTGGCTGGAGTGCCAATTCTGTCACCAACCCCCAGGTATTTCCCTTCAGGTTGGAGGGCCGACTTGCAGGGCTGGATGCAAATTAACATCATACCCATAAATATGGAAAGTATATTTTCTTCAATGGAAAACTCTGATGCTTAAAAATGTATGTATTTGATGAGTTTTAAGGCTTTTTCATTCATCTTTGTACCCTGGAACCCTTTAACTCCAATGTCAGATGCACAATTAGACAAGATATTTTCAAAATGTATAAAAAATGAATTTTATGCGTTGAATTAGTATTTTAACTCCTTTTGCTCTTATATCTCTATCTGTGCTTTGTCTATATATCCATGCCTTGTCCATTTATGTATCACAGACGTCTATGAAAATATATTTGCGTATTCTTACCTAGATCTGTCATGGATGTTTTTCTGTAATTTTCTGCAAGATTAGGGTTGCTTAGCAGCACTGCTAGATGGGCAAAGCCATTGGTTTAAACATATTAAATAAGAGGCCAAGGTCACTTCTTGATAGTTTTTTTTTTCTTTTTCTAAGTTTTAGATTTTAAAGTTATAGGTTTTCATAGAGTTATGGACAACAAAGTAACAAGTACCAACATCTCCCCTGCAAGGCTACAACAACAACATGCATTTCTATAGCACATTTTCATACAAAGGATGTAGCTCAAAGTTCTTTACAACATATCAAAAAGTAGTTGCATGCAAAATAAAAAAAAAATTACATAAGAATAATAATGAATAAATAGTCTGCAAAAGATAAATAAATAATGTACACTTAAAACAAGAAGAGTCCTTAAAATTTAGAATTTTCTTTTTTAAGTTTCTCAGTGACAGTCCAAAGATAAGGTCAGATGACCAGGGTGGACAGAAAAAAATTAACTTAAGAATGAGAAAAAAAAGTGAAACTCTACACAACATAAACCTAGTTAAGTAGCTTTTTTTAAGCCTTCATCTTCAAGGATCTTCTGACTAGTTGGGGTATCCACTTTCATTTGAATATCACAGGCGGCCGCACAGAACTTCGATCAGTTGGTGGAGGCATTGGATTCCAACGCTGAAGAACAAGAAAAAAAAACACAGAAAATTAAAGAATAATAAAGATTGCAGATTAACTGAAGAGAATGATAATACTGGGCAAGCAACAGAATTTATATATAAAAATACGTAGACAAAGAGCTGATAATGTAAATAATGTAAATTAAAGTTGTGCAGCAAGCATATGCAATAACAGACATCTTACTTTACTTACCTACAGGGATTTTTCTCTGTCATGTTTTGTTATGACTTACCTGAATTAGACACAGTTCTATTCTAAAGCCTTAATAAACCTGTTTAATTGTTAGCAGAATTATTATACTTACAAACATGTTCTGGGAAATTGAATGAACCTTTGGAAATAAATGGGTCTTTAATTGTTTATTTTCTTTCTCCAGTGGTGTATTTTTGATCTAAATATGGGAAATTTCATGGGAATAAAATCTCATTGCATCAGGAAGCCCACGCAACTAATGTTATGCAATGGAATTATTACAGCTCCATACAGTCATATCTTCACTCTTACTGAGAGATTTTACTTTTCAACAAGTGTAATGTGAAGTAGTTTTGGACTGGTGGGTGGTGTGTGTTTATCTTTTCAATAAGGCTGCCTAATGTAAAAGTAAAAGCATGCATTTAAGCAGGCAGCTCTTTAATGATTAACAAAATAAAAATATCCTTCAAGAAGTGACAAGCTAAGGTTGTAATTCCTGAATATATGACATAATGTTTTAGAATACTTAAATAACTTTTGTTACAAAGAGTTTATATACATAATGTTTACCTTGTGGGATAAACTGCAGAATTTGAATTTAAAGTGGGGACGAAAATAAGAACATTTGCCAGATGTTATTTTTAGTGTCCTGGTGATTAATAGAAGCACAGTGTTTACAGAGCTGATTGAATACTGAAGTGGGGAAGCCAGGGGGTGAGAAGACATAGATACAAGAGCTTCATATTGTGATAACAGATGCACTTAAAGCAGTACTTACACTTTAGAGTTTATGCATTTATTTAAAATGGTATAAAAGCCATAGTGCGCAGTGCCTATGGCTATGGATTATAAACCATCAATGATGGAAATTGTTTCAAATGCATGACTCCAAGCAAGATGACCTGCTTGTGCTACCTATGAAAAATTTTGTATGTAAAAAACTCTGTAATTGTGTTCTTCTAAAGTGTATAGTGATAGGTTCCACTATAGAAAAGCAATATACATACACACCGACTTTTCATGATCCAAGCAGGCAAAAATCATAGACTGAGACATTAATATTGGGAAACTATGTCAATGCTCTCCAGCACCAATCCAATAGATTCATGTTGTTTACGTTGCTCTTTTAGTTAGCTTGTTTTATTTAGAATCATGGCTTACTGTTGCTACTTTACAGGCTTATTTTTATAGGCCCACTGCAGTTGGCACTGAAGCTGTTCATTTGCATGATGGAATGCCAGCTCATACCACTGCTAACAATGTCATGCCTATACTTATGCAACTTCTCAGTGCCATTACAATATTAATAATACAATTTGACCACATTCAATAGCTTACCTTTGACAACATCTATTGCTTGACTTCAGAGATTGGTTATTGAAAGATTTAGCAGCAGTGGTCAGTAGCTTATGGGGTCATTATTGTTACATGTACAGAGTGCAAAGAAATTCTTTCTTGTGCTAATCAACTTGCAACATTTTGCCATTCTCTAGTTGCAAACTTCTGTCTTCATTACCTTAATACATTTATTAAAATGAATTATTAAAAACCCTGATGCATTTGAAGAACCTGGCCTTCAATATGCAATGAAGTAAAGGTTTTGAATACTCCATTGAGTTCCTGTAGCGTAATGTATTAATTTCAGGTCCTAAATGCTTGCCTTTAGAATAGTCAATGAATCAATATCTATACACAGAATATTGAGACACTTGTGAGGTCCTATACTCCTTCGCAAACCATGTAGGTCTACTAATGAATAGCATCTGGTGATGCCACCTCTGCATGGTATCAATAGTCAATCCAAGCTCTCTCCATGTGTATTTCCTAGCAGGTAGGATGAGCTCAGCACCACCACTGAAATGTTGACTCTCTCATTGTGTTTAAGAAGCATTTGAAGATCCTCTTGCTTCGTGAATTTCTGTCTAACTGGTAATAGTTGTTGGGTTTTTGTAAGTTAAGAGCTGTAACTAGCTTGTATTTTGTTCTGAGCTCCTCGCTTATGGTGATCAATTTTGTAACCTGCCCTGTAACACTTGTTCCCAAACAACCCGCCAGACTAATGTTAACTTGATTATGCTGGCCTATTCTGCAAGTCACTTTGAATAGAAGACTCTGTTAAGCAGGTAAATGTCAATGATCTTCAAAAGCATTGTAGGCGACTTTAATGTATTTTGTTTTATTTTTTGATTTATAGGGAATATTTGTCATTTGGGTTAATGATGAGACTGATGTAAATTCTTTGGTGGAAACTTCTCTTTGTAATGGTTCATTTTGAACAGAACAACAATGACCACAACAATAATGATGATACTAATAATCCTCCAATCAGAGTAACCCAAGGAATACAGACATTGCAGAGATACAGATAATGACATGGCAATTCTGGCGTTTGAATGTACTGATTTAATTCACAGTCAAAGTTTAAGTGTCTTTCAAATATGCTGATACTAAAACATACATAGCCATCGTTCTGTTTTGGTCACTACCATCCATGAATTCATTTATGATACTCTTCAATGTTTGTTCTTGGATAGCTAAAAAAATCTTTCTAGTGAGTTTCTCATTTGAAGAAATTTCTGTTGTGCATCGAGCAGTTGATGATATTGAATTCTCTGAATATGTTGGCATTGTTTTGTCTTATAGAGCTCTATATTACTCTGCGTTCCCCTTTTGTATTATTAATGTGTATCCTTTGTCAGAATGCCTCATATCCCTAGACTTACCACTTTTTATAAGGTATTGAACTTTCTAACTTCTCCCCACCTTCCCTTCTACATCTATAACCTCTGGCAATCACATAGAGGAAAAGACAAGCTGGAGTTAAGTTACAATTTTAATAATATGTTATTGATAATATTCATTAAATAATAACAATAAGCAAAGTACATTTGAATATTAGCAACCATACAACCTGATAAATGCTGATGTGTAATTTCAAGCGGTACACAGACTTGCAGTTACTTTAAATGTCTCTAGTTAAGACATCAGTTTATAGCTTTCTTCAGAACAGGCCACATGCCTGTCTCAATATGGCTGCTGAGTTGTGCTTCTCAGATTGGTCTTCATTTCAGTTCATGGTGTACGAGAGATGCTCCTTTATCATGATGGTGAGCAACCAAATTTATACATTCTTTGTCCAAATCCTTACAACAATAGGGTGTTGTGCTACAGAATGGCCTCTGATTAAAACCAATCCCTAACAGCCATACATCAGACCAAGGGGGGCACACAATACCTTTCACACATACCCCCCAAAACCATTTGTTGAGCTGATGCTTGCCAGCTAGGTAATTTGGCTTTCCTGTGGGGGTTGATTGAGAGAGTCCTGCAGAGAATCACTTTCCAAATTGGTTTTAGGCACTTCCCCCAACCCTGTCGTAAAATTACAAAGACTCAGTCTTAAAACGGGGTGGGGGTTCTTAAACATCAAACCATTGCTGTTCTTATCAATGATATAACACTAAGATTACATTGCTCTGTCTAAGTTACAAATAAAGACATACAAAGTATTTATCAACCTATATATAAAATTTCACACCACAACAGGCATGGACACAGTAAACTGGAATCAAGGTCAATGTTTAAAAATGAGTTTTCTATTTCAACATCAGTGTTTTTTTCTAAGTATTTTGGGCTAAATTAAATCTCAATTTTTATGTTTTTTAGGGTTACTTTGGTGATTTTGCTATAATGATCACTATAATCTGCCTGTTAGGCTGAACAAATTAATCTTTTTAAGTAGTCTGTAGCAATTTACTTTTTAAACTCAATTTTACAATCACAACATTTCTCCAGATTTTGGAGTGGGTAAATGACTCAATAACGACAGACCTATCCTATATTTATATAAAATAAAGGTGGTTTGTATCTCCGCACTGTAAAAGAATTTGCAAAAGTTGTTTTATTTAGCATAAATTTTCAAACAGATTTTCTATTGAATTTAACTGTAGTCCCACCCTACCCAATATGATCATAGTAAGGCAAACCTGCATCTGTAAAACATACAACTCATATGAATTTCAAGAAATCTCTGGCTGAATGCATTTAATTAAAAATAACATTTGGAATGCTATGGAAGTAGACTTGGCTATATTAGAGGTATAATGAAAAAAGTGCCATACTTGCTTCTCTCTTTTTTCTTATGATCATAATAAAGCAGTTGTGATTGATTCTAAAATAAACAAATAAATAAAAAACAAAAAGGAAACATGTTTCATTTCGTATATTTCCCAATGGCACATATTACATCAGGGAAGCATTTCCTGTTCAGAATAAATGAGCCAAAGGCACAAGGTGAGTACTCCATTATTTATTAATTCCATTAAATTTATTCTTACAAAGCTCTGTTTGCAGATGGCTTAGAGCACAGATTTAGAGATAGTGCAAGTTAACATTTCAATTCTGCTTAATGTATTTCACAATCATGGGGGTTCAAAACCCAATCCTTGCACTGTAGGGCAAAAGGTTGGTGTTAAATAAGGCCATTCTTTTTCTGTGGATGCACATTCAAATTAGGCCAATTAGGCCTGATGCACACATCTTTGGGGAAGCAAGGGAATAAATGGAGTAAATGAGGAAAGCATATGCAGGGTCTGGGAATGATTGGGAATGGGATTCAAATATAGAACATTGTAACCTGTGTGGATACAGTCTCTACACTACCATACTGCATTAGATTAGCATAAGGGGAGTGACATCTCCTCAAAAGTACATGCAACACAATACACTGATATTTGATTGAAAACCTTGGGCTTGTAATTGCATTGGCAGTCCTCAAGTCATGGTGCCACTGGCCAGTGCCTACTCGGCATCCCCTTAAAGCTGGCTCTCTTTTCATAGAAAATGCCCACAATTCACAATATCAGGAGCTCCATGCTACTGGGTTATACTGCAAGTTGATGTGTGACTTCCTTGGATGTCTCCTAGCAATCCTTGAATTTACCCTAAACCACAGGTTGTCAACATACCAGTTTTGTTAATTTTCTATAACATTTATAATGTATAATAATAATAATAATAATAATAATAATACATTTTATTTATATAGCACCTTTCCCATGCCATAACAATAAAACAACAATAATGCATATAAAATCCTTATGTTTTTGTGTAATTTAACCCATGGAGGTATATAAAGAACAAGTCAAATTTGGGAGATATGTTAAATAGATATCAGCATTCTTCCCTATCCAAAGCTTTTTACGCATTCGTAAGATACTAAAACTGAAAATTTTGAATTCTTCAATATTATTTTAAATAAGTGCCAAAAATTAAATACTAGCTGGCTGCCTTTAATAAATCTGGTGTAATATTTTGATATTGCTAAGGGCAGCACTTTCTTTCTTTCTTTCTTTCTTTCTTTCTTTCTTTCTTTCTTTCTTTCTTTCTTTCTTTCTTTCTTTCATCATTGCTCTGAAATGCAATTAGTGCATATGATGGACATGGTTGAAAGTCTTTCTTTTTTTTTGGAAAAATAATAATGCATGCTTGATTTTTTTGTTAAAATTTCATTTTTTCTATATTTAATAAACTAATATCAAGAATGTCACTCATTGTGTTAAAACATTTTTTAATATTCCAAACGGTAGCCTTACTGGTCAGCAGATTTCCTGCCCTGCAATGGGTTTATGGTATCCACAAAGGTTTATCAAGTTCTTCAGCACAACAATTATTTTGTATTTTATAAAAAAATTATATGAAATTGAACTTCAGCTTCTTTTAACTGTGTAAGGACTTACAGTGTTACTTAGATGTGTTATTTTCTTTGTGTTCCTTCATTTTATTTCCAGTTGCATTGTTAATCTCTGAGTTCAGCGCTTGTATAGGTTGCACTCAAACTTTATTGGCCTTTTCTCGATGTTCATAATGGTTGTGATGTAGATTAAAGGTAAGTTTTGTTTCTTTTGTAGTCAACAAAAGACATTAGTTTCTGACTGTAGGCCAACATTTTCCTATAGAGTGTTACCTGCTGTGATGTTGCTTATTCTTATTTCTAGATATCTGGCAGTCAGTTCAGATGTCTTTCTAGTCTGCAGCTAAATTCTAGGTGAAATATACAAAATAATATGTACTTTTTAAACTGCTTTTAGTGTTTCCTAGAATATTCCTACAGAAATCTTGAATGAAGCATTGGTCTCTAAGAAAATATTAATTTGCATGGATAAAATTTTTATTTATTTATTTTTTGCAGTGATGCAAACAAACACAGGGAGTAGTAGACAAGTGCCGGAGTACAGTGATAAACAAATAAATCATAGAAAGTAAATTAAGTACTTGGGTAACAACATCAGCAGGAAAACCCTCATACTGTCATGCTGGACAGTAAGATGTATAGTATCTTTTTTTTTATGATTTCAGTATAAGACTCTCAAGAGACAATCTTTCTGTATAAATGATCCTGAAAATTTGAATATGCTATTTATCCTGGTTTTAAATGAAATTCTTAAGTTGTCCTCAGATGTAATGTAATTTTATGTCATTTTATTAAATTAACACAGGGAGAATACAAATAGAATTGAAGCCTTCTGAATGTAGAACTAACTGTTTTGTGTGAATATCTACACTAACGGTGATTATTACTCAATGAACTGTTGCATTTAATTGAAAAGTTTATTCATGAAAGAGTGGAGTAAATATTATAATTAATTTAAAAATTAGTGTCACTGACAAATGAGTGACTATGAATATTATGTTGTAGAAAAATATATTTGAATGACAACAGATACAGTGAAAATATTAGTTTTGTACATAATATAAACAT
Source organism: Polypterus senegalus (assembly GCF_016835505.1). Lineage (NCBI taxonomy): Eukaryota > Metazoa > Chordata > Cladistia > Polypteriformes > Polypteridae > Polypterus > Polypterus senegalus. Next base: position 100,665,186 of record NC_053168.1, read on the forward strand.
TTTTACATGCAGGAATTAAACCACTTTAAGTAATGTGCCCGACAGTCCATTGGAATTGTTAACCCTTTGAAATAAGATGTTTGAATAGTGGAGATAAATTCTAAAAGCTTAATAACTGCACTGTTTTCTTCAGGAGAGAATATGAAAACAACCAGGTTGAAAAACACATTTCTATTATGACCAAGCCACAAAACAAATGCAAAAAAAAATCAGTTTGTACTATTAGATAAAACTGCAGTTGTAAAGATACGTTTGTTTATAATGTAAAGATATATTCGTAGTAATTCAGGGTTTCTTTTTGAATATTATGGTTCAGCTGTAATTATCTTAATAAAATTCTGACAGTGGCCATTTAAAGGAATCTGGAACAATGGCGAGCAATGGAAACATATCAGTGAAATTAGTCCTGGAGTTAGAAAGTGTTGCTAATGAGTTGTAAAGTAGTCTGCTCTGAGCTGGGTTAAAGGGTCAAGTGGTCTGTTTAATTTTAGAAATTCACACTCTTATCATTAACCTAAAATTATTATGACATTATATGCAAGGAGTGGCTTGTTTTGTTCCAACCATTCTAGATTTAGACACTTACAGTTTCATTTTTAATATTAGGCTATCGAGTTAAGCATCAAAAAAATCCATAAAAAAGCTACTCGTACAGTTAAGAGGACCCAGAAGTAACAGCTTCAGTTTTTTACTTGTCATGTTATCGATTGTTCTAGTAAGATGCAATGGTAATTTTCACTTATAATTACAGAATATTGTGGATAGTGGGTCGTATAAAGAGCTTTCTAATACTTATATAATTTTCTAAATCTATTTTTTTCTTATGCTACACTCTTTATCAGTCTTAATTAACAGAGTGTTTGCATCATTTATTTTACATTTATTAACACTGCAGACTTTCTCGCGTGTCCATTGTCATCACATGGTGAACATTGTCTAAAAAATAATTTAGAAGTGTGAAACATATTTTGGTCCAAACATCCCTTCAGTCTAAACACAGTGTGTTTGTGTGCTTCTGAAATGAATATTGTTCAGATTCTGTAATAATGCTCTCATGAACTGAACGTTAATGACCACCTATTACATTGGCAGCTCAGTGCTGTGAGTTGTAGTAGTGGTAGGTGCAGTAGTCCTGTCACATTGACAATGCAGGCTGTCTTAATTGTTTCACCCAACTTAAGAGTGTAGCTTCATCTCTTCCTCACAACATAGCTACGGTGCCCACCACATTTGGTATAAGGGGCATGTCATCATTTTCAGTGTTTAAGTACAGTACATACGTAATCATTTTCTCATGGCTCTTAGAATTTCCCTGAATTCTGATGATAATCTTCTTTTACCTATGTAATGTTTTTTCAGATATTCCTGTTGTTTTAGACCTGTTTAAACCTTTTTAAAAACTTCTCCAGTTACAAAATTAACTGGACAATATCCTTCTTTTTGCTACGTAACAGTTTAACCCAACAACAATGTTTACTTCTGTTAATCCCAGTAACTAATTATATAAGTGCCTTGGGGTGGACTTAGTGCAATAGCTTACTCTAATTATCTTTGCATATTTAGTGAAGTTTGATGCTTCAATCCATTGCTGGACCAGCATACCTCTGTTCTATCATTCTTGTCTGGTTGTGATTAAAATTAATGTATCCCCCTTTTTTAACTTTGTGAGCTCCTTTATTCTTGTTACTCTACTTTTAATTACTAATCAGAAGTAAATTATTCATGGAATTGCAAAAGACCCAATCTTAAACATGCAACATTAATTCAGAGTAGAGTTAATTGGGGGTGGTGGGTTCCCTTCTCTTTGTCCTCAGTTGTTGTTGCATATTGAATCCTCCATTGTTTTTCCTCACTCAATTGAAGCCTAAGTCCTAAAGGCTTTCCCTTGGTCCTATCATCTCCTGTGTCCTCTACATTTAGCATTTTCTGGAGAAACATATCGGTGCAGTGGTGAAATGGTATACTTGCATCCTTGTTTTTGATAACAATGCCCTCAATATTGGTTGCTACACATGTGTTTATCCGGTGTGGCAGAATGAAGAAATAATTAAACTTGTTGACCTATTTAATGATGCTTGCCTCCTATTCCAATCTGTTTCAGTCTCATATTCCCTTCTTTCCTCAACTTGTTTATTTTATTTACAAATTAATTAATTAATTGTTAAGGACGTGTAACATCTCTCTTTCCACTGCTTTGCCTGCTCATCCTCTTGACTCACTATCTTGCTCTTTCTCCCCCTCTAAATGTGCAGCCTCCATGTACAAGGCTCAGAGACCTCTCTTCTTCCTCTGCCCCTCCTGCCTGGGTAACCATATTTCATAACATAAAACACCATTCCAGTAATCTGAATTATTAACAAACCCAATTAAAGTTCATAAATGCTATCTGATGGTTCTTAAAACTGATCCTCTTGGCCACTTTTGCCTACAGGGTGTCCCTGACTCTTTTCTCCAGATGTTCTAATTCTACGCTGCTGTTTTTTGTTTCTTTTGGACCTTTGGATCTCGCTCGTTGTCTTCCTTTCTCTCCATTGATATTCTTGATATGCTTGACACTCTAATTCTTTTAGATCTGTCCTCCCTCCATCTCACCTTTTACGACCAGAGTATTATCTGTTTAAGCTAAACTTCTCCTTGCTTCATGGTGGAAATCCCCTGAAAATTTCATAAATAATTAGTATCTAATGGTGCTGCCTTTTTGACAGGTTTAATTTTATGATTGATATTTTTAATTTTATGAACGATAATGCTCACTTTGCTTGGTGCAATACAGAATTAAAATGTGATTATTTCTAACATACTCAGTGACTGTATTCTTTGTAAAAAGCACAATATAAAATAGTGTTTAATTACTTAAGTACTTACTGAATAAATTCACTTAGAAAATGTATTAAGTTCATAATGAAGGACATTGAATAAAATAAATTATTTTTTGAGATTTAACCTTGTGCTGCTTGTATTTGCAGAGTTAAAAAAAGGTTAGTTTTCACCAAAACCTCTTTTAAAAGGCTATCACATTTGCATATTCATATTACTTGACCAAAGCAGGCAAAAGGGTTGAAAAATATTTTATTATCAACAGTCAGAATGTCAGAATTCAAAACCAGGGCTGTCAGGAATAAATAGGAATTTTGTATAAGCTCTTAAACTAACCCAATGTAAAAAAAGAGAAGAGCCCTAAGGATTCTTTTACATTTGATAGCCAAATTAAGCACAACAATGGTTTCATATCTGTCTAGTTTTTTTATTAGATGCAATGTAAATTATGTTTTTTTTTCGCAGACTCCACAATATCTACATCACCTCCAGAGAGTTGAGTGTCACAACATTGCAAGGTGAATATGCAAATCAGTTCTGCTATTTAACATGAACTTTTGATAAATTATGTATCATTGCTCAGTAATCCATTGCTTCTTTATTCTTTCATTACAATGATAATTCTTTTAAATGTGCATTAAAAATCATTTTTGTACATGCACTCCAGCAACATAAGATGCAATAGATGATAGCCCTCGTTTATGTGATGAATGTTTGTTCTTTTCTGATTGGCGCTAAGCATGCTCAGAGAGGGAGGATTTGTATGCTTCATTCTTTACTTTGACCCATTTTGTAATTCATTTTTAAGCTCATCTAATAGTTTTCTTATGTACTAATAAGTTTCAGGCTCCACTATGCAGTAGTGTCTTGACCAGGATTAGTTCTGTCCTTAAAAGCTATTTTTTTTAGCAACTCAAAACTTGACTAATAGAAAGAAAGAAAGGGTTAATGGATGGATTGATTACACCTCTGCATAGATAGATAGATAGATACATAGATAGATACTTTATTAATCCCCAAGGGGAAATTGACATACTCCAGCAGTAGCATACTGATAAAAACGATATTAATTAAAGAGTGATAAAAATGCATTGCAAGTTAAAAAATGCAAGGTGGAGAGTGCAACGCAGGTATAACAGACAATATCATTGTATAATGTTAATGTTTACCCTCCCCGGGTGGAATTGAAGAGGCACATAGTGTGGGAGAAGAACAATCTCCTCAGTCTGTCAGTGGAGCAGGACAGTGACAGCAGTCTGTTGCTGAAGCTGCTCTTCTGTCTGGAGATGATCCTGTTCAGTGGATACAGTGGATTCTCCATGATTGACAGGAGCCTGCTCAGCGCCCGTCGCTCTGCCATGGATGTCAAACTGTCCAGTTCCATGCCTACAATAGATCCTGCCTTCCTCACCAGTTTGTCCAGGCATGAGGCTTCCCTCTTCTTTAAGGTGTCTCCCCAGCACACCACCGTGTAGAAGAGGGCGCTCGCCACAACCGTCTGATGGAACATCTGCAGCATCTTATTGCAGATGTTGAAGGATGCCTGCCTTCTAAGGAAGTATAGTTGGCTCTGTCCTCTCTTGCACAGAGCATCAGTATTGGCAGTCCAGTCCAATTTATCATCCAGCTGCACTCCCAGGTATTTATAAGTCTGCACTTTTTGCACACAGTCACCTCTGATGATCATGGGGTCCATGAGGGGCCTGGGCCTCCTAAAATCTACCACCAGCTCCTTGGTTTTGCTGGAGTTCAGCTGTAGATGGTTTGAATCACAGCATTTAACAAAGTCCTTGATTAGGTTCCTATACTCCTCCTCCTGCCCACTCCTGATACAGCCCACGATAGCAGAGTCATCAGCAAACTTTTGCACGTGGTAGGACTGTGAGTTGTATTGGAAGTCTGATGTATATAGGCTGAACAGGACTAGAGAAAGCATAGTTCCCTGCGGTGCTCCTGTGCTGCTGACCACAATGTCAGACCTGCAGTTCCCGAGACGCACATACTGAAGTCTGTCTCTAAGATAGTTCACGATCCATGGAATCAGGTATGAATCTACTCCCATCTCTGTCAGTTTGTCCCTAAGGAGCAGAGGTTGGATGGTGTTGAAGGTGCTAGAGAAGTCCAGAAAAATAATTCTTACTGCAGCACTGCCTCTGTCCAAGTAGGAGAGGGATAGGTGTAGCATATAGATGATGGCATCCTCCGCTTCCACCTTCTCCTGGTATGCGAACTACAGAGGGTTGAGGGCGTGGCGGACCTGTGGCCTCAGGTGGTGAAGCAGCAGCCACTCCATGGTCTTCATCACATGTGATGTCAGGGCGACAGGCATAGAAGATAAATTCTACTACTAAGTTTGATGAATAGGGAGCGGCCGATAGTATAATTTGATGTGGAACATGATAAATCTGTTGCTTCTATGTGATCTGTACAAATAGTGGGTTTTTGATTAGACCTAGGAGGTAAGCCCACAAAGTGAAACATATCATAAAGGAAAAAAGAGTCTCCAACATACACTCCTAAAAATAAAGGTTCCAGAGATGTTAATCAAATTAATGCCATAGGGGAACCATTTTTGATTCCAAAAGACCCATTCACATGATGATTCCAGAAGTAACCCATTTATTTAGATCCATAACAGGTTCAGTAAGTAACCATGAATAAGTGGTAACAAATTTGTGAAACACCAATGGGTTATGATTTTAAAAAAGATTGCTGCATACAATAAACAGGTTTTTCTTAAGCAGTTAGTGTCCTGCTAGGTAGCCTACTTTACATCACACATTACAGGTTTCTTCTACATATTAGGAAGTTTTTTAAAAGTGCAAAGAATCATCTTCATATGGAAAGTACCTTTTTAGAACGAAATGATGATATGTCAAACAAAGGACCAACAAGTAACCATATATCCCAGTAAAGGACCATAAAGTGCCATTAAAGAACCATTATTTTTAAGAGTGTAGGGCAGGAATCACCACAGGGGTACAGTATATTCCATGTTATTTGGATGAGTCCAAACATACAGTGCATTCAGAAAGAATTCAGACCTCTTCATTTTCTGCACACTTTATTGTGCTGGAAATTTAATTTTTAATTGATAAATGAACCATTTCTTCCTATTAATCTACACTCAATAACCTATAATAACTCACAAAGATTTGCAAATTGTATTAAAATTAAAAGATGACATCTCACATATATGTAAGTATTTAAATCCTCAATTCAGGACTTTGTGCAAACACATTTGGCAGCAATTATAGCTTTGAGTCCTCTCGTGTAAATCTCCAGAAGCTCTCCACACCTAGATTTGCACAGTTTATCCATTTCTCCCTGGCAAATCCTCTCACGCTCCATTCGAATGGTTGTGAAGCGTCTGTAATCTGCCATCTTCAGGTCTCTCTACAGTTGTTTTATGGATTTATGTTTGGGTTTTGGCTGGGCCACTCAATAATAGTGGGTTGTCCTTGTTAGTATAGTGGTGAGTATCCCCACCTGTCATGTAGGAGACTGGGGCTCAATTTCCTGACAGAGAGGAAGGTCTTTGCAGCTAGTGTGGGGTAAGGGATAAGGCACTGGGCCTCAAACCCTGAGGTTGTTGGTTCAAATCCCGCTACTGACACCGTGTGACTATGAGCAAGTCACTTAACCTGCCTAGACTCCAATTGGAAAAATGAAGTGTAACCAATTGTATCATAAATGTTGTAAGCCAAATAAGTAAATGTAACAGTCAAAGAATTGTCCCAAAGTTATGTGCACACTGGAGCAGTTTTCCTTCAAGGACCTCACAATGTTTGGCTTCATTCATCCTTCCCTCAATTCTCACCAATCTCCTTGTCCCTGCTGTGAAGAAGAACCTCCACAGCATGATGCTGCCACCACCATGTTTGACTAAATTGATGGTATTTGTTGAAGAGTATTGCCTGGTTTGCAAACACATAGTGCTAAGAGTTCTAGTCCATTTTTTCTCAGCCGACCAGAGAATCTTTTTCCTCATGTTCTTGGATTCCTTTAAAGTGTCATGCACCTTTTATTTAAAAGTGACTTCCATCTATCCACTCTACCATGAACACCTGATTGATGTTGTGTTGGTCAGATGGTAAATCTTCCAACATGTTATCTCATCTCAGCAGTAAACCTCTGAAGCTCTATTTTAGTGACTCTTGGGTTCTTGGACACCACCCAAACCAAGGAGCTTCTTGCACAGTTATTCAGTTTGCCCGGGCAGACAACTCTTGACAAAGTTCTAGTGGTTCCAAACGTCTTCCATTTCACAGATATTGAGGCCACTGTACTCCTGGGAACACTCAAAGCTTTTGAAATTGTTTTAGCTCCATGTTCTGGTCTATGCCTCACCACAATTATATTGCAGATGCCTACAAAGAGTTCCTTGGACTTAATGGCTTGGTGTTTCTCCTGACATGCAGTGTGAATTGTGTGCCCTTCTAAATGATGTCAAAACAATTCATTTTGGCACAAGTAATCAAGTTCTTTACACATTACAAGGAAAAATAAGGCCAACAGGATGCACCTGGCCACAATATGGAGTGCCACACACTGGGTCTGAGTTCTTAAATAAATGAGAGATTTCAGCTTTTGATTTTTAACAGATTTGCCAACCTTTCTGAAAACATGTTTTCACTTTGTCATTAGGGGTTATTGAGTCTAGATTGATGGGCAAAAATGGCAAATTTATCCATTTAAAATTAAAGCTACAACAACATAAAGTGTGTAGAAACTGAAGGGGTCTGGATATTTTCTGAATCCACTATATGTTTGGGGTTTGTTCTTTTTGGGACTGTTAACCCTAGAGGGTTTTAGTGTGTAGGCATGAATTCAGAATAATGTTTTCTGGGGTCTTAAAATATATATAGTACATTTGAAACTGCAGATATATTCTTAAGGAATTAGGAAAACCTTGAATTTATCCATCATATACAGTAGTTGTATGTCTGGTCAATCTGATCTGTGAATGTATGTGGAGTCCCTGCACCATATTAAATAGCATGCCATGCTTTTTCACCACTTGGTGGCAGCAGGCTTTTATAAATAAAACAGTTGTTAGACACTGCATTTATTAAAAATGGTGGAAATCCAGTGAATGTTCCTGTGAGTTTAATATCTACTAGTCTAGCACTCTAGCCAGGATAAACTGAAGGCTGCATCTGACCGATGACAATAGTCCCAAAGCCATTGTACGGTCCATGTGGTTTACTGCTATGAACAGGTTAAGTAACCAATGCCATAATGATGGGCAGCACTGACTTTATGGAGCCTTTTATTACTCTGACCAAAATTAAACTACTGAAGGGTGACTTTGCACACATATTCCTGTCAAGTCACAAATGGCTGTAAAATTAATTTATTGGTAATAAAAATCAATCAGTGTTTCCACACATCCTGCTTATGCCTCATTTGTCTTTCCACATTTAAGGGCATTGACACTTGCTTAGTGGGACACTTCATCCACGAAACACTAAAGACAAAAATTTACAAATCTAATATAGGCTATTTACTGCTATATGTACATGTTTCATTCATTTGTTTATTCAATTATTCTATTTGCAAAACCAATACAGGGTTACAGGGTACAAACGTCTTTCCTCTTAGGTCTGTGCAGAAAGTGGGAACCAACCCTATATGAGATGCTGACCCAAGGTATATTTACACACACATCCACTCTTCTAAAACATTAGCACATTTACTGATAGCATTTAATGATTCATGGTACTGTGTTTGTGTATTTTATATTACTAAAATCTGAGTGTGAATTTATGACAGTAAAGAGAAACACACAAGAGATGGAAGGCCTAAGACTATTGGGTTTATGAATCAAACAGGTGGGCATACTTCAACCTAGAGAATGGTGGTCCCCATCAACTGCCCTACATTCTTATCAGACGTACAAGTAAGAATTTCACTGTAATTTGTGCACTATTACCTCTACTACTACACACTACTACTAAAAAGTACTACTACTATTACTACTACTACTACTCTGAGATCTGTCCAAACAGTCTTTTGCTGTGTATGATGTTCTGGGGACAGTATTTAAAAAGCAGTTTAGCATGAGAAACAGAGTTTCATCCAAGACAATAGATGGGTGTAGGTGGGTCCACTCAGGTACTCGTGGCTTTCTGATGATAACAGAAAAGACATAACCCAACACAAGTGCCTGGGAAAAGGGCTGCCCAGAAGTCAGGGATAACCCAATAGACTAATACTGTAGGCTAATAAAAAATAACAGGCAGACTGTCTTCTTATTTTTATGTAATTGTGTAAGGTGTGAAAAGAGCAGTCACTTTCAGGAATGGAAGAATGACAATTATTATGTTTGTTGGATCACTTGATTGACTTCTTCCTTGCTGAACTTGTACTTAAATCACTTTATTGTTTTTGAAAGAGAAGATCTTAGCATTTCTAATGCAGATGCTTAAGGATATAAAATACAATTAAGGAGTCTTAAGAAGCAAGTCTGATAACATTTAGGTCAAAGACAAGCCAACCACTGACCAGCTGGCCTTCCAGTAGTCGGAACCAGTTGGGGCAGAAAAGAAATGGCACAGAGCTATCAGCTGATAGATAGATAGATAGATAGATAGATAGATAGATAGATAGATAGATAGATAGATAGATAGATAGATAGATAGATAGATACTTTATTAATCCCCAAGGGAAAATTCACAAATTCCAGCAGCAGCAACAAAACAATATTAATTAAATAGTGATAAAAATGCAGTGCAATAGTGATAAAAATGCAGTGCAAGTTAAAAAATGCAAGGTGAAGAGTGTGAGGCAGGTATAACAGACAATATCATTGTATAATGTTAACGTTTAGACCCCGGGTGGAATTGAAGTGTTGCATAGTGTGGGGGAGGAACGATCTCCTCAGTCTTTCATTGGAGCAGGACAGTGACAGCAGTCTGTCACTGGAGCTGCTCCTCTGTCTGGAGAGGATACTGTTCATTGGATGCAGTGGATTCTCCATGATTGACAGGAGCCTGCTCAGCATCAAAAAACAGGATGATGTTAAACAAGTTTGTTTTTATTCGCAAACAGAGTTCAATGAAAAATATTCACAGTTACTGTGGTGTAAAATGTATGGTGTAAAAAAGAATTGTATCAAAAATGCACTTCATTCCCAAAGAACTGAAGTAAAATAAAAACACAAAGAAAAAAAGCACCACTGTCTCACTCACAAACAATAAAAAAGGAAAGTGCTCCTATTCCCAAGGGCTCTTGCGTTATGCTGCCCTAAAACTGAATAAACTAAATAAAAAAATAAACGTTAATATTCACAAAACCAAACATTGAACTGAAACATAATACAATCCCAATCTTATAATTGTTATGAAGACCCATTGAAGTGTTTGTTAAGGTATTATTACATAAGAGTAAATGAGCATTTTTGTAGTACCTAAACTAAAGTGTTACCAAAAAACAGTACTTACAGATTCTCCAACAAACAACTTCTGATGATCCACTGGCTGGATCTCTTGCTTTTAAGCCTCCAGATAAAGGCAGAGGAAGGATTCAGGTGGACCCGCCTCCTTGAGCTCCACCTACAAAATATGTGTAATGGACTCAGATTTAAATACAAGTCAGTTCAAGTCAGGTTGGGGAGCATGCACTGGTACAGCGTGTTGCTGCACCCACCACATGACGAAACTGCTTGAAATCCTGGATGGCAACCCCCTCCGGCAGACATGTACTCCAGTCCCACCCTCCAGAAATTACCCTCTGTCTGCTGCAGCCAGGAGTTACGTGTGCGACCCCTTGGCCTGGTCCAGCCACTCGGGTCCTGCATCCTGCAAGCCGGATCACCCTCGGTGTAATGCGCCACATGGCTATAGTGCAGTAATTGATGCTCCCTCACAATGCAGGTAATGTGCCTCATTCGGGACTCCATGAGCAACTGCTCATTCAACACAAAATCAAACCAGCGGTGCCCAAGGGTTCTCTGTAAAGACACAGTACTAATGGAGTTCATTCTTCATCTCAGGTCACTGGAAAGTGTCCATGCCTTGCAACCATATAGCAAAACAGGAAGCATCAGGACTCTAAAGACTAGGAACTTCATTCTTTTGCAAAGATATCGGGAGTGCCACACAACTCTTTCCAGCGACCTCATGACCACCCCTATGCTCTCCCAATGCATCTACTGACATCATAGGAAGAGTCACCAGAGACATGAATGCCACTGCTGAGGTAAGTAAACCTCTCAACAAGGTTGACACACTCTCCGCAGACAGACACACAGCTGATGGCTGTGCCTAAAAGGTCATTAAAGTCCTGGATCTTGGTTTTAATCCAAGACACTCGCAAGCCCAGACATTCAGACTCCTCGCTCAGTCTCTTGAGAGCCCCGATCAGAGCCTCCAATCACAGAATCATCAGCAAAGTCAAGATCAGTGAATCTCCAAAAGATACGCCACAGCCGCTGGACCACACAACCTTGCCCAACACCCAGTCCACACAAGCATTGAACAGAGTAGGAGCAAGAACACACCCCTGATGAACCCCAGAATCAACTCGGAAAAACACAGAGGTTCTGCCTCCACTCTGTAAAGCACTCACAGTACCAGTGTATAGGCCAGCCATGTAATTCAGCAGCTTTGAAGGGATCCTGCGAAGTCTCAGAATGTCCCACAGGGCAGCTCGAGCAACTGAGTTGAATGCTTTACGAAAATCGACAAAGGCTGTAAAGAAACTCTGCTGATATTCACATTTGCTCTCCATGAGAAGCCTCTGTGCCAGGATGCAGTCGATGGTAGACTTCTTAGGGGTAAAACCAGACTGCTCCGGACACTGGTAGGTGAACAAGTGATCACGGATTCTATTGAGTATGACCCTAGCAAGGACCTTACCCGGCACTGAGAGCAGTTTTATCCCTTTGTAGTTGCCGCAATCCAGGCAATCACCCTTCCCTTTCCAGATAGGGATGACAAGTTCCATTTTCCAGTTAGTTGGGATGACTCCAGTCTCCCAAATGGAAGCAAAGATTGCTTGCAATGCCAGGAGAACAGCCTTACCAACAGCCTGGAGAAGTTCACCCCGGATACCACATATCACTGCAGCCTCCCCTACCCTCAGCTGGTTCACCACCTGTGCAATCTCAGTGAGATTGGGTGGTTCACAGCTAATTGGAGGATCAGCCTCAACCCAGAGATATGTGAAGTCCTAGCCGGAGGGTCAGCTTTAAACAACTACTCAAAGTAGCCAGCCCAGCACATCACAACTGCAGTGTCATCCATAAGGACCGTTACATCAGCTGCTCTGATTGTGACTCTCCGAGGAACACATTCGGATGTGCACAATGCTTCGATTCTTCTGTAAGCCGGACGTGGGTCACTAGGCCATAGATGGTGTATCAATTGCTCACAGATTCCTCTAGCAAACACCTCAGAGCCCTCACAGCCCTTCCTTCTCAGTTCCAGGTACACACCAGATTTGCCATCAAGCCGTGCTCTTTGACTCCTCTTGATGATATCCATAGTGCCCTGCGAGATGAAACACCTCCTTCTGGCCACACCAGTAACATCAACACAAGCCTCAGCAACCTTCAGTCTTGTCACGGAAGGTCTCTTACATCACATTAAGAGCAGCAGTCGCACCCTATTCTGTAAGTTCCTCACACAAACTGCATGCAAACTAATCAGAAACAGCCTTATCTTGGAGTCTGGTCATGTCCAGCCTCATTTTCCTAGGAGGTGGTAACCTACCAGACCTAAATGGATCATCAGAGTAGCAACAACAAGTCTGTGGTCAGAATTCACAAACTGGGCACTTCTGTAAACCCTTCAGTTTTGTGAGAGCCTCCATCATCTGCCCAGAAGGATGTCCTCAATCTCCTTCATGCACCACCAGTATTGGAGTACAAAGTCCAATGATGCGGCTCAGGGCACTGGAACCAGGATCCAGCAATTTACAGTCCCTGACCTTTTGCAAAGTCAAGGAACATGGTACCATCTTCACCACAGTCACCAGACCAATGGGGACTGAGACAATCATCATAGCCAGCCCTGTCAGTGCCAGTGGTCACATTGAAGTCACACATGACCAGAGGAGTGTCATCTTCTGGACACCAATTAACCACTGAGCGAAGTTGCGAATAAAATGTCTTCCTCACTGAGACATCACTCACCGCAGTCAGAGCATACACTGAGACAACAGACAAGGCACCCAGGGAGTGCCATAATCTGAGTCTCATAACACACTCGTTGAAAGGAGTGACATCAGACACCATTGGAAGGAGTTGATCCACCACAGCAACAGCTAATCCCTGAGTATGACAGCCATCAGACCAACCAGACCAATAAAAGGTGTATCCACCTACAGAGATCTGGCCAGTCCGAGGTCTGCATACCTCAGAGAGTGCCACAACTGAAATACAGAGATAATGAAGCTCTTCCAACAGCAGAGGAAGATGATCATCATGCCGGAGAGACAAGATGTTCCGAATGGGCTGCCTCAAACTGGGACCTGAGTGCTGTTGTGCAGCGGTGAACGCCTAAGCACCACATAAGTCCAGATCCCAAAAGGCCTGACCCCACTGGCTCTGCGATAGTTTTGACTCTTCCGGGGATGGGGCTCCCAAGGGCTTTTCCCCATCCCCTTCATAATGTGAGCTGTCTTCCTATGAACGGCTGCAGCAGAGCTACTTCCGCGAAGAGCAGAAAGGAGTCCTTTCTTTAGCCTCAGAGCTGTGTGAAGTTTTTTTTTTACGGTGGCTGGAGTACCAATCCTGCCGCTAAACCCCAAGATTTCCCCGCAAATTGGAGGACTATTTGTAGGGCCAGATGCAGTTTAACATTATACCCAGGACCAGGATTTTAATACACAGTACATAAATAAAAACATCACAGAACAAACATAAAGATATCACAAATAATTCAAGAATGACAATTAAACAAAATACACATAAATTCAAAACCATATATAACATCATTAGTTTGATGGTCATTCAGATGTTTCACCTCTTTAGATAAAGAGACCGGACTAATAATGGAAAGACCTCATGAGAAAAGACTGTAAAATCTGAGGTAACTAAATCAAATTACAAGTGCAGTTACAAACATGAGTCATATTAGTTTGATTATCAATTAGCAGAATGTGGCAGACATAATAAAGGTTTGACAACCAGCACTTCAATTTGTGAGTTTTCAAAGTAACATGAGGCAATTAATGGAATTTTAAAGAGGCCAAATCATCAGTGTCTGAATTGTCAGTACACTGTTCACATAAACCACAAAATTATTTTTATATCAAGGGGAAAAAAATCTAAAAAATAATTCCAGTGTACACTAGACAGGGACAAACGGTAATCACAAAGAGATACATCAGTGCTAAGTAGAAAATTGTTTATTTATGGTCTATCCAGTGTATAAATGTTGTCTGCAGCTGCCCTTTTACATGTATATGAAAGCATAGTATAGATAATCAGCAGAAGATAGGATGGGATGGTGATGACATACAGCATCATAAAACTTCTGGTCTTCCTTTGTGCATCTGTTTTATTCACTTGGAATTAAAATGCTATCATGGCTCCATTTCTCTTGTTTCTGTTTCCCTGTACATTCACAGTTTTGCTCCAGATTCCAGATTCAAAAAAATTCACATGTCAGCTATCATTGTTCATCTCAGGCTTCTGATTTCAGCAGAGAGTAAGGTGGCCACCTAAAATATCATACAGAGAAGTTTAGGTCAGCTTCGAAAAACAAATCTGAAACTGCTTGTTTCAATCTCTGTTTAAGAACTGGACTGTTTTTTTGCACATTCTTTGTGAACTTTGCCTTTTGTACTTTATTTGTTTTATACAGTATGTGTGTGTGTTGGATGTTGGGAATATAATTTGTTTCATACTTTGTGCTTATGGTCCCTTATAAATTTATATATGCATCAGATGCCGAGGTGACAGTAATATGTGAATTTCCCCTTGGGATTAATAAAGTATCTATCTATCTATCTATCTATCTATCTATCTATCTATCTATCTATCTATCTATCTATCTATCTATCTATCTATCTATCTATCTATCTATCTATCTATCTATCTATCTATCTATCTACAGAGCTCCTGAATGCTTACTTGAGAGCTGTAGGAAACTGTTTTTTTTAGCTGTTTGTTGGCTACCTTTTATGTTACAATTAAAACGGGTTACCAGAGTGGTACCCAAACCTTTTTTTCATTACTCAACGAGTGTGCCACCCTTACAATATATATAGGTTTTGGTCCAACTAAAAATTAACCCAGTTTCTGTTTACTTTAGAATGGAGGAGAAATCACTAGAAAACTACTGATGTGACTTTCTGCCTGAACACCGTCAGATTGCCCCTTCTGCTACATCCACTTCTTAAGCCTCACCACATTTATAACGTGGCTGCTGACCAGAAAGCATTTTTTCGGAAGGTATTCATTCTCTGGCTATTGTGAGCCAACTCCATATTACATCATATATTTTGATATCTTTTGCATTTACTCTACAAATTTATCACCGAACATTAATGTTTACCCGAGAGCTGTAGAATATATATATTTTTAGAGCTATTTGTCGGCTTCCTTTTGTGTTACAGTTTAAAAGGTTTACCAGAATGGTGCCCAAACATTTTTTTGACTCTTCACCACATTTATCACCTGGCTGCTGACCAGCAAGCATAGTTTTAGGTAGGAAGCCATTCTCTGCTTTCGGGAGCCAACTCCATGTTACATGATATATTTTGATATCTTTTGCATTTATTCTGTAAATTCATCACCAAACATTAAATCAAGTAACTTTTAGTTCCCCCCACATTCTTCTGTTTTTCTTTCTACTTTAATAGTATGTATATATGTGTTTTACTTAATTAAATGTTTTTTCTATTTTTACTTTCATTGTGTTGTAGTTGTCTTTCTTTATAATGGCTTAGTCCAAACAACATTGTGTGGTGGGTGTCTCATTTTTTTTTTTTTGAGCGAGGGGTTACAGAGGAATAGTAGTCACTCATCAAAATTATATTTCACACGATATCTGGTAAATGCCAAAAATGTAGAGTTTCAAGAATCAGCATCTCTTTGATCCAGTCTCAACGCTAGAATATACAACAGAGCTGCCATTCACAAACTGCTTGTATTCAATGGCAGCAGTCAAAGACTCATAACATGATGTATGAAAACCTGAACCCCCTGAGAAACTGAAAAGGGTAAAATGAGTCATCTCAGTAACTCATTTCCTACATGCATTTACATTTTTAGAAATCCAAAGAATGCCATCAACTCATAATGTCTTTACAAAGTGTTAAACATGGTGGGGAATTTATAATCGCATGGGCAGCCATCCTGGGGGAGTCATTAGGTCTGATGCTTGCTGTGCATTGTCATGTAACATCCAAGTAATACGAAGTTAATCTACAGGTCCAGATACACCTCATGATGTTCACCTCTTCAAGAATGATAATATCCTTATACACTTTGTTTAACTAATTCAAAAGTGCAGTGTTTCCCAGAGAAATCTCATCTAGCAGTGGTAACACTAAATTTTCAATGTTTTGATTACATGACCATTTATATATAATATATTGGTGTTTATAATTATGTTTTTAGTGGGTTAATTCAGACATGTACCTCATCGTTGATAATTATTATTTTGCACAATGCTAATTTCCATCCATCCATTATCCAACCCGCTATTTCCTAACTACAGGGTCATGGGGGGTCTGCTGGAGCCAATCCCAGCCAACACAGGGTTCAAGGCAGGAAACAATCCCCGGGCAGGGCGCCAGCCCACCACAGGGTGCGCACACACACACACACCAAGCACACACTAGGAACAATATAGAATCGCCAATGCACCTAACCTGCATGTCTTTGGACTGTGGGAGGAAACCCACACAGACACCGGGAGAACATGCAAACTCCACACAGGGAGGACCCAGGAAGCAAACCCAGGTGTCCTAACTGCAAGGTAGCAGCACTACCCACTGCACCATCATAATGCTAATTTGAATAACTAAAACAAACACTAAAATTTTAATTTTCCCAGTTATTTTTATTAGCATTGACAACAAACAGAATTTACATTAAATAATTAAATTAACACTTTACAAATAAGAATAACTAAGCACAAATAAAAAAAATAATTTCTCTGAGTAAAAATCAAGTAATTTTAAGCATGAACCTTGCAGATGAATAAATAACTAAATAGGTAATATACACTGACAGTTTTCTAAGACATGCAACTTCAAATTATGACATAGAAAAGATTGCTGACATTTGCCCACCCAAGAAATCAAATCTGAAATCACTGAGTCATATTTCATGACTACCTTAATTTTAATTGGCACAAAACTTGTTAAAATTGTAGATATGATGCTACAAACAGCTCTATATATTCAAAAGAAGTTCAAATTTCAGAGGTGAGCAGGTTAGAAAGTGATTAACAAATTTATTCTTTTATTATGCGTCATTTATGAAAAATACACCCTAATGTTTTAATGTTGGTTGCGAGAGGAATGGTAAACATAAAATAAAAAAAGTTAAGTTATAGCAGAATTCTATTTAAAAACATCAAAAAATCCAGTATACCTCAAATCATAGGTTGTGTGTAACTCTTCTCACCTAACATTCTTATTTGTAGCAGCAGTGGCAGTGGTGGAAACTTTTAGAGTGGAAACTCATGGTTGCCTTATCTATTTGTGGGAAGCATTGATAGTGGTGTTATAAGTTCCAGAGTGACATCAGATTCCTTCCATGGCTCCACAGAATTAAACATCATGAAAAGTTGTGGCTTGCAATATGCTAACTAAATGTCTTCTTCTTTCATCCCTCAGAGAGCTGGAGCCTCTTCCTCTTCTAGTGCAATAAACCCCTAAAAACAGTTTAGGAGTTATAAGGCAGCATTCAAAGATGAACTAAAGGTGTTCTGAAGGCAAAGGGTGGCTCTTATTAGGTCCATGGTATTAATACTGTATAACGCTAGGAAGGGTGTACAAGTAAGTTAATCACAAATGCAATTTATATGTTTGTGATTTCACATCATTGTTTATTCATTGTGAAAGAAGGCACCCTCGGACACAGAAAAGGATTTGGGGCAGTCACCCCAAAGGTTAATTGAAATTTGCACAGATGTGCTCAAGATGAATTCTCAACATGAACTGATGAGTAGTGGCAATGATGGTTGCTTTAAAGGCCATCAAAGGAAGTGATGTCTTCTATGTTGGAAGCAGAAGTGATGTCACTCTTGGGCCCGGAACCAAAAGTGATATCTTTCTTGGGGCCAGAACCAGAAATGGCTTCTCCCTTGGGGCCGGAACTGGAAATGACATCACTCTTGTTGCTGGAATGGGAAGTGATGTATTGTATAAGAAATCAGACAGGATTTCCTGTGTTTGGTCTGTAGAGAAAATAGAGAAAGGTTTAGTGCACCCCGCTGCCCCCTGACCTGGCATGGAATTACCTTCTCTCAGTCCACTCAGCTTCCTCCTACTCACACATGTATGACATAATTTATTTCTAAAACATGCTAAGAGCATCACTAGTCTGCCACAGGGCACCACTATCCCCTGCAGATGACTCCAGATGATAGAGAGCCACATTGGCATCAAAAGAGGTCTTCCTTGTGCCATTGCATGAGTGGGGAGTCATTTGGGAATGATAAGTCATGTAAATGTGTTAGATACTCTGACAGGTCAGTATGCAAGGGTCTAGCACAAGTAACAGAGAGCCAAGGAGCCTGCATTCAATTGCACCTTATAGGAAATGTATAGCTGAGATGTCATTTGAGAGACACATCCCTTTAAAAGAAGGCTCTAGGGTCTCTAGCACAAATTCTGTCCTGAAGTAAAAAGATTAAGAAAGACACAGGTGCTTGGCTTGTACTGACATTTTGGCTGTGTTTAAAGCTGTCTGATGGCGGCAGCAATTTGCCTCTGAAGTCAGGGGATGAGCTGGGACAATGCCTGAACTGGTGGAAGGATGAGAGGCAAGGATCTGGAGAAAGAGAGAGCAAGAGGGGGTCTGGTGTACACTGCTTCTTTTCAACAGCTTGTCATTGCCAGAATTCATGAATAAAAAGCTATTCTGACGGACTGCAATAAGGTCCACCATTCTATAGAGCATAGCTAGTTAAATAAACCTACACTCTTAAAAAATAAAGATGCTAAAGCAGATTTTCAGAGTTTTGCCATAGGGGATCTATTTTGGTTCCCAAAATAATCATTGACATGAAAGTTCCAGAAAGAATCTTTTATTTAAATCTGTAATAGATTTCACAAATAGATGACAACAGATTTGTGAAATACCAAGGGGATACTGATTTTAAAAGGACTACCTGCATACAACACCACAGGATAAGTTCAGGTTTTCTTGAGCTGTCATATCCTGCTTGGTAGCCTCCTACACAGTAAAAGTATCTGCTTTATCCATATATTAAGAACCACTTCAAAGCCCAAAGAACCAGTTCCATACACTAACAACTTTTTCCATAATGAAATGGTTCTTTATCAGTCAACAGTTTTACGAGGACCCATACAGCCCTGTAAAGTACCATTAAAGAACTGTTATTTTTAAGAATATTCAGATTAATGCAATTGAAATCAGTACAAATAAGATAAAAATTAGCATTCTTATTTAAACAAATCTGTGATTCAAAACACAATGCAAAAAAAGACATGCAAGAGATCATTAATAAGGAGGCAGAAAGATACAGAGAACAAATCCAAAAAAAGGCAAATATAAAAACAGACAAGAAACATGTGAGATGTGAAAGCTGAAAATAAAATCTGCAGAGTTTATGTGCATTCTAATAAAAAAACTGGTGTTGTGTGTCTTGAATTTACAAATACATTCAAGCAGTGAAATGCAATGCTAACCAGTCTCAGAGATGCTAAAGAAAAGTCATGTGGTAAAACTGAGTTTAGAAATAGAGGTCTACATTCCCATGGACACACGAGACCCGACTCACAGTATGGGTCTAAAATTTAATAGTAGTGAGTGGACATGAATGAGGAAACTTTATTTCTGAATTCATGAAAAGGCAGTCAGAGCATTGAAGAACCTTTGTGAAAATTCTTGAAATATAAATAAATTAAATAAACTATGTATATACATAACTGTGTATAGTAATGTTGGGAAAACAAACATGATCCCATTTAGAGTAGGTCCGCACCAGGGATATTTTCTATTACTCTACCACTTTGATCTGGCTACAGATGTGTTGGGTCATAGTATAAAAGATCTATCCCCCATTGCATGCTTTTTGCTGATGACATTTGTGTAGCACCAGAAAGGAGGAAGTAGAGATGAAGATGGAAGAATGTGGAAGGGCTTTTGAATATATACTATACGAGGTTTAATGATGATCAGGTTTCAGTAGTTAGTCTGCAGGGAGAGCTATTGAAAAGAGTAGAAAAATTTAAATAGCTAGGTGCTGTGCCACGGGGTGCCTGGATGTTTATTGAGCCCTGTTTGGCAGCATTTCCACTACACCCAGAAGTGTCTCCACTTCTCCAGGTGTCCTTTAAAAGGGGCCAGCCACCACTACTCAGAGACCAGAGTCAGGATGAGTTGGATGAAGCTTGAAGAGAAGAAAGGAAAAGGACTGTGAATTGTGTAAAGTGTGTGGTGTGTTGCACTTGTGTCTCTGCCTGTCTGTGCTAGGGTTGAAGTGGCTGGAGTGCCCCTGGTTTTCACACAGAGGTACAACAAAACTGGAAGTGAGACCTAAGAAAGTACAGGAAAGTATGTTGAAGTGGTATAGACATGTTATGAGGAGAGACAAGGAATGTGTGGGAAAAAAAAGTGATGGGAATTGAGGTATGGGGAAGAGAAAGTGAGGGAATCCAAAGCAGAGATGGATGGATAACATAAAAGAAGCTTTGAAGGAAAAAGGTCTGAGTGGGGACTGAGCTGTTTGAAGAAGATTGATCAAGCACATTGACCCCACACCCAAAGAAAAATTGGAGAAGATCAAGAGGAGGAAGAAGAAGAAATATATGTGTATGTATTTATATTATATTATATTATAATTTATATAAAGTTATATTATATATGATATATGTACTGCGGCGGGCTGGCACCCTGACCAGGGTTTGTTTCTTGCCTTGCACCCCGTGTTGGTTGGGATTGGCTCCAGCAGACCCCTGTGACCCTGTAGTTAGGATATAGCGGGTTGGATAATGGATGGATGTATGGATGATATATGTAATGTATAGTATAGCACCTGCCAAATAATACAAAGAGTATTATTTGGCAGGTACTATATAACATATCTATGATCTGATTCTTGCAAATTTGAGAGCCATCCACTATATACACCTGGAGGATGAAAAGACCGGGAGAGAGACAATAACTCCCCTGGGGCACAAGAGGGCAGTCCCCCTGGTTTGCATCAGGGCCACGGGATTGGAGCTTAGATGCTCAACCCTGTTGGGGCCTGTGGCCACTGCCAGGGGGAGCCTGGACAATCCTGAAGCCCTGGACTGCACCTCTTCCGCCACACCAGGAAGTGCTGCCAGAAGAGAATCCAGGCACACCCGGAGTGCTTCCGGTTGCCCATGCAGCCCTGCAGGAAGTGCTGCAGGAAGATCATTAGGGAGCACCTGAAGCACATCGGGTGCAATATAAAAGGAGTCACCTCACTCCATTCGGAGAACTGGAGTCGGGAGGCAGAGGACAGAGCTTGGGGGAGAATAGTGGTGGCAGTAGTAGAAGAGAAGAAAAGAGATTAAATAATCCAACTTTTTCTAATGTTTGTCCCTGTGATTTGTTAATTGTCATAGCAAAAGCTATTCTCACAGTAAACTGTAAACATTTTAATACGAATGGCATATCACGATCTCCTTTGGTGTCTAATGTTATTCGCGGAATATATACATTACCTTTCTTGTTGCCTGTTAAAATTTACATCGCTTCTCCGTGATCATAAATATACGCCTGACCGAATTGTGTATTCTTAGAAATTAAACATGTTGTTGCTTTGACTGGTTTGGGACCATAGATTCCTATAGCGTATGGTCCATTATTGTGTAAATCCACGTTTTTTGTTTTCCACTCTTTGCCCTTTATTTCTGACCTTGATTCGTCCTGCTATTTTTTCAATTACACCTGGTTCTGATGATTAATTACCTTTTGTTTGCGCTAATGCAATCTCCACTATCTTTTTTTGATACTGTTGCAACTGATGTAATAAAGTGTCACAAAAGTTCTACTTGAACAATCGGCGACTTCATAACCCCAAACACAACTTTCTAGCACCCTCTCCAACCCCTCCTACACCGGGTCTGAAACTGCATCAATCAGTATTCCACTATCAGTCTTCTGTGCTGTACTCTGCCCTCCCTCAATCGGACCTAACAGTCACTTAAAACAAAAAAGGCTTCAACTTGGATGGGACACTACAATACAATACTGCTTTCATATTCTGTACCTTTCTCTGCATGTGTATCATGAAATCGTTTGTTTGAGCCTTTCAAATTCCACTGCTTTCATAATCTCTTATTTGCCTTTTTTTTTTCTCCAATGTTTTTGGGTCTCTTTTATCCGCGTTGCTCCTTCTTCTTTGCTCAGGATCTGTGTGTGCTACGTGCCTTTACATGAACTTAGTGTTTTGCTGGCTGTGCTCTTATTTGATAAAAAGGCTGTGTCTTGCAAGAATCTCATGTTCCACATCACTGCGAGACGGCCCTGGGACAACCTCTTCGTATCAAGTCTCAGGTTTACGGTCCCCGCGAGATGCCAGTCTTTTTTGTTTCGCGGGTCTTTTAAATGTCTTCCGAGGACTTCTGAGAAGATCATGTATCGCCACCCTGCTTTTCCTTTCCAGGATTTTTTTTATAATAGAGGGATATTCAAACAATTTCTTGGTCTAGGTCAAGAGTTCCCAAAGTGGTCGATTTGAACTTTCTAGGGGTCGATAGTTTCAATAAAAAAACTTGGGGGTTGATGACAGCAAACATAGATCCCCCTTACTATTGCTATTTGTTTGTTGCTTCAAAATATCTATGATTCCAATAGGTACCTAATTAAGAAGTAAAATAATAAAAAAAAAAACACTTTTTTGATAAAAACTCATTACATACCAAACTTGCAAACGAAAAGGTAAAATGTGTCATTAAAAGAGTCACACGTAAGAATGCATAAAAATATATGTAGCACAAACATGTCTGTGCATTGTCTTATCGAACGTATAAAAGCAAGTGCAGATATGAAAAACTGTTGCACGTCCGCACTTGCTTGCGGTGGAATGAGACAACGGATATTCGATATTAGCAGAATCTATCAGTCTTGTACGGTCATGCTTTCATAAAACACTATAAATTGGTTCATTTGATGTGACATGTACTTATTTGTGATTTGAATTTTGAATATAATTATTTATTGAGGAGCAGTACTAAGAAAAAGAAAATCAGAGGACACAGTTTATTTAATCAAGTTTGAAAAAAAATCTTCTGTTTCAAGTAAGTACATACTTTAATGTTTTGTTTTTTTTAATCACAGGGGCTGTTGAAATTGTTTGTTAATAAAAGTTTTTATTTCTTCAGATAATAATATGACTGAACCAAAATAGAAATGCAGACAGTACAACTTGGACTATTTGCACTTATTTCGAATTTACATATTTATTTCATAAATGTCAGAAATGTAAGAAAACTCTGCTCGTATTTTTTTGCTTTAATTTTTGTTAGTGTAGGTTTCGATATTAAATGTTGCACAAGATAATGCCATATTCCATAGTCCTTTTATCTTTTTCAGTCATTAATTACATGTGATTAAAATGAAAAGTTTGATAACTAGTGAAATATTTAATATCGAGTACTGTACAAATTTATTAATTTGAGTAAAGTAAAGTAAATGACTAGGTGGTCGACGGTTTTAAAAGTTTTTGGTAAAGGGGTCTGCGGCCGAAAAAAGTTTGGGAACTCTTGGTCTAGGTCATCAGGCCTGTGATTTTGTACTGTGACTTTACACTACAGCATATTCCCATAATGCCCCATTACCTTATTTACTTGGAAGTACTCCAACCTATTTATCATTACAAAATTGTAATAAGATGTCATATTTTATTTTAAAAAATTACTTCAGAGGAGTTGTCCAAAACGTCTTTTGGATTTGTAAGACCTTTCTTGTTGTCTTCCTTAATAAATTAAGCATAGCATGATGAAATGCTGTTGGTCCTGAGATCTTTGGGTGATTGCTTCCCCCTAAATTGATGGGCAGGGGAGAAAACATTGGATTTGATTTGAATAAGGTATAACATTGCATGTCCAAATGACTTGTTGTTCATTTTTAATGTAATTTATGCATCCAAAAAGTGACTTTGTCTGCTATAGCTTACTGTGAGCTACCAATAGGTCTATTTTCTTCCACAATGTGGTTGACTGGATGTTTTGTTTTCCTCTCCTCTAGTGTCAACTAGAGGCCATATCAAAATTATAACATAAAAGAACTTTATAGTTTCATTGGTTGTTCTTGTTAATCAATTAAAACTACCTAACTTACCCTGGAAGTCTATAGAATGTAAAAGTAATCTTGAGAATTCAGAGAAAATACATTTGGATGCAGGGGAGATGTACAAATATCTGCAGATATAATTATTCTAAACAACATTAGCTGTGGGAGATGTCTACAGGAGACTACTGACTAGAAATCCAACCATTCATTAATAAATTAATAATATGGTAATTTTTTACCTTTTTCTTTCAAAGCAAATTGTTCTGGAAGTTTCAGGGTTGTGACAAAGGTTAACGCTGACTTCAACGCCAAATCATTATATGCTGTTTCAAACTATGGTTTTTATAGGAGATAACACTCTTCTGTAATAATTGTATTATTATAAATCAGCGTTTCTCAACCTTTAAGTATTTGCGACCTGAGTTTTCATAACAGTTTTAATCACGCCCCCCCCTAATATTTTTTTGAAATGTAGATGCATATTTTTTATACCTACTTAACTTTTATTGACATTTGTCTAACTCTATATTTATTGTTCTAGTATCAGAATGTAGTTTAAGTTATTTTTTTTTGGTTTCAACAGATGTTTTTTTTTCATATTTTTGATGCTTGTTTTCTTTTTTCACAGCTTCGCACCCCCCTAGGGGGGCCCGCCCCACAGGTTGAGAACCACTGTTATAAATTACAACACTCATCCTCATGTGCAATCTACGGTGAATGAAGAAGTACATCTCAGGGGTGTATTGGGACTAGAATCCCACAGGACTCAAAGTAAAAGCTGTGGTACGGTTGACCCTCATATGAGAAGAAATTGGTGGTTAGTATGGAGAAATGCAAGGTGACAAGTTGCCAATCGTGTTCAATAGACATTCACTAAAAGTTTTGAATATGAGCAATATGTTTATATACTAAAAATCCAGTCATAATAACCTTATATTTTATATAATTTCTGGGTTCCAAATATTTAAAGCATATTGAAAAAGTGGAGCAGAAAGATATGCAAAGGACAATATAGCACAATTCAAAAAGAACAGGATAGTCAGCCATTTGGAGCAGACTTTCATTAGTTTTGGATTCAAATGGAAATGGGCAGAACTATATGACCAGTGTGTAATGCTTACAAGCCAAACAAAATGATGTTTTAGACAGAAGCAGGATGAGCTCCCTGTTCATTGTTGTGAACTTGTGTGTGAAGACATTTGTCCCAATGATTTGTGCCTTTGTGCAGCATGCTCAGTACTTTACTGAAATAATTTTAAAATACTAAAGATTTTTAATTTATTAAATTTAAAAATTATTTTTAAAATTACTTTATTTATTTAGGGGATTGGACCAAGTTCATTAAAATGCAGTAGCAGTCACTTGGAATAAAATTTTAAAACAATCCCATGCACAGTATTAGTGTACGTATAATAGACCTACAGTACACCCTTTAGCTGCACTGACACTCAGCGTCCCTCTATAATTTTATTTGCATTTCTTGCTTGTTCTATGTAGCATAAACCATGTGGCATCCTCGTAAATTATGTTGCAGCCACTTCCAAACAGCTTGATGTGGGTGTCAACATTCTTGAATTAAGTGTAAATGAAATTACATTTGCAGTTGACATATCGGTGTGTTTTTATTAGAGTATTAGCCGCTAAAAAAGAAGACAGATTTCACAGCTGGAGCTGTAGTTCTGCTTACTAAAGCACTTGAGGCTAAAGTACTAGAGTCGGATAAAAAATTTCTGACTATGACTTTGCCAAAAAATAGCTGACTTCAGCTCCACAGTCCTGGGAAAACACTTCTATAGGTTGTATATGGCTGTCTTGGCTTTTAACCGCATGTGTTTTTTCTTTATATGCCCTTTGGATAAAGGCAGCCATTTATCGATCCATTTTAAACCCAATATTTCCAAGTACAAAGTTGCAGTTATTTGGATAAAAATATTCACTAAATAAATGTATGAAAAGGTAAATTAACAGCAATACTACAAAGTTCATTGTGTACCTTGTAAATTGGGATCTTCCAATGAGGCTGTTGCGCTACCCTTCACTTGGTCAGTAAGTGTTCCATCCCTGCCATCTGTCCTCATTATTATTAATCTGCACAGTGAATAACAAAACATATCTTTAAAAAGCTCTTTTTAAAAGATTAGATATTAGTGGACCCGATCTGGTTCAAATTCAGTCTTTTCGATGGATTTTACAGAGTAATCCGGAAAGGTGAAATTTTGGCTTCACACATTCTTTCCAGAAGAATCCCTTAGAGCTTTGTGTTCAATTCTCACCTCATCTCATTTTAAATCACACATGGATTACCTGGTTGATAGGTGCCCCACCCAGAACTGCATCCTGTCTTGCACCCAGTACTGCTGGGACAGGTTTCAGTCACCCGTGACTCTAAATTGGATTTACCAGGTTGGAGAATGTTATGTTATTTGATGATCACAGACCTTGCTTTGGAATTTAATTCTGTATTCTTTATAGTTTTAGATTACATAATCTCTGTCACTCAATATATACAAAAATAATCTAGCGGGCATGAAGAAAAAAATATTGCTTTTATTTATCCAAATGACTAAATCTTGAGGTAACCTCTGTAGTGTTAGACGTGAGCATCATTCAGACTGTGAAAACAGTGATAAAAGCGTAAGATCCAAGTGTCACTTGGGCAATGGCACAAACATATCTCACTTAAGTGTTAGACCAGAGGATTACTCAGGCTGTAAAGGGGCTAACAGCAACATTACTCGGACTGCGGTATAGGCACATCTTACATAAACGTTAGGCCCAAGCGTGACCCAGGCAGCAGTGTAGGAGTGTCTTTGTAATAATGGTGTTGCACTCTCTTGACCGTGATACAAGCAGTGATGATGAGGAGCCTCTCATCAGTAGTGATGACGAAGTCAATCTATCTTCAGGTAATGAAATTGAAACAGACAGTGAAACTGAAAGTGATTCTGATGAATCCAAAAGTGACACTCGCATTTGGGTTTCTGTTGACCCCGCTTGAAATAAACCAGCACCACCTCGTTTTGATTTTGTGGGGCAGCCAGGAATAAAAATTAACTTTGACAGCTAAGGTGGTGCACTAGTAACTTGATGGAAAGGTAAAGTGCTTGCGATCAAATGGAAAGACCAGAAACATGTTTGTCTTCTTTGTACTGTACTAAATCCAGCTACAGTTACTGTTCAAGCTAAAGGTAACAAACAGATTACTAAACCTTGTGTTGTGGTTGACTACAATAGCATGATGGGTGGCGTTGATTGAGTGAATCAAGAATTGACTTTGTATACTGTTATGCAAAAGCAACAAAAAGTTGTTTTACAAGATGACATTTTGTCATCTGGTTGAACAGTGTATTTGGAATTCATTCATGTTATTCAAACAAAAAGCTGACAAGAAGATCTCTCATGTAAACTTCACATGCCAGTTAGTTGAACAAATCCTTGCCGCACAATTACTATTGACACTACAGTCAAAGAGACGCATTCGGCACAGCACAACAAGGAATAATCCACAGCATCCTATTGGTCGAATTTCATTGAGTTTATACCACAAACAGAGAAATAAAATGGAAATAAAATCCACAAAGGATCACACTACTATTGTCTTGACTGTGATGCTGGATTGTGTATTTCACAATGCTTCAAGATATAATGCACCAAAGACATATTTTGATAGTATTATTATTATTATTATTATTATTATTATATGTATCAATATTATGCTTTTTACTCTTCTGACTTTGTTCTTTTAGTGTTTTCACATTTTACAGTAGAAAGATGAGATTTAATAAAAATGTAATTTTTTAAGCCAAACATACAATGCTTTTTACTGCACATGTTTTTTTCAAGAAAAAATGTAATGCTAAGGAGGTTAATGCATCTCTTAGCCAAAAGTTTGGCTATGCTTCCACGTTACTACTGCAACTCTCCAGAAAAGCCTGGGTTTTGTTACAAGTTCACTTAAGCTCTTTCAGAATACAGTCGTCAATTTGGTTTACAGTTATTCACAAACTTCATAAATTGCTGTCTTCCTCACCTACACTACATTAGATTAGATTAGATTAGATTAGATCAACTTTATTGAACTCAAAAGGAAATTCAGATGCATATAGCAGCAGAAATATAAAAAAACAAGGATATAGACTCATAAGACAAATAACAGCCAATCAATTGATCAATAAACAGATATAAATAGAAGCATTGAATTGCCTGACAGAAGTGGGCAGAAAAGACCCCCAGAGTTTCTTTTTAGCATACTGTGGTGGAATGTGGCTGAAAGTGCTCCACCAGAGCACCTCTTGGTGGGGATGGAGGGAATTTGTCCTGATGGCATCCAGTTTTGCCAGTAGCCTTCTTGTCTACAACAGCTTCCAGTGTGTCCAGGGTTCGCTTGTGATGAAGCAGACATTCCTGTTTAGTTTTATTTAGGCATTGTGTGTCTTTTCAGCTCAGGTTGCTTCCCCAGGGGACTGCAGTGTAGATCACCACACTGGCTACTATGGTCTGGTAGAATATTTCCAGCAGCTTATTAAATACATCAAAAGACCTAAGTCTCCTTAGGAAGTACAGTCTGCTCTGGCTTTTCAGTTGTTTTCTGCATCAGATATTAAACTTTGATTAAAACTGCCAACAACATCTCCAGTTATTACAAACCTCAGCCTCTGACATTTGATATCGTGACACATATAACTTAATGATGTACTTTAACCTAAGTTAATCAGTCCAATCATTCAAAACAAATCTTAAGCTAGGCATTTGGATTTCTGTGGGCAGGCACTAGTCAGTATTAACATTCACTATAAAATTGAGTGAATCCTGGTCTTGAGGTCAAGAACTATTTTAAAAGTCATGGTTCCTAACAAGAAATGAGAGACACTATGAGCAGACATCCTACCCTCAAGCAGACAAACTAATATCAACAGAATGGACATTTTTCTCAGAAACCAATTTAGAGTTTATGAAAGAACAGCTTAGTGCAGGCCACCAAAATAAAAATGTTACCAGCCAAAAATAATATGAAGGATTTCAACATGAAGTGGATACTGCTGGAATAATATAAGACTGTACAGTATTATAAATTCTATATGAATAAAAAGTGGCAGCATTTGATTAATAACACTCTCAATTTCAAAACAATTCATTAGAAAGACAGACAACATATTTATGTATAGAATAAGTAATATAAACACTGCAGTGGGTGCAATATACTCACACACACAACAAAACACAGAGCGAGAGAGAAATATATGAAAATAATTAGATAGATAGATAGATAGATAGATAGATAGATAGATAGATAGATAGATAGATAGATAGATAGATAGATAGATAGATAGATAGATAGATTATTTATCCCAAGGGGAAATTCACATACTCCATACTCACTCTACATTGAGCTCCCTCAATAAAGCTGAAAAAAAGGTTATTTTTTTTTACTTGAACTTTCCTGTACTACTCTAGCACGCAGAGCAAAAAGAGAAATGGATCAGGAGGTAAAGACTTAGACTTTAGTGACAAAGTGAGGGTCAATGCAAGGAAATCAGATCTAACATCTTTCTAAGCCAAGTTATTAAACCAAAGTCAAAAACAAGTTGTTATATTTGTAAACCTATTTCTTTAGAGAGCACAAGCACAGTAAAGGGTTAGAGAAGTATCTGCAATCATGGACAAGAAACAGACACGACGTGTCATATAGTGTGACTTTTGGGGGCCATGGCCTTGCATCTGGCACCTGAGTCTTAGCAACTGCTGTCCAAAATGGTGGTGCCCACACAAAAAAATCAATAAAGTTCAGATTCAATGTACAAGGAACAATGTTTTATTTATTTTTGTTTTTTGCCACAAGAAGATTTGTGCTTTATGATAACTGGCATCATATTCATTGTTAGTTCCTGCCTTGCATGTAGTCGGTAGACTTCCTGTGACCCTGGTTTTGAGTAAGAAGAAAGTAGATGGATAAGTATACATTTGAGTAATTTCACAGTTTCATCACATTTGTATCAAGCAGTGTCATTATCTTTAAACTTGTTATTATTTCTTTGTTATTTACTTAAAAATATCTTTCTAAATAAATAAAAGAATGTGAATATTTGTTAATTAAACCTGGAAGAGTATGATCCATTATGAAAGGAAAATATTGTTTAAATTCTGATTCACTGATTCAGTTGTATCTGAGCCAGTATACAAGTAAATTAAAATGTCTAAGGTGCTTCCCATTGTCAACAAGCCTTGCAATGTGTTTCCACTTATGTACTTTTAATAATTGTGCTTATTACAGATTGAGATGAACTTCCTAAAGAGGTTATCGTCCATGACTATTACTTAGAATGCATAGCACACTTATGCAGAAAACATACAAGAATGACTACTTCCTACACTTCCTAGCCTTTCTCCCACCTCAGCCCCTCAGGGATCACAGCTCTCATCTGAATCAGGGACACCAGTCTACCTAATGGCTGCTGTGTTCCTACAATTTCAAACTTAATAATGGTCTCAAAGGAATAATCCAACAAAACTGGATATATAATTTCTGTATCTTTGACTTTACCAGTGCTGTTTGTAATGGTTGCCAACTAAAGTTTTTCAGTCTCTTGTTTTCATGGAGAACAGAGCTAATGAAACTCCTGATACAATGATCTTCAATGGTGGACAACGCTTAACAAGAGCAAGCAATATCAAAATGTCTGTGAAGAAAAAGACAGGTTACTCATATTACATAATACAAATGTCAAGTATCCAGTTATATGCTCACAATGTTATGAATAACTGGTGAGCCTTTCAAATTGGGTGAAGCTTTTTAATTATAGCTTTTGAATTGAAGTCCTTATGAAGCCAATGTAAGAACTACTGGGCAGGACTCCGGACCAGTGAATGAGAGTGGGTCTTCAATTCCAAATCTTGGTGCCATCTGAGTATTTTACTGGAAGCTATTTATTAAAAATATTTTAGCAAACTTACATGGGCTTAGGATATCATAAACATATGACTGGATACCTGACATAAGTGATATAAGATTTTTTTCATGGACATTCTGAAATTGTTTGCTGTTGTTCGGCATTAGTCCCCATTAAAGCCTATTGTATCAGGAATTTTGTTATTTCTGTTCTTCGTTGAGCGTCAAAATTTTTTTCTCTGCCATTTCTGCTCCAACACAGATGCATAAGAATTCTGTTGAATTGTGCTATTCAATGAGTGTAGAGCACTGTGAAAAGTTCAAAAGTAGATAAAAATACAAATTGTAAATTGCTAATTACACAATGAGTACAAATAATGACACATTTGTTTAAACAGACTGGAAAAAAGTGGTATAAATTATGGCCATTTGACAATGGAGGTTGAAGTAATCCTTTAAAGGACCAAAAACTATGGTGGCCTATTCACTATACTCCCTTTTCACACACTACATTATGTCATATTCCCATATTATTTAAAACAATGCTTTTGTAAAAATGAGGACTTTGGTATTTTTGACACTACTGTGCTTCCATTTTGAAGCTCCAGAAATGATCATCACACCTGGGGCCTCATGTATAAACGGTGCGAACGCACATAAATGTTGTGGAAGAAAGTTTCCATGTTCAAATCGCAATGTATAAAACCTAAGCTTGGCGTAAAGCCACACACATTTCCACTGTACCTCATATCCTGTCATACGCAAGTTCTCCGCTAGGTTTTGCAGACTGGCAGCACCCAGTGTCAAAGCAGTGTTACATATCTTGTGTGGTTTATCTTTCTTTTTCAGATCCACATCCCTGACGCAGCTTTATAAATAGACTGCAATTAACTGCATATTGTTTATTAGCTTAAGGCATCTGATTGTACTTAACCTGTAACAATATAATGGTCCACGGAATGGCCAAACTATTCCAAATACCATAGCTGCTTTAGCGTTGTTACTCTCACTGCACCTTCTTTTTCTTCTTTCAGCTGCTACCATTAGGGGTTGCCACAGCGGATCATCTTTTTCCATATTACTCTCACTGCACCACTCGGAGAAGCTGATCAGAATGAGAATTATCGGTATACAGCATTAAGCACACGCTGCCTCAGCCATGCTTCCTATTTGAACTGCTTCTTACACAGCAAACACTTCAAACCTTTCCTGTACGGACCTCACGGTTCAGAAAGAGTTTCATCCCAAGAGCTCTAAACGTACTCCATCAGTCCATCAACTGCTCCTTGTAGAACTGTTTGTACTTATTAGTACAATCCCCTCACTGTAAACTTGCACTACAGTTATAATATTGCACAAAAAGAGACACTTTATAAAGCGCGTATTTACTTATGATGACAATATCATTTTAAAGATGAAATGCAGCAAAATATGTTTATCATATTATACAGATGAAACTTTAACTTCATTTAAATAATCTATATTGTTAACAATTAAAGGACACGGTGCTGCTACGCTAGCAAGGTTCTGGTGCTCCGTTCGCGGATTGTTCCTGCCTCACACTATATGCTTCACTGGGACTAGCATGAAGGATAGAATAATTAAACATGTACTACAAAGATATTTCAATGTTCCTTAAAAGTTTTGAAAAATTGGCATTATAAGCTTACAGATGGCTTAACGTCTATTACAGAGCTGATTTTGTGGCGATTGGGTATTTGGAGAAAGAAAAGGAAGGACAGGAATTAGGGGTTAATATGTTTGAAAGAGACAGTACTGCTGCAATAAATTCATCGAAGGTTGCACACAATTACTGCGCCACTGTGTTTAAATGTTTAATAACATGCTTTAACTCCTATCATCATGAAAATTCTTTCAAGTATACATCTCAGTATTTTAATTATTCAGAGAGCTGTAATATTACGAATATAATGGATTCTGTGTCCTGTCGGAAGAAGACAAAACCCGGAAGCATGTAGTGATTCACACACATAGAGCTCATAGAAGATCAAATACAGAACAAAGAATATAACGTGCTACTTTAGTTACAATGGGATTTGAGAAACTAGTATATTAAACGATTTTAAGATGAAGTTTATGATGTTCTACTTTAATGACAAAATAAACTATATGATTAAAGTGGAAATTCTGAGATTAAAGTTGACATTTTGTGCTTGTTTCCCACTGTGTGCCTATTTTTTTTTCTCTGTACCCTAATGAGCTCTCTTATGAAACTCAAACAGTGGGCTACGACTCGCCTTTTCACAGCGACTTTGATATGTGACAACTTCTTTTTTGTTTCGGGCACTGTGCGGCTTTGTGAACTTGAGCTTCCGAGTTTCTCCGACACTCTATGTCAACTTCCTTTTGTTGTTTATTCCACTGTTTAAACCAACTAATAGTACATTTTTCTTTGTCTCCACTTGATATTTGCTGAAATTCTATTTTCCCCTGTGCTTTTGCCATTGTCTTTTCACAGAATGCTGAGCTTAAGGGCTATTTATATTGATTTGCATATTCAAAGAGGCGTAATTCTGGGAGGAGTTGGGGCGGGACAGCAGGTGCGTGCACGAGCGTTACTTTTCATGCTGACTGGGATTTATGTAGCGGAAGAAAGTGGAAGTTGGCGAATGCACAGATTTATGCATCTGGATTTTTCTGTGCGTAAGCACATTTCAGCTTTTGTGCTTACGTCATGTTATAGTGTGAATTCTATGCACAACGTTATGCATGAGCCCCCTGATGATTTAACCATAAGTCTGGCTTTCATTGTGTACTGCCAAAATAGATTACAGGCAGACCACAAGGGAGATTAATGATGGGTCTGAAGAAAAAAGCAAAGCTACAAAAGTGCCAAAGACGAAGATCAAAGAAATCAGTCTTATCTTTTGTCTAAACCAGAGCGGAAACCAAAATTGTAATCAGAGGTTTATGTCATTAAGGTGACACTTAGAAAATCAGTTAGTGGAAGCCAATTGGACAATGACTGCCTCATGCTGCTGGTTTATTCATGCAAATGATGCCACCTGAGGTTGTTCTAGAGGACCCAGCAAGCACACAATGCACCGTGACAATTGGAACACAAAGCATTGGCCATGGAAGAATCTACAGTAAGGAGGTTCTGGTGAGGGATTGGCATCCATTTTCCTATTTTCTGAAACATGCTAAATCTACTACAAAATCTCTCTGGCAGTATTTGGTACAAGACAGGAACAAATCTTGAAATGAGATGTTAATCTGTCACAAGGTACATTTATGATTACACTCACAATGAACCAGTTGTGCTTTGGAATGATTGAAAAAAATAATATACAAAGAAAATCAGATGCAAACTCAATATCTCATTTTAAAGGCTTTGGTGTGTTTCTCTTTGTGTGTCCTGCCAAAGAATAGCAGAAAACATATGAAACAAGGACCAAACCAGTAACCTTGCCAAGATCAAAACCAGAAAATCAAACCACTCTTTTGTCAAGCTGAAGTCAAAGAAACACTGACAAAAGTTCCAATACCAGAAAAGAAATAATTAAAGCACATTTTTTCAGGGATTATCATTGAAACCCAGATAATGAGGAAGTTAACAGCACAAACTTTATATAGTTGAACTAGTGATGTCATGTGTAGCACTTCCGGATCATTTTTCTATTATCATTGAAGCAAAATTGCCACAAAATAGCATCAGGAAAATATGAAAAAAGTTATAATCAGCATCAAAATGGAGATAAAATAAACATGTCAAGAATAGATTTGGTCCCCAAAAAACACTATTAATTAAATAATCAACTCAAAAAATGTTTCTAAATAGGCATAAAAAATATAAACAAAGGACATTCACAACACAATGAAAGACACCATATAAGAAACCGGCTGACATGATTGTTTTCAAAAAGACACTATTTATTCATGAATTTAACACAGATTTGCTGAGGATCCTGTAGTACTTTCAAAAGGAATGACATCACTGGGATTAGCAGCACCACCATCAAAAATCTTCATCATGTATCAGCCAGTAGAAGAATTTTATATTCACAATGTGTTTCTTTCTCTATACATAATTAGTTTCTGTCACGACTTAGTAGTTTTTGAGTGTACAGA
Organism: Polypterus senegalus; assembly: GCF_016835505.1. Taxonomy (NCBI): domain Eukaryota; kingdom Metazoa; phylum Chordata; class Cladistia; order Polypteriformes; family Polypteridae; genus Polypterus; species Polypterus senegalus. The sequence goes on from NC_053168.1 coordinate 100,700,399, forward strand.
ATTTAATTCTTATATATAACATCTTTCTGCTAAAGTTTTTTACATAACTCAATTTTATATAATGTTTCTTTTTTTGTCTTTTTTTTTGGAGGATCATTGCCATTTAGTGCATGTCTCTGCAGGTTCATGGTCATATCATTTACCATTGTTATGCCAGTTCCCAGACAGGTGACATTGTGATCATAGCAGTTTGCAAGGCCGGATTAAGACCCCCACAGGCCCCAGGGTGCCTTAGGTCCTTATCAGAGAGTAGACCATACTTTTAATAATGTAGAGCACTGACACCAGGTCATTTAAATCAGCATAGTATTTCTCACTTTTGATTTGTGCACAAGACTTCAAGGGTCCCCTTCATTATTTTGACTTGTGGATGCAGTACTTCATCATTTTATTGAGTATGGCTCGGTGAAAAGGACTCTTGCTGTCACGGGCCTCTGGCATGCTCCCAAAATTTCCTGATGATAGATAGATAGATAGATAGATAGATAGATAGATAGATAGATAGATAGATAGATAGATAGATAGATAGATAGATATGGATATACTGCCACTCTTCTGAAACTCTCTCTTAAAGAGTTTTTCAATGGGAAACAAACACACTCTTAAACATCCTAATGCCTTCATTGCAAAGTTATAAAAATCTTTATTTGAAAGTTGATTGTTACATAGTGCTCTTAGTATATACATAGGAAATACACTATATTGAAATAGAGGGAATCACCCCTGGCATTTGATTCTTCGTTATAAAAGATAACAGAGCACCAGTGCTTTTGTCCAAGTTTCTGGGTACTCTGTGAATTCTTGAGGTGCATTTAGCTATTTAAAAATCAAACTGGGAAATTAGGATTTTTTTTTCAATTTGTAACCTTTTTTGCTTTTTATCCATGCATGTTCCTGACTATATTTTGTTCGGATCTCCTGGTCCTTTTAGCTTTCCATTTTGGCATTTAGCTAACTGTTGCAGAACATTTCCCTCTATTTCAATATAGTGCATTTCCTATGTATATACTAAGAGCACTATGTAACAATCAAATTTCAAATAAAGACTTTTATAACTTTGCAATGAAGGCATTAGGATGTTTAAGAGTGTGTTTGTTTCCCATTGAAAAACTCTTTAAGAGAGAGTTTCAGAAGAGTGGCAGAGATCACAATCTACATCTATATCTATATCTACAGTATATCCATATCTATCTATCTATCTATCTATCTATCTATCTATCTATCTATCTATCTATCTATCTATCAATCTATCTATCTATCTATCTATCTATCTATCTATCTATCATACAAGCATACACTTTCAACCTTCACTACAGATACAATGAAAGTCTTCATTTCAAAGTGACTTGTGATTTCTAACTGAATTGTGCTGGCAACCTTGAAATGGGTTTCATTACTTCTGTCTCTGATAATGCCAGGCAGCGTATCTCACAGCTTGTATCTTTTCCTGCCTCCAGGTTATATCTGTTTTTGACGAGCTGTCCCATCAAAATCTTCAGTCTCAGAGCTTACTGTTTGGCTAAGAGAGTGTAGAGAGCAGAACCCTCATGGAGCAGTTGAGCTTAATGTAATCTCTCAGGTGTGACAGTTTTTTTGGGCTATTGAAGTCCAGGAAAATACTTTAGATTTATCTTTAGTCAATACAGTTTAGTAAAATTACATGAATAGCACAGAATATTACATATTATTCAGTTTTCCCCACTTATTAATTATTATTTTGTAGTACATTTTTACAGTGGGCTAAATGATCAATGCTTCTGTCACAACAAGGTTCCTGTGGCTGTGGTTTGATCCCCAGTCTGGTCAACTGTTTGGCGTGTGCATGTTAGTGTTTTTGTTTTCACTATCTTCCACAGTTATCTTCCATAGCCTTCCCTCTTTGTTCATTGTAGGGCCACTTGGAACTGGGACTAGAGTCCAACTATCTTTATTGGGACTCCAGTCAATCTCACACATCTAATCACACTGACAAATTTCAAGTTGAGATGTAGGAGTAAAAAACACTGTAACATGATATATATATATATATATATATATATATACATAGTGTCGCAGGTAGCTGGGGGGCGACCCAGTTGGGAGGCCCAGGAGGACCGGAAGAGGGCTTACGCCTTCCTTAGACCATGTGGCGGTGACCACCCTGGTTGCTTTGGGGACCACGGGTACAGGGCTTTGAAGCTCAACCCTGTAGGGACCCGTGGTCACCGTCAGGGGGCGCCGGATGCCTTGGGAGCCCTGGAACTCAGCACTTCCACCACACCCGGAAGTGCTGGAGGGAAGAAGAGCAGGGACACCCAGTGTGCTTCCAGGGATGCAGCCGGCACTTCCACCACACTGGGGCGTGCCGGTGGGAGATTGCCGGAGCACACCTGGAGCACAGCCGGGTGCTTATAAAAGGGGCCGCCTCCCTTCGTGTGGGGACTGGAGTCGGGAGAGAGAAGGACGAGATCTGGGAGGAGGCAAAGAGGTGGCCTGAAGAAGAGAAGGCATTGTGTGGTGTTGGCTGGGACTTTGGGGACTTGGGGTTTGTGAGGACTTTATTAACTGTAAATAGAATGTATAATAAACGTGTGTGGGGTGATTACAACGTGTCTGCCTGTCTGTGTCCAGGTCAAGTTCCACTATATATATATATACAGTAAATATATATATATAGTGACACTAGAGGGCGCTGTCGCTCCTCAAACCCCACAGGCAAACGTCCAGGACACCAAGTAAAAGCACTTAGAAATATTTTAATTTCTTCTTTTCGATATTGTGCCACAGTAGACACCACTAACACCACCATAAACAATAAATCAATAATCAAGTACAATAACACAATCCTCCTCTCCCAACAGCTCCATCACTCTACCACCAAACTGCGGCTCCTCTCGCTGGGTCTCTCATTGTCTTTTATTTAGTTCTTGACCCGGAAGTGCTTCTGACCATGTGATTCAATAGCACTTCCGTGTCGGATGAAGACTCATATTTTTCTTCAACCCAGAAGTACTTCTGTTCTTCCGTCCCCATGACTTGGGAGTACTTCTGGGCTATAGGGAAAATAAAAATCCCTGCATCTCCCTGCAGCATCACAATAAGGAACCCACGATCCCCAGCATTGTTGTGAATCCAATCTCCATCTCCGCTGATGCCCTGCAGGAATCTGGGGCCCCTCTATGCTGCAGGGAGGACTCCATCTAGCGATCTGGATGTGTCGGCTAGGATAAGCTGCCAGCTGTCTCTCATTATATATATATATATATATATATATATATATATACTAGCAAAATACCGTTTCCAGCGGAGAAGTAGTGTGTTAAAGAAGCAATGAAAAAGAAAACATTTTGAAAATAACGTAACATGATTGTCAATGTAATTGTTTTGTCACTGTTGTGAGTGATGAGTGTTGCTGTCATATATATATAAATATATATATATATATTTACACACACACATATAAACATATATATATACATATCTATACATATACACATATATATACACACACACATATATATATATATATATATACATACACACACATATATAAACATATATATACATATACATACATATCTACATATATACACACACAGCTATTTCAGATCAGTGCAATACGCTGCTTGTTAAAACGGATAACTCCGCTCTTACGTGCAAGTCTGCGTGGATATTATGAACTATCGTATTTGTTCAAGTTCTATTTAAATTTTAAATAGAAGGAATTTTTATTTAGTCGACAGAAATGTCTTTGGTAGGAATGGTAAAAACAGACAGGAATATTATTCCTGAATAAATCAACTCAAACCTTAAACAACTTATAATATTTTGCTCTCCATAAAAATATATCCTGTCTAAATTATACAAGTTAGAAATAAAGTAAACATTAAAAGAACAAACATTCAAATTTCTTTACTCTTATGTAATTTTATATAAAAAATAAACTTAGATTTTAAATATCCCAAAAGATTTTGCTCTCCATAAAAATATATCCTGTCAAAATTATACAAATTCAAATATGAACATGCTGCATAACAAAACCTGGAAATATAAATAAAATGTGTTCCTTTCAGCAATAACAAATCAAATCATTCAGTTGTCTTTGCTCATATGTCATTTTAGAGCTGGACGCCTGGCATCTTTTTGGCAACAGGTTCGTTTCTGTTTGGTGTGAGGTTCTGTGTTGTGGAGATTCTCAGGATGGATTGCAGGTGCTCATCAGTGAGGCGACTCCTGTGTGCTGTTTTGTTAGTCTTTATCACTGAGAAGAGCTTCTCACACAGATATGTGCTACCAAACATGCACAAGGTTCGAGCCGCATGTAGACGGACTTTTTTTGTTCTTCAAAGTCACCAAAGCGCCGTGCAAACTCAGTGCGCTCAGTTTATCAGCAAAGTGCGTGTTTGGGAACACCGTAGTGACGACTTGGTTTAACATTACTTGGCAACAGGGAAAGTGGGGCAAGGTGCACTGGTGCATTTGTGTCTCCCATAAAAGCAGCTTCACTTGAAATCACTTTGTGATTGTGCACGGTAAAACGTCCGCTGAAGTGTCAGATTCTTATTTAATTCTTCTGCTTTCTGTATCTTCTGCATTGCATTCAGGTTAGGTTACCCTGATGTTTTGTCTCATAGTGCCGTCTTAGATTAAATTCTGTAATTACAGCCACATTAGCTCCACAAATGAGACACACGGGTTCAGTAAACATATACTCAGCCTCCCATCGGTTTTAAAGGCTCTATTTTCAGAATCAACTTTTCTCTTCAGCATCGTGTGAGCTAGCTTCGCAATAACTTGCAGCATCATAAGCTAGACTTGATTAACGGTAAGTGTTGGCAAGGCAGCTGAAGCGCTGCATTATGGGATCTGTAGTTTATTGTGTTACCAGCGCTTCATATACCGGGCCATTAATAACAATAATACAGTATATAAAATGATCTCGGGGCGGATATAATTACGCCCGGGCGGATGTGGCCCGTGGCCCTTGAGTTTGACACATATGGACTAAATAGAACTTGAAAAGATATATTTTTTCAAATGTGATCGCGCAATTCAGATAGAGTTGACGCGCACTACAGCCTGCATCCTCCCCTCGCTCTTACTTTTTTACCGTTCATCTAATGAATACACTGAGTATGGCTTTACCAAAACAATCATTGATGGCGAATAAAGTATCCATTATTCGAGTATGTAGATCGGGATATATATATACATATATATATACCCGTGTATCGCAGCGGAGAAGTAGTGTGTTAAAAAAGCTAGAAAAAGAAAAGGGAACATTTTAAAAATAACGTAACATGACTGTCAATATACAGTATTTGTTTTGTGAGTGTTACTGAGTGTTGCTGTCATCAAGGATTTGATTATCATTATTTCTTTCAATCAGGTTCGTATTTGTAGGATGTGTTGTGTTCAAGTTACATTCCGTGTTTGTCAATCGTTGTAAAGATGACAGGTTTCATTCATCGATTCGTTTCTTACTGCATCAATAAACAGCTCGTCTTCTTCTTTATCTGAGACCTGACACACTGCATGCACGGGTTTTTTACACTGTCTTCCTTTAGCGGGACATTGACTTTTTCCACGTGTGCTTTGTTTCGCAGTAGCTGGATTTATGAATATGCTTGTATGTATCAGGCGCTTCATATTTTTGCTGCCTTTTCAATTGTGTAATTCGGTTTTGTTCAGCTCTTTGGAACTGTTGCTTTTATCTGTGCACTGCGTCAGTTCCGTGAGCGCTCGGTGTACATGCATCGAAGGTTCCCAGCTGTGCTGGTGCCATCTCGTGCTATGTCCATGGCTGTATTTAATGTTACCTTAGTCCTGGCACTTAAAACTTTCTCTGCAGTTTCGCTGAGTTTGTGTCAAACACCACCCTGACCATCTCATCTTCCTCTCCATAAGCACAGTCCTTCACCCGTGAATATTTAGTGGGAGTTTGCTATTGGATTGCCGCTGATGGACGGCCTTATATGGGCAGGCACTAAATTACAAACGCCAGCGGCAGCCTGTCTATTAACTTAATTTAAAGTGTAGGTTTACATCGTGCTTTGTTTCAGTAGCAGAACTCATGAATATGGTTGTATATGTCACTTTCGCTTCGCTTCTTATTGTTTAGCTGCCTTCTCAATTATATAATGCATGTTTTCTTCAGCGCTTTTGGAGGTCTTCCTGGTTTTCTATGTACTGCGTGATTACGTGAGGCGTGATGATGTCACACGAAACTCCGCCCCACGGCGTTCAAGCTCATCTCCATTACAGTAAATGGAGAAAAACAGCTTCCAGTTATGACCATTACGCGTAGAATTTCGATATAAAACCTGCCCAACTTTTGTAAGGAAGCTGTAAGGAATGAACCTGCCAAATTTCAGCCTTCCACCCACACGGGAAGTTGGAGAATTAGTGATGAGTGAGTGAATGAGTGAGTGAGTGAGTGAGGGCTTTGCCTTTTATTAGTATATATATATATATATACACATATACAGTAATCCCTCGCTATATCGCGCTTTGACTTTCGCGGCTTCACTCTATCACAGATTTTAAATGTAAGCACATCTAAATATATATCTCACAGATTTTTCGCTGCTTTGCGGATTTCTGCGGACAATGGGTCTTTTAATTTATGCTACACGCTTCCTCAGTTTGTTTGCCCTGTTGATTTCATACAAGAAACGCTATTGGTGGATGGCTTAGAAGCTACCCAATCAGAGCATGTATTACATATTAACTAAAACTCCTCAATGCTATAAGATATGCTTCCCATGCGGTGCTCGATTGTTTGCTTGTCTCTGCCTCTCTCTCACCCTCTCTGAAATTCTCTGCAAATGACGGAGGGGCTGTGAGCAGAGGTGCTGTTTGCACAGAAGCTGTTTGCCTAGTAGATACGGACGCACCTCTAAGAAATGCCGCTTTATCGCGGTGCTTCCAAAAGCACACTTATTGATTTTTTGATGGTTTGCTTTAATCTCGCTCTTGTCCTCTCTCTCTCTCTGACGTTCTCTGCCTGATGGAGATGTGAGCAGAGGGGCTGTGTGTACAGAGGCTGTTTGCTTAGAAGATACTGACGCTCCTCTAAAAAATGCTGCGGCAAACTTAAAAGCACACGTATTGATTTTTTGATTGTTTGCTTTTCTTTGTGAGCGCTCTCTCTCTCTCTGAAATTCTCTGCTCCTGAAGAGAAGAAGATCTATTTGCATTCTTTTAATTGTGAGAAAGAACCGTCATCTCTGTCTTGTCATGGAGCACAGTTTAAACTTTTGACTAAAGGGTGTTATTTCATGTCTAGAGGGCTCTAATAATGTTAACAGTGTGGGAGAGTTTATAAGGGCTTAAAATATATAAAAATAACTACCCAAACATATGGTTTCTACTTTGCGGATTTTCATCTATTGCGGGAGGTTCTGGAACGCAACCCCCGCGATCGAGGAGGGATTACTGTATATATATTTATATTTGTGTGTGTGTGTGCGTGTGTTTGTGTGAGTTTGTGGGGCCCTCAGGACACTGTTTCTCCCGGAGCACCAGATGGCAACCCCACTGGGTTTCAATGGCACCTTGGATTCCCACAGGGCTCCATGAGAGTTGGAGTTTGGTACAGTCCTGTTGTGTTGTGTGAAGGCTCCCAGGGGGAGTTGTAGAGCCCTGCTTTGGGCTTCCAAAACATCTGGGAGTACTAACAGATAATGCTGATGGGCCACCTGAAGTGCTCCCAGGTATAGCATACATTGGATTGCCTCACTTAACAGAGTCGGAAGGGAGAGGATGAAGCTTGCTGAAGGAGAAGTGAAGGCAGACAGAAAAATACTGAGAGAAAAGAGAAGAGTGCTTTACTGAGCAATTTATTGTACATTTGGTACTGTGCTTGGTTTTGGTAGGAGAGGGGTGAAAAGCATTTCCCACTTGGAAATAAAGCCTTGTGTGTTGCAGAGACGTGTACCTGGCACCTCTGTTTGTATTGGGTTTGGGCAGCTGTATATGACCACCAGGGGGTGCCCCAGAATCCCTAACACCAGACACAACTCAACCAAACACAATTTCAGGAAAATAAAATGTTATTTATTCTATAAGAGTACCTTGCCAGTTATTAAAACATTCCATCACCATACAATAAACCAATAAGGCACCTCCCTCTCACTTCACTTCTCCTCTGAGTGTCATCCACTTCTGACTCTCTGATACAATGGAACGGTGCTCGTTTATCTTGCACCCAGTACTTCCAGTGCCATGGTATTTCCTACTGGAAGCAGTTATGGATCATATGGAAGCTCCCCAAAATAGGGAGGTCCGTTCTTCACAGTGCCCCCTGTGGCACTGAAGGACCAAGGCAGGGTTGTCTTTCTGGATTCCTACACAACCCTGTTGGTGTTCAAACTGGGCTCAGGGAGTAATGCAACCTCTCATGCTGGGGGACAAATTGTTTATCCATTATTTGATTGTCCTGTCCGACGACCATCCTGGCCAAGTTGCACATCCATATTCCATATATATTTATATATATATATTGTGAGGGATTGCCAGCCGTGTATCCCGGCCAACAACCCCAAACCGCCAGATGGAGCCATCCCTGCAACAGCAGGGCATCATGGAACTTGGTGTTTTTCACCACAGCCTTGCTGGATACCATGGGGGCCACCGGAGGACGGTGCAGGGAGGCCCAGGGACTTATACTTTCCTTTATAGCCCGGAAGTAATTCACGACTGCGGAAACGGAAGAAATGATATACTTCCGGGCTGAAGAAAAGAGAAGTTTTTACCTGACCCAGAAGTGTTGGATAATCACAATGACTGAGGACTCTTCCGGGTCGAGGACTATAAAGGACTGTGGGAGATCCCAGACGGACGAGCTGAGTTGGGAGGCAGGGTGGCTAAGCATTTGGGAGAGGAGGATTGTGATTTTTGGATTATTGTTTATTGAGAATTGTGGAGAGGTGTGTGCTTTGTGCACTTATTTATAATAATAAATCAATTATTTGGACTTTTACCTGGTGTCTGAGTTGTGGTCTGAGGGTACAAGGGTGCGAGAAAAGCCCTAATCTGTCACAATATATAATACAGTATATATATATATATATATATATATATATATATATATATATATATATATATATATATATATAAAAAGGCAAAGCCCTCACTCACTCACTCACTCACTCACTCACTCATCACTAATTCTCCAACTTCCCGTGTAGGTAGAAGGCTGAAATTTGGCAGGTCATTCCTTACAGCTTACTTACAAAAGTTGGGTAGGTTTCATTTCGAAATTCTACGCCTAATGGTCATAACTGGAAGGTATTTTTCTCCATTAACTGTAATGGAGTGGAGCTGGAAAGACGTGGGGGGGTGGAGTTTCGTGTGACATCATCACGCCTCCCACGTAATCACGTGAACTGACTGTCAGCGCAGTGCATAGAAAACCAGGAAGACCTCCAAAAAGCGCTTAAGAAAACATGCATTATATAATTGAGAAGGCAGCGAAACAATAAGAAGCGAGCGAGTGACATTTACTACCATATTCATGAGTGCTGCTACCTCGGAAAGAAAGCAAGGTGTAAACCTAAACTTTAAATTAAGTTCATAGACAGGCTACCACTGGCGTTTCACATGCCCACAGGTAATGCGGGATACAAGTTTAATGAGAGGACGCGGATATAAGCGAGTTGTGATCACTTTGTAACTAAGTTAAAATTGTAGGTAAAGGGTGTGCCTATGCAAATCCGAGACTGTGTTTGTGGGGATTGACAGTTAAGGCGGGTGGGGAGTCACGTCATCATCTCCCTCCCATTCATCTCATTTCGCTCTGAGCTGAGCTCACAGCTAACGCCGTCTTCCGAAGCAACTCGTCAGACTGCCACCAAATACTCACAGAAAAATCCACAAGTTAATACACACGCTGTCACAGTTTCTCCACACTGAATCCTGCAGACACTACTTACAAAAGGTCACATTGACAAAATGTTACGTTATTTTTAAAAACTTTCATTTTCTTAGCACAAGCACAGCTGAGAAGCTTCGATGCATGTGTTCCATAATGCGTTAAAAAATAATGCATTTAATCACACTTTGCATTACAAGCAAAGGGAGCTTTTGTCAATGCATGATTTCCTGGTACACCGATTACATTGATCAGTGCATCCCGATTCATTTTACCCTCGCACCACCTTAGTTTGAGAAGAAGTATGAAAAATATGAGGTTAACACAGAAAACAGATCACCAATTCAAGCTTTATGAATAATCGATTAAGCCATCAATAATTGTTTTGGTAAAGCCATCCTCCTTCCATTTTATAATTTTTCCGCCACTAGCCATGATTAAATGAGCGGTAAAAAGTAAGAGCGAAGCGAGGGTGACTTATTTAGGCAGGCATATATATAACAGCAACACTCATGACAATGTCAATCATGTTACGTTATTATTAAAATGTTTTCTTTTCTTTTCATTACTTCTTTAACACACTACTTCTCGCTGCGTAGCGGTATTTTATATATATATATATGAATGACCTCCAAAGGCTGAGACTTTTGATATCATGAGCGTGTCTGCAAAACTGGGGTCTCCTGCCCAGCAAAAGTCGAGCAGCCAGCGCTGCATAGCTGTGCCGGCCTTTGAGGCGCTGACTGCGCTTCTGCCTTAAGTCAAAGTGAGCACTTTTAATTTTTTTCATCCTCCCCTGAGCTATAGCCCAGACAAGTGCAAACACGGGACCCCTTTTCTACACCACGGCAAAATAATATTAAGGCGATTCACACTTTCTTTTGCACGTATCGATTATGAGGTCCTCAGCTCGGATTATGAAGACACGCACAGTGGAGGACTGACGATGCCATCACAGCCGATTAATGGCGGGACGTCTCACCAGTCTACACAAGACCCACCGCGACTGTCCCCAAAAGGCGATCATAACGTCAGCGAACACATCTCTCTATACTATATAAAAGAAAAAGGCAACTTTCATTTCTTTATACCTTTTTTCCTTTTATGCCAAACCAAAGCCTTTCTCTCTTAACACTGCAGAGGACACAAAAATAATTTTCTTTAAATGCCGGTAAGGCACATTACCAGAGGCACAAATTTGAGCGTTCACATAGAAAATGTAATTTCAATGTACCTGTACTTCTTAAAACGTTAATGTTTTACTGTTTAATAACTTATAGACTATAATTTATTATTTTTCCCTTGCACTCAGTGACCAAACCTATACACACACATATAGACACATACAAACATACACACAAGTATATGTATGTGTATATATATACACACACACACACATACATACATACATACATACACACATATATATAATTTGTGTGTGTGTATGTATGTATGTGTGTATATATGATGTAGATAGGTATGTATGTGTATATATATATATATATATATATATATATATATATATATATATATATATGTATGTATGTATGTATGTATGTATGTGTATGTGTGTGTGTGTGTGTGTATATATATGACAGCAGCAATCCAAGCTGTGAGAAAACAGTAAAAAGGAGGCGTGTCAGATGTCGTGGTACATTTTCTGATGCAGCTACCGAAAACAACTTCGTGACGCTGCCGCCAAATACACAAAACAATTACTTTGACAATCATGTTACATTATTTTTAAAATGTTTCCTTTTCTTTTTCATAACTTCTTTAACACATGACATCGCTGCGAAGCTGGTATTTTGCTATATATATATATCACAGCGACACTCATAACAGTGACAAAACAATTACATTGACAATCATGTTACGTTATTTTCAAAATGTTTCCTTTTCTTTTTCGTACCTTCTTTAACACACTACTTCTCCGCTGCGAAGCGCGGGTATTCTGCTAGTATATATATACAGTGGAACCTCGGTTTACGAGTGTTTTGCAAAACAAGCAAAAATTTTTAATAAATTTTGACTTGATAAAGGAGCGATGTCTTGTAATACGAGTAGTATGGATACACTTTGTCTGGTGAGCATCATGTGATCACAACTGAGCTGATGGTTCTTCTCTCTCTCTCCTTATCTCGCTCGCTCGCTCACCCAGCGCTCTCTCTCTCTCCTTATCTCGCTCGCTCGCCCAGCGTCTCTCTCGTCTGAGTCTGTGTGCCTCACTCATATAGTCAACATCCGTACAAGCGTATACTGTTTACTACAGCATTGTGACTGTGTGTGTGTGTGCGCTGTGAAGTACGAGTCCCCATCTTGCTCCCCAAAACACGAAGCTGAGTCTCAGTACTTTAACACCAACTTTATTTAGCTTGAAACAGCAACAGCTGCGTTATTTATTGTAGCAGGATCTTTATAATGTTCCTTGTATGACCCATTGACGACAGGCGCTTATAGCATCTTTTTGGATGCGCTTATACGGCGAACTGCTACAGCGCTGGGAGACTGCGATTGCTTTGGGGTGCTTTTCCGCGTGTCGTCCCGTTGGGTGGAATCCCATATGAGTTTAGAAACTCACACCAGCTATGATTCTTTTTAAAGGTAAAGTGCAGGTTAATTTGTATTACGTATTTTTACTTTATATTTTGTATTTATCATTTTTATATGAATAGTTTTGGGTTGTGGAACAAATCATCTGAGTTTCCATTATTTCTTATGGGGAAATTCGCTTTGATATACGAGTGCTTTGGATTGCGAGCACGTTTCCGGAACGAATTATGCTCGCAAACCGAGGTTCCACTGTATATATATATATATATATATATCTTGTTGGTATAGAACCTGATGGACTGGCATCTTGACTGGGGTTTGGGATGGTTTACTACCCAGCTAGAAGGGAGAGCAGGGATGTAGATGCAACCCAACCAGGATGGTCTATGAGTTCTGTCCCAAACGGGATGACCCTATAATGGATGGCCAGGGGAAGAAAAGATTTCAGGAACAATGTGTCCCCCAACACAGCAGGTGGCAGTATTACTCTGATTGGAGCCCAGTATGGACAACCTCAGGGTTGCCTGAGACTTGTAGTATGGAATGGCAGCCCTGTTGGGATCCTTGGGTGTTGCAGGAGTAGAGTTATTAAGAATACACCTCCATATTGTGTGATACATCCACTTGACCTGGAAATGCTTCAGGCAGGCAACATAATGACACTAGAAGCAGTCCTGGGTTCAAGATTATAAAGAAATATCTCAGTTCCTGCATACAGTACACTTACCCACACACTAGCACTTCTTACACAGAGCCAGGTCACATTCACCAGATATGGGGATAACGTACAAAGTCCACAAAGACAGTATTGTTGTTAGGATTTAACTCAAAATCTCCGGAGCCTTGATACAGCTTCTAAGATACCACCATAAAGTTACCCAACATTCTCAAATCTACTTAAATCCAGTTCTGGGATCCAATGGTGCAATGCACATCTTGGCAGCACTTGGCAGAAGGTCGATTCCAAGTCTGAATGTGGTTCCAGTCTATCAGAGCACCCACTCACATTGACACAGGGCTATTTTGCTTTGCCAGTCATTCTAAGATGACATCTTTGGGATGTAGTAGGAAAACCAGAGCAACCTGAGAAAAACACATACAGACATGGGGAAATGCACCACCATGCTGCCTGTCAAACATTTTACATAAGCAAATTTCATTGATAGCAAAATCATTAAGAACTATACAAAGCACCTTCTGCTTGTGAAACATTGCTTAATAGTGTCTGACATTTATCACACTTTATATTTTAGTGTTCATTACATAATAGACAACTAGTATCATTTATTTTTAAAAAGCAGACTGACTTTTTATGATGACTTTGTGCTTGAGCTCCAAATACTTGTATCTCAATGAATGAAAATTATATAGCTACAATAACAACAATCATACTATGTCGTACTGCCTACCTACAGTAAAGTAAAGTGTGAAAACAGTAATATTGAAATAAATAATGACTGGTGTACAAAGAAAGTAGCTGAATGCACCCTATTGTATATATTATGAAGGAAAGTTTAAAATTAAAAGGAATTGCAAATGATTAATCAATTTTCACAATGAGATATGTATTTCAGGCTCAGAATTAGTGGTGTTATTGATTGATCCATCCATTATCCAACCAGCTATATCCTAACTACAGGGTCATGGGGGTCTGCTGGAGCCAATCCCAGCCAACACAGGGCACAAGGCAGGAAAAGAACCCCTGGCAGGGCGCACACACACACCAAGCACACAGTAGGGACAATTTAGAATCACCAGTGTACCTAACCTACATGTCTTTGGGCTGTGGAAGGAAACCGGAGCACCTGGAGGAAACTTATGCAGACATGGGGATAACATGCAAACTCCACGCAGGGAGGACCCGGGAAGCAAACCCAGGTCTCCTTACTGCAAGGCAGCAGCACTTAGTGGTGTTAGAATTTTTGAAAAACAATAGCTTTTTCCAGAATTTGTAATTATGGTCTGATAAATATACAGCACTAACTGACTGTTGTGAGCTGCACTAAGTCCCAGCAGCAGCAAGTGGACTTGATGCAAATACATTTTTCTATGCTTTGATGCTTGTTTCAGTGCATGCACATGTATAATGTATTCACTCATACAGAACTCACTTTTACATCAATACATACAGTACATTGAAGTACGATAAAAGATGCAACATGAATAACACACACCAAGGAGTAATACGCTAGCACAGAGATTGCATGTGGTATCCGATTCATACAGAAATAGCAGACTTGTCCACCCAGTAAACTCTAGCTTACATATAGAGTGTCAGTTTGTTTGGGGGTGCTGGCCGGGATAAACTGCCGACCATCTCTCACAATAGATTAACATGACTTTAAAAATATGCTTTTTCTTGCTTCAAGGTCCAGCCCCAGTAGCTTGTGGGTACCAGAATGTTGCTGTACCGTATGGCTTTGACTCTCACCAGATGCCAAAGCCGACATGCTTCTTCTTTCTTTCATGTCATTGGGTTCTGTAATTCGCTTCACACTCAGAAGCTCCTGCTACTCTTCTTTTTTTTGCCATGTCACTTTCTCGATCAACTTGCAGTAAGAAACGCGCAAACCCATTTCAGTTTGCCAAGTGTGTCACCACTTCATACAGTATCTTTTGTAAAACATATATTGGGTCATACGCTTTTGATCAAGACCAGGATCAAGGTTGTAGCTCCAGTAGTTTCTGAGTAATCCCGTGACAAACAGGCCTTTGCATTTCATATATGTAGATAATGTATAATTAATAGCATATTATAAATATAAAATATCTTAGTATTTCATAACATAATATATAAGAAATGGTTATTACAAGATAAAAATATACCAAATTTAGATTTTCCATTTTTACAAACATTTTTTTAATGGTGCTGTTCCCTTCAAATTGTCAGCCAGGCAATTCACTTTAAGTGTTGGGAGAAGATGCACTTGAGGACACCTGGCGGAATCTAATGGGAAAAACATTAAAGTGGGAAATCTGAGACCTTTCCTTGAATAATGGTGGAGGCTGGGGGGAGTCTAGGACAACATGGCCACTCGCGTGATTGACCTAGACACCCTGTCATCTTTCTATAAAAGGGTTATATGAGACTAAAGAATTTGTTAGTTAACTCAGCAAGTAAGGTGGACTTAAAAGGCTTTCACTTGGAAATGTATTTTTACTTCTTAAGAAACTCATTTGTTCCCTGCTGAGCTCCACTTGGCACAAGTAAGCAGGCTGCACTGCTGACACAAGCAAATGCTCAACACCCTGTCGACACTAGGCTCATGAGGGGAATGGGCAGCAATAATAAGGTATGGAAGTCTGGTGAGAGAGCGATAAATTCAAGTTTTATTGGGCTCAATGAAATGACAGATCCTAATGCCAGAATGACAAATGGATGCAAAGGGCAGAGACAGTAAAATGAATTACAAAGAGCAGCTCTCTGAAATTAATAATAGAATAATGTGTGCACATATTGCACTGCCTGAGTGGGTGAAAATCAGTATTCAGCACCTGCCTCTTTCAGTCCATGGTGGGAAGTGCCAGTTTTAATGATGTGCCCTGTTCTCTTTATGGCATCATACAGCACCCAACTAGTGTCACCCCCTCCCCTTCTTTTTAATTCATATCCAGGGCTTTCATTTTGAATGACTAAATAAGGAACAGGAGCTTTATGGTAGATCTAGGTTTTATGCCAAGTGCCATTAATAAAATCTGATGGGGCACTGTTCTGAATCTGTTTCTCTTATAAGGGTTGCCTTACCAGCTGTTATTTGTGCACATCTGTTGACATGGACTTCTAATTGCAAGTATCTGTGCAGGAATTCTTTAAAATTTGGAGACTTACTCCGTCCTATTAAATAATCATTCCTTGTAACAATTCAGGAGGATCTTAGATCTTTTCCATCATTTTCTTAACATTATATAGTACCTTTCACTCTGAGCTGCATTAGATGGCACTTTTCAAATCATACGAAAGGACAATAAAAAGTAACATAAGGTAAAAAAATCTTTCAGCCTCCTTCACGACTCCTTGTGAGCAAGCTTCGTCCCTCTTCCTCCTGACTCCTGTTCCTTGAGTAGAGGCAGCTGGCTCTTTTATTCAAGAACCCAAGAGTGCTTCTAGTGTTGCATTCTCAAGACCCAAGAACAATTCCAGGTAAGGTGGGAGCCTTGTATAATAAGGCTTGAAAATCCCTGCAGCATCACCGTAACCCAATAGTACTGAGCCAATGAATACCAACTCCTATACAGCCCTGGGGGAATGCAAGGTGTTGCAGAAACCCAAGGGGGCTGCCATCTAGCGGTTCGGGGGATTCTGCGTCCTTCATAAGCTACCTCCCCCTGTCCTTCCACTCCAGAGGCATCCTTACCAGACAAGAATGTCGGCTGCCTCTTGCAACGTGCAGACAGCTCAGGTCAGCTGAGTTGTTCCACATCAACGCTCTGCAAGTCATAATTAGGGCTCCGCACCCACATGTGTATAGAGAGAACCCAAGGAGAGAGAAAAAGAAAAAAAAGAGAGAGCAGAAGAGAGAGAATAATCAAGGAAGACTGATAAAAAGAGAGACAAAAGTATCAGCTGAAGACAGTGCAGTTAGACGGTGGCTATTCAATCAGAGGCAGCCTTGAGAAGAAGTTGAGTGAGAGTTGCTCCTGGGGTGGAATGGCTCGCTCTTACTGAAAAGCAGAGAGAAAAGTAGAGATTATGTGTTCAGAAAGTTCCTGTAGGAGCCAAGAGATTGCAGCAGGAAAAGGAAGCAGGCTCAGCACATCTTGGCAGATGCCAAGAAACGTGGGCAGCAATGGAGTTGATTAGGAATCTGCTGAGTACGAGTATACCTGAGACTTGGTTGAATGGTTGAAGTTGTAGGAAAACAATGCAATAAACAGCATAACATTATACATCTGGTTCTGTTGTTAGATATTCATATTTGTAGGTTAAAAAGGTCTATTCTCATATGCAGTTACTTTTTCTTAGGTTCCTATGGAATACAGTACATGTTTTATGTAGTGGATGGTGTAAGATTTTTTTAAATTCATATTATCATAATCATGAAACCACATCAAAACAGATTTTAAAAATGACTAAAACATGATACATTTCTAGGACAGAAACTGAATGTAGAAATTTTTGGCATTAAAGATGGCTGAACATCATAATTACCGAACAGTTACTATTCCAACATGTACATACACATCCCTGAGATTTGGCTTGTGATATATGGAGCCACAAGGATGCAAAATATTTCTTATTGAAGAATTGAGCTTGTGGAAGGCTAGGGGTGTGGGCTTTGGATTAAACCATGTGTTGAGGTTCCTTTGAGGTCACTACACCTATGGGGTCTTTCCAGTAACCCAATGAACAAGAGAACAGCATACCTTGTTTGCCTCAGTGAAGTTGCAGGTTGTCTGAGAACAAAAATATTAATGTAAAGCCTGTTGTAAGGCATAAATTATGTCCAGGAGGTAAGCATCTTCTGTAAACTGGGGAACTCAGCTGACCAGCAATGCTTTTCAATATATACATAAATTACAGAATTCCAATGGTAGTTAGTAAATTACTTCCTTATTGGGTGTTTTTAAAATTCCTTTGGACACTCATAACCATCTATTTTTGTACTTTAATATGTGGCAAATAGGGGGCTCAATAGAGCAGAGCTGAAACCCTAGTAATAAGCCATGGGAGCCAACGTACAGAAAAACTTAAGCATTTATTACAAAAACAAGACAGAGCAGAAGGTACAGGAGGTTTAGGAGACATAATACATGAACAATAACAAAAGACTAGGGCCTGATTCCTGACACTGTTGTAGAACCTAGCACACTTTTCCAACTCTCTCATCTACTTATACCAGCTCCTTCTGATTCTTCTTCCTTTTTTCTCCTTCTCTCCACCCAACACCAGGTTCAGCACATTAGTTGTTGGAATGGACTGTAAAGCTCCAGCCATGAACTACTTCTGGGATAGGCCCCATAAACCTCTTCAGGTGTTAAGAATGGCATTGGAAACTCCTACTGATAAAGCAGTGGTTTTCAAACAGTTCTTTTCTTAAAACTCAGTTTTGCCTTTTACGTGTCGTGACCCATGGTTTAGTCAACACTGAAAACTTCTAATGGCCCCAGGTGTTCTTCAACACTGGACCTCTTAAAGGTACTAAGCCCAGTCAATTTCCCACAGTGGGGATTAGGCAAGGACCTATTAAACTGAAGAACCGTTGGTCTATATCCTGTGTTTCCTGATTGTCTATCCTTACTGCTCTCACAGTACATGCTGCACACTGGGGTGGCTGAAGTAGCTCTCCCTTTATGTAAATCACTTTGAGTGGCTTGAAAAGTGATATGTAAATGCAATGTCTTCTTCTTCTTATCCCTTGTTTCTGGTCAGTTTGCTGAAGATTCATATATGGGCTTAGAATTTAATAAAAAATGCTTGACAGTAAAATGTGCTGCTTTCCATAAAAAGGAAGGAAAAGTAACACAAAAGTAATGCGCAGTTTGTAATTTATTACATTTTATAACAAGTAACTATATAACAAACTAAGTTACTTTTTTGGAAAGTAATGAGTAATGTAACTTAGTTACTTTTAAAAGTAACTGTACTATACTCCAGTGGTTCTCAACCTGCCGGGCAGGCCCTAGGGGGGCACGAAGTAACAAAAAGGGGGGGGCGCAAAGATGTGGAAAAAAAGAAAACAAGAAAAAATCAAAAATATGAAAAAAACATCTGTTGAAACCAAAACAAATTAACTTAAACTACATTCTGATACTAAAACAATAAATATAGATTAAGATAAATGTCGATAAAAGTTAAGTAGATATAATAAAATATGCATCTACATTTCAAAAAAAATGTTGGGGGGACGTGATTAAAACTGTTATGAAAACTCGGGTCACAAATACTTAAAGGTTGAGAAACGCTGCCATACTCCATTCTTGTTTTGGAATTCACGGAGGCCAATGATGTGACATTTAAATATTTTGGGAAGGGAGAATTCCATAAGTGGATTTACACATATAAACACAGGTTTTTAAGAAACCATGTATCTTCCTTAACCATGTTACTCACCTTGGCTTGACTTGATGCCATGACCTAGTGGTATCGGTGTACTCAGTGACATTGTTAGGTCCTTCAGCCACAACAGTATGACATGTCCCGTTAGCTGTAGTCTGACCACTTCCATATCATCTATGAATAGCAGCATGCAATTTTGGATAAGTTCTGAGCTTCCATTTTCACTAACCCTCCCTTCCTTCATTCCACACATGCCTTGATGTTCCTTTTGGTAAAGCATACCTTGGTCTAAATGATCATAAGTAAGATGTTAAAGTATTGGCAGATTGGTAATAACTTGTTCTCATTTTTTAATACGGTGCTGAGATTGGTCATCAGCTCCTGCTGGCAAAGATCATAACTGTTCACTTTTCTACCATAGTATAACGTCTCCTGCTAGTGTTCCTATTTATGTGTGGCCTGCACTGATTTATGAGAAACTGACTGCAGTACTTTGGTTGGTAGAAAAAACTGAGGAACCTTAAGGCAAGGATTCAAGTTGTAAACTTGAGCTTTCATGACTTGCAGTATGTCAACACAAAACATTTACACAGCTTTTCTTTAATGTCTGTCAGACTGTTCCCTGACCTCTGTTTATGTTTCTTTATAGCATTTTTGGGCTTTTTAAAGTGATTTTGACATGTTTATTGTAATTTTTTACTTATGTTAATAGTATGCAAATTATGTATTATGTTTCAATGGGTGAAACTAAGTTCTCCCACATCCCTTCTGCTTTGCGAGTGGTACCCCAAAAGGCAGGACCACCCTGCCAAAATCTAAAGCTCGCTATCTGGCTATTGCAGTCAGAGTAGAGGAAGCTCAGGTCAGTAGTACATTGACACTGTGAAGGGGCAATAGCGAGTATTATTATGCTTCATGTTTGATTTACTAGTTTTCTGATTTCTGCTCTGTTTTCTGGATTCTTTATTGGATTTGAATATTGGGACTTGTTTGCTATTGGATTGCCTTTAGGGAAACTCCATTTGATACATAAGTGTTCTTCGAGACACTGTACAATCACGACCCGCCACAAGGACCACTAGCAGAGCCACCACTCATCGAGGCACCAGAGACCCCAATGTCCGATGATGAACCGACCCTGACGGAGGTGAAGATGGCCATCCGGACTTTGAAAAATGGTAAAGCGCCTGGTGTGGATGCGATCACCGCGGAATTGATCAAGGCTGGTGGTGATGTTATACTCCAACAAGTGCACCTGCTTCTGCAAAACATTTGGCGTACAGAGACGATTCCAAGAACATGGAAGAAGGCCATCATTATCCCAATCTTTAAGGAAGGCGACAACTGAGAATGCCAAAACTACCATGGCATCAGTCTGCTCTCGATAGTTGGAAAAGTCTTCATGAAAGTAATCCAATCACACCTGCAGAAGCATCGTGAACAAACAAGCCGTGAGGAGCAAGCCGGCTTCAGGCCTCGCCGCGGGGAAACGAACGGTCATCGTCTTTATTGACTTTCAATCCGCGTTCGACTGCATCAATTGGCCAGCACTTTGGATGACGCTGGAGACCGAGCACATCCCACCAAAAGTCATCAAGCTACTGTGGGAAAATTACAACGGATCATCGAGCCAAATACGCATCCGAAACGAGTTGTTGACTGAACTCGCCATTCGCACTGGAGTTCGCCAGGGAGACGTTGCCTCACAGCTGCTCTTCAACATCGTACTCGACGCCATTATGAGGAAAGTCTTCAGGGGCAGACGCGGAGTCCAGTTCGATGAAAATGGAACCGTGACAGATCTAATGTTTGCAGATGACAGCAGTGTGCTGGCTGAGGATGACGCCGAAGCCACGGACGCTCTCTACAAGATCGCCCACGTTGCCCAGTCATATGGATTGAAGATAAACATTGAAAAGGCAAAAGTGCTGACAACAGATGGATTGCCTGCAAATGTCCATCTTGACGGCATCCAAATACAACAAGTTCAGCAGTTCAAATACCTTGGCTCACTGATCGTACAGAAGAAAGTTGCGTCCACGGCGGAGATCCACAGTCGAATAGGTCAAACAACCACAGCATTCGCTTCTCTAAAGTGGTGCTTGTGGAAGCGAACAAATATTTCCACTCCGACCAAAATCCGCCTTTTCCGGACGCTGATCCTGCCGATTCTACTTTATGGATCTGAAACGTGGACAATACTCAAGGCGGACCTCAACAAACTCGAAGTTTGCCAGATGCGTTGCCTCCGGCAGATATTACGAGTATCACTCCGAGACCGCCTTCGAAATGAGGACATCCGATGGAGATGTGACAACCTACCACCATTTGAGGAACAAATTCAAACACGTTGACTGCGATGGTTTGGTCATGTATGTCGAATGGATGCGAGCCGACTACCACACCAACTCCTCTGGCGTGAATGACCCACCCAGTGGCGAATCCAACAAACGGCACCGAAGAAAACATGGCTAAAACAGGTCGAAGATGACATCACAAATCGCAGAATAAATCTCGACAAGGCCAGAACAATCGCCAACGATCGTCATGCATGGAAGCGAGTTGTGAAGGAGATCTGAAAACCACTGGCACCCACAGCAGTGTATGGGCTTAGGAGCCGATCTAGACCCAACACCAGCTAGGGATCAGAGAGAGAGAGAGATTTGATACAAATAATTTTGATACATCCATCCTAAATCATTGAAAACTTTATTAATGACTTGCATATCAATCTGAGAAGCCATTGCTGAAGGCTGTTTTTACACCCATTGCTAGTCTTAGAAGCTTGAGATGGCATGGATGACAAGCAGAGGACTGAATGAAATGCAGGAGACAAAAGCATAATTATTTGTTTGAACATTTGTTCTCAGGGAATGGAACCCTGAAAATTAAAAAAAAGTGTTCTCATTTCTCTTTATTCACTCCCGTCCTTCGTTAGTGTTTTCTACGAAGATCTGACTTCAAAAGTTATTAAACAAATAGTTGTGTCATTCCCAGATAAATACTATATCTTCTTCTTTCGGCTGCATCCGTTAGGGGTTGCCACAGCGGATCATCAGATACAGTAAATACTATATATGTAAGCTTAATATCAAGTGTCATTTTCAAGGAAAGTAGTCAGTTTCTTACTGAGTGGCCCACTTAGCTTGTTAACAAGTAGAGTTGCAGCTCTCAGTAAAAGAAGGCTGAGAACACCTGGATTAATGGGGTCGGCTAAAACAAAAAGGAAAAAAGTCTAGAAATGTGGTCATATTAAAATCTGTGATGAAGACACACCTTAGAAAAAACGAAGCTTCACAGGCAACAGGATTTAGCATTAGCAAGAAAAAAGCTAACATTCATTATACTGTACTTTACAATATCCTTGTAGTGGTACAATGACAATAAAGACCTTCTAATTCGAATTAGCTTGGCCAGGTCTGAGGGGGCACCTAACGTGGACACCGTGTGCCCATAAGCAAGTGGCCAACGTTCATGTGTCTGATGATGATGGAGCACAGGGCCTGCCTGATCATCGGTAGCAGAACTTCTACAGAGTTTCTGTAGACTATTTTATGCCCCTATTTTTTCTTGACATCTTGTTAACATTTTATTACTATGCCTTTGTTTTTTTTTATGTTTTTGAGCAAAAATAAACTGGAAAAAGCTATAATATACTGTATATATATTGTAACAAAGGTGCTATATAGACGCCTGACCCGACACAGATGGACACAGAGGCACATGTAAATTCAATAAATTGATTTATTTTCTCTTCAACTGGAGGGCACATCTTCCCCGTGTCCCCCAGCCACAACACAGTCCCAAGTGCACAGATAAAACACCCCACAAAACAAAGCACACTCTTCTTCTTCCTTGATTGCCGAGTTCCGGCTGCACTTTCGGGTGTGGTGAAAACACTGCCCATAAGGGCTCAGGAGTTTCAGCTGCAGCACCCCCTGGCGGTACCTGCGGGACCCAACAGGGCTGCACCCAAGTCCAATTCCCATGGAGCCCTGCAGGAAACCGAGACACCACTCCAACCCAGGGGGTTGGCCATCTAGCGTCCAGGGAGAGGTATTGCACAGTCCATGGCTGATTCCCCTGAGCATATAACGAAGGGGTGTCCCGGCCAGTCATGGACCCCGGCCGTCCGCCACAATATATATAGCACGTTTAAGCTTTTGAAAAAGAAACAAATGTTTGTTTGCAGTGTTTGAATAAAATTCCTGTTTTCTACAGCCATCTGTGTATCTGTGCAAATCTGTGACCCAAGCGTGACAAGTGGTACCAGGAGTGGTTGCACAGATGGATACCGCTGAAGACCTATTTCCAATGGCTAAAAATCATGTACTTAAAGACTGGAAGCTAAACTTGGATGACTCAATCCGTGCGCAAATTCAAGATTTAATACATAAAGTGCACTGCTGGTTTGAAGGAGACGTGATGGAAAAAGTTGTCATGAATATACTACTGACCGGGATACCTGCAGTTCTTCGAGATGAATTTCTGCGTCATGATATTAAATCATTAACGATTATGTCCAGACGATTGGAGGGTTCACAGTCGGCTTGGGGAAAGAGAGGTGGATTTGGTGCTGCTTCGCAACCTGTGAACGAACGTCCAGGACATTCTCCTCGCTTCGATCGACAGCTACAACATCGTCAAGCTGTAGGACCTGAAAATCGAATGGGGTCAGGTAGGACCCCGGGGAATCCAGTCGTAGAAGAGATACCTATTTGTGAGGAAACAGCAACAGTGGGCCAAGGAAACCGTGGACGTCACAGAGGATATTTCGGAAGCGGAGCCGACCGTAGATGTTTCCGGTGTGATCAACTCGCCCATTTGGCAAGAGAATGTCGCTTGTCTCCGGCTCAATCAATGGAAGTTGGACTGCAAACGCCTCCGAACACAAACCGAGCATTTAAGAACAATCAGATTTTGTGCGTTTGCAGCATACTGATAACTCATTAGAATATGCATTTAAACAGGCTCGCTCTGCCAATGACTCTTATTACCAAGATTGTGATTCCATGGGCGTGAAAACCCCGCACTTTATAGAAAAGGACGGTTGCCTTTTCAGAGTGATCTCAGATCATTTAAAGGGGGAATTTATTGAAGAACTGGTTGTACCTGAAGCACATAGGGAAACTGTTTTGCATCTGGCACATTCTCACATCTTGGGAGGGTACCTCCGTGCTGACAAAACCAGGGAGCGGTTATCAAAATGATTTTATTGGCTTAATATGGGAAAAGATGTTGAACGGTTTTGTACTTCATGTCCTGACTGCCAGATCGTCTCTGCTTATAAGCCTCCTCGGGCTCCCCTTTGTCCTGTGCCCATTTTAGAAGTTCCCTTTCAGCGGGTGGGATTAGATATTGTAGGCCCTTTACCTAAGACTAAGAATGGGTACCAATATTTGCTGGTGTTGGATAACTATGCAACAGGATATCCAGAAGTGACTGTCCTAAAAAAGGCCAACTCCTCGGCTGTAGCCAAAGCTCTGTGTGATACTTTTACTCGTATTGGTATCCCTAGAGAAATCTTAACTGATCAAGGCACACCTTTTACTTCTCGTGTGAGGAGACAATTGTGTGACAGCTTTGCTATTAAGAAATTGAGTACCACTGTTTACCATCCACAAACGAATGGTTTGACTGAGCGATTTAACAAAACTTTGAAACAGATGATCAGACGAGTTGCTCCTAAAGATCCCACAAACTGGGACACTGTCCTGCCTTTTGTTTTGTACACGGTGCGAGAATCACCACAGGCGTCCACTGGCTTGAGTCCGTTCGAGTTGTTATTCGGCAGGCGGCCACGAGGCATCCTGGATGTTGTACAAGAGGAATGGATAGGAAACGAGAGAGCAGCTCAAGGACCAAGCTTTGCAGATCGGCTAATTTCATTGTAAGACAGAATTTCCATGCTTTCCTCTATTGCTGTGGAGCATCAACAACGAGAACAGGAAACTCAGAAGCGTCTTTACGATAGGCGCAGTAAGCTCCGTGAATTCAAACCTGGTGATCGCGTTTTGGTACTGGTTCCGTCCGACCCACACAAATTCTTAGCTAAATGGCAGGGCCTCACCATTATTGAGGAGCGTATGAGTCTGGTAAATTACAAGGTTAGAATACCAGGCCGGCGCAAACCATTCCAGATTTTACACATTAACCTCTTGAAGGAATGACATGACCGGCAAGAGGTTAATACTTCCTTGGCTGCTGTTTCTCAGACCGATGTTACCATTGGTAACGATCTTACTGACACACAAAAGACAGAACTGTTATCTTTGATAGAACGGAACACTGATGTCTTTTCAGATTTACCAGGCAAGACTAACATTACAAAACATAAAATCACTACTGAAGCTGATGTTCACAGACAGATGTGGCCGTTCCGGATACCGGAAGCGCGGCAAAATATTGTGCGTGAAGAGGTAAAAAAGATGCTGATATTGGGTGTAATTCATGAAAGTAAAAGTGACTGGTGCAGCCCAGTCGTATTAGTCCCAAAGCAAGACGGTTCAGTTCGGTTCTGTATCAATTTCAGACGCTTGAATAAGGTCTCTAAATTCGATGCTTATCCCATGCCCCGT
This sequence comes from Polypterus senegalus, assembly GCF_016835505.1. Classification (NCBI taxonomy): domain Eukaryota; kingdom Metazoa; phylum Chordata; class Cladistia; order Polypteriformes; family Polypteridae; genus Polypterus; species Polypterus senegalus. The sequence continues at coordinate 100,726,380 of NC_053168.1, forward strand.
GTCGATGAACTGTTGGAAAAACTGGGTCAGGCGAGCTATATCTCCACGCTAGATCTCACGAAAGGCTATTGGCAGGTGCCTTTAGAGGCTAGCAGTTGTGAGAAAACCACTTTCGCAACTCCTGACGGACTTTATGAATTTACAAGACTCCCGTTTGGTCTTCACGGGGCACCTCTAACTTTTCAGCGTGTGATGGATCAGATTCTGTGTCCTCATTCTGAATATTACGGGGCATACCTTGACGATGTCGTGATTTTTAGCAATGATTGGAAAACACACTTAGAGCAGCTTCAAGCCGTTCTTGAAAGCTTGAGACAGGCTGGCCTTACTGCTAACCCTAAGAAATGTAAACTGGGCATGTCCGAGACTCATTACTTAGGCTATTCTATGGGCAAGGGTTTACTTAGGCCACAGTTAAGGAAAATAGAAGAAATGCTTGTTTACCCGAGACCTGAGACACAGAAACAAGTACGCGCTTTCTGGGGCTTGCTGGTTACTACAGAAGATTCATTCCAAATTTTGCACATAGAACTGCTCCTCTTACAGAACTTAATAGAGGCAGAAAAAACCGACCTATCGTGTGGACAGAAAATTGCGAACGTTCTTTCAGCGATTTAAAAAAAGCATTGTCTTCTTACCCGGTTCTAAGGAACCCGGATTTCACAAAAGATTTTATCTTGCAAACAGACGCAAGTGCATTTGGTGTGGCGCAGTCCTGTCACAGATTTTTGATGGAGAAGAACATCCAATCACATATTTGAGTAGGAAATTACTTCCTAGGGAACGTAATTATTCTACAATTGAGAAAGAATGCTTGGCAATTAGGTGGGCTGTGGAAGCGCTTCGCTATTACTTGTGGGGACGAAACTTCACTTTGGTAACTGATCATGCTCCACTTCAATGGTTATACCGACAGAAAGATACAAACTCTTGCCTCATGAGATGGTTTCTGGGCTTACAACCTTACAGTTTCACAGTAAAACATCGACCAGGTTCTAAACGCGTCAACGCAGACATATTATTACGACTACATGAACCTGGTACAGAGAGTCGCTTGATTCATGGGAATGTGAATAAAGCTGAGGGAGAGGGTGTGAGCTGGAGGGCTGATTGCACCCCAAGAAGATACAGACGCCCCTGGGAAAACCACAACCCCTGAAACACAGACTACCCTCACATTGCTCCTTACTTTCTCACTTGCGCTATAACGCGTAATACAAGCCTCGCACGATACTCCGCTAACTTAAAAGCCTTGTGCAGCACCTGTCAGTTTTGGAATTGATTGTTTGCTTTTATCTCTCTCTGTCTCTGACATTCTCTGCTTCTAGCGGAACTGTCATCTCTGACTTGTCATGGAGCACATTTAAGCTTTTGAAAAAGAAACAAATGTTTATTTGCAGTGTTTGAATACAATTTCTGTTTTCTACAACCATCTGTGTATCTGTGCAAATCTGTAACTCAAGCATGACAATATATATATATATATATATATGTATGTATATACACACACTAGGGGGTTTGTCCCCAGCTCACGTCGCTCGCCATGCCCTCATGTTGTGAAGATGGGGGCCAAATACACCACAAGGAGACGTGGTCGCTCTTAAACAGTGTTACAATGGGAAACAAATACAGTTTTATTTACCTGCTTTTATTTAGCTGCTGCCGTGCCACATGATCTCCATCTTGCACGGCACTTCAAATATTTAAACGCCTGTACAGCAGCTGTCCTACTCTTTGTCTGTTATTTCCAGCCCTGGGCGTGGTTAAATCTCTTTTCACAAACTCTCGTCTTGCGGGACGTGAGTTCTTGATATTTTTTAGTTTATAATTTAAAAACAAAATAAGAATCTGAAAACCTAACAACATCACATTAAAGTTCAATAAACTCTGAAAAGAATGATACCAAACATATATATGTAGGTTTTAATATAAGCCATGACAAGCATGACAAAAAACGTGATATTAAAGCATCACATAAAATTGTTGCACAAAATTATTGCACTTTTAGACTTAGGATTTACATATATAGAGAAATAATTTTGCCTGATTAACTTGTTAATTGCATTGGGTTTGTTTCTGTGTGTATATGCTGATACCCAGGGACACCATAGAGTTTTAGTCCAGCCCTGGGGCCTCATGTATAAACGGTGCGTACGCACAGAAATGTTGCGTAAGAACTTTTCCACGTTCAAATCGCGATGTATAAAACCTACACTTGGCGTAAAGCCACGCACTTTTCCACGGTACCTCATACCTTGTCATATGCAAGTTCTTTAGATTTAGTGTTAGATTAGAAAGAGAATTATCGGTATACAGCTTCAAGCAGACGCTGCCTCAGTCACGGCAGGACGTTTCAAAGCCTTTCCTGTACGGACCTCACGGTTCAGAAACAGTTTCATCCCAAGAACTTTATATGCACTTAATCAATTGCTCCTTGTAGAACTGTTTGTACTTATAAGTACAATCACCCCACTGTAAACTTGCACTACAGTTATAATATCACACAACCTGAGCCACTTTATAAAGCGTGTATTTACATATGATGACGATATCATTTTTAAGGTGAAATGCAGCAAAATATGTTTATTATATTATACCGATAAAACTAACTTAATTTAAATAATCTATATTCTTCACTGGGAGCGTCGTGAAGGATAGAATAATTAAACATGTACTACGAAGATATTTCAATGTTACTTAAACGTTTTGAAGAATCGCCGCTCTAAGCTTACAGATGGCTTAACTTCTATTACAGAGCTGATTGTGTGGTGAGTGGGTATTTGGGGAAAGAAAAGCGAGGACTGCAGAGGCGGCTACGCCAATATATATTGAATATAAAACAGAAAGAGAAAATAACAACACAGCTAAAAACGCAGCGACATATTTCGGCAAAAGTTAAATGCTTGTGTCATGAGCACAAGGCGGCTATGCAGTGTCTGCAACGGACGTGGCCATCCACCGTGCATAAGCTAACTTACTGACATTGGCGGGCGAAGGAGCCACCGATTCTTCCTCTGCCCAGTGCCACCACAAGCCTAGAGCCGCCCCTGAGTACGGATGCAATAAATTATTTCATTGAATGTCGCACATAATCACTGCGCCGTGAAACTCATGTTTAATAACGTGTTTTAACTCCTATCATCATAAAAAATATCACGTATACAACTTAGTATTTTAGTTATTCAGAGAGCTGTAATATCACGAATGTAATGGATTCTGTGTCCAGTTGGAGGAAGAGAGCCGCTTTAAGAAGCAAGTAGTGATTCACACACATAGAGCACATAGAAGATCAAATACAAAACAAAGCATTTAACGTGCTACTTTAATAACGATGTGATTTGAGAAACTGGTTAATTAAACGATTTTAATTTGAAGTTTATGATGTTCTACTTTAATGACAAAATAAACTACGTGATTAAAGTGGAAATGTCGAGATTGAAGTTGACATTTCGTGCTTTTTCCCCACTGTGTGCCTTTTTTTCTCTGTACCCTAATAAGCTTTCATATGACACTCAGACAGTGAGCTACAACTCGCCTTTTCACAGCAACTTCGATATGTGACTTCTGTTTTATTTCCGGCACTGTGCGATTTTGTGAACGTGAACTTTCAAGTTTCTCCAACACGCTATGTCATTCGGTCAACTTCCTTTTGTTAATTATACCACGTTTATTTGAACAAATAGTATGTTTTTCCTTTGCCTCCACTTGGTATTCGATGAAATTCTTATATTTTCCCCCATGCTTTTCCCATTTTCTTTTCACAGAAGGCTGAGCTTAAGGGCGATTTATATTCATTTGCATATTCAAAGAGGCATAATTCTGGGAGGAGTTGGGGCGTTACATAAAGTGCGTGCATGAGCGTTACTTTTCACGCTGATCGGGATTTATGTAGCGGAAGAACGTGGAAGTTGGAGTACGCAGAGATTCCCACATCTGGATTTTTCTGTGCGTAAGCACATTTCGGCTTTTGTGCTTACGCCATGTTATAGTGCGAGTTCTACGCACGCCGTTATACATGAGGCCTCTGTTCTTTCTGCAGTTAAATTCTGATTTCTAAGAAAATGTTCTTTATTAATTAGTTTGTTTTTATTTTGGAAAGTCATTTTTTGTGTTGTTTAGTTAACTTATTAAGTATTTATTTCTTAATTTTTCCTATTTTTCTTTTCTGCTCCAATTTCATTCTTTGTAAACATAATCAGTTTGCTTAATTTGATAAATCAAATAACTCTTTAAAGGTTTGGTAGCTATTTGGAGTACTGGCAGTGTTTTATTGGTTTCAGTATTTACAATTTGGGCTAATCATAACAATTGGGGAAATCTAATATAATAATGTCTAAATGGTTTTCTTCAGTCTGTGCAAGTAGATCTCTAGACTGACCCCATTTGAAAACCTTGTTAACATGTTTGCTGGTTAATAAAATAAATCTCTGACTTATTGTTTCCATTTTTATGCCCTTTCAAGTACTCATAATTCATAAGGTTCATACTATCACTTTTTCTTTACTACCATTCAGGCCATGCCATTTATCTACTAATATTGCATTCACTTGTCAGGGCTTATTGAAGTTGGACTTAAAAGGAAAGAAGGCTGCTCTCTGTTAAGGAAGTAGGCCTACCAGGTGAATATGAATCTAGAGGCTATGCATTGAAAGAATTGTGATGGTGCAGAGGTAAAGAACCAGGGGGAGATACTGTAGACTTTCATTCCAGATAGTGCGAATGACAACTACAGTGGCAAGACAAAGTACACAGACCCTTTGGAATTACCAGGTTTTCTGCAACAACTGATTATAAAGTGTGATTTGATTAGTCACAAGTCACAAATATAGACAAACACAATATGTTTAAACTAATTTAAGTTTGTAAAGGATGAGTAAGGACACTGAAGCTGTGGGCTCCTTTTAATCTCTACTTTTCTTGTGCACTGGGTGCTCCAAAAACATGTTTTTTTTCCATTTCTCTTTCCAGACCCAATTAATACATTTACCCTGTCCAAGGAAAAAACAATCAATTAAGAGAGTATAAACAGCTGAACTGAATTATATACAATAAAAAACATTCGTATCTATACTTTAAATGTATTAAATTAAATTATTATGTATATTATCTAATATGTCTCTTACACACTACTCTCTTACAAAAACATGAGACATCCTTGTTTCAGATATATTTAGAACATTTAACATTATTCTGGAGACAAAGTGTTTTTTTTTTTTTTTTACTACAACAACTATGTATCTTTTTCAGTACAGAATCATATCCGTAAGATGAACAGAAATCAGTGTAAATCAGGGTTAGCCAAGACTTGTGTATGTGTTAATGCATCACAGAGAGAATCGAATGCTGTCTGGGTTGTTTCAGTCCACTGAAAAGGTTTTCCTTTCTGACTGAGGGAGTGCAAAAGCTGAGAAATAGATGCAAACCAATATATATAATGCCAATAATGTGAACATAGACCAAGGAACGCTCATACTACTGTTGGATTTTTGGGAATCAGCCAGTTTTTTACTTCCTTAAAGTTTTTTCTATCTGGTTGAATTCCAGCAGCGGAAACAGCATGCCTGAGAAATGTTACTTTCTTCTAAGCAAAGTCACATTTTGCTGGCTGCTACTTCAGATGTGCCACCCTTAAACGATCAGATACTTTAATATGATCATAAACTAAGTGCATCAGATGCAGAAATGTTGGTGGTGCTTGTGCCAACCCAATTGGCATCACCTGAAACTGGTAACGTCCTCATCCAGTTGTAAAAGCTGCCTTATCTTGTTCCTCTAGTTGAACTTGCCAATATCTTGAGTTTATGTCCAATCTACTAAAAACAGGTGACTCTCCCAAAGCATCTAAAGTGTTATCTATTCTGGGCAAAGTGTGGGCATCTTTTATGGTGACAGAGTTTAGACCTGTGTAGTCCACACAAACGTGCCATGAGCCATTCTTTCTTCTAACAATGACTACAGGTGCAGGCCATGAACTTTGACTGGGTTCTATAATTCCTTTGGCTAACATATCACCAACTTTAATTGTGCATTTGTTGTGAGGTACAACAAATTATTTTCCTAATAGGTGGCACATTATAATTTGGAATCATATGTTTCACTATATCAGTGTACCCAGAGTCTGTGGGACTTGAACTAAATACAATGTACACCAACAACAAAGCTTTAACTGAAGCATCTTTTGACGTGTCAACTCACCATGTCTAATGTTAAAAGATAATGTATTTGGCTTGAACCAATCATATTGCATTCAATGAAAGATTCCTGTATGTCTAAGTCATCTGAGATGGGAGAGAATTGACCAATTTTGACACCAGGCCTAAGCTCAGTAGAAGCATTTCATTTGTGGGGTTCATGACACAAACAGGTGTAACTTAATTTTCAACCAATGTGAGAGTACAAGCAAAGACTAGTCCATCAGCTTCAAACTGGTAAGGCTCTATTATTTCTACATAAAAAGCAGGGGTACAAGTATTATCTGCAGAGGAAACTAACTATGCATTGCAAATAATTTCAATGTTTGGTGGAACTATAGTTTTTATGCTAACAAATGCAGTACAACTCACTGGGGCCAGCTGACTAGCTTTCAACAGTGGTATAAGACTGTTACAAAGATGAAACAATCCATTTCTTGCATCAAGTAAAGCACGATTTTGGCACAGAAAATACCAGCCAAGAATAATGCTTTGGCGAACATTTCTAATCACTTGGACATCATGCTGCAAAACATGTGTTGCCAATCTAATTGCAATGCTAACAATTTTAAGAGTGTCCAAACATTGCCCTGTAACAAATTTTGATACAATAACATTTTTTAGCAAATGGTGTTTATATAACATTTGAAAATGAAAGTCTGGTGGTATCACTAATTATAGAGCCATTAGAGTCACTGTCCAAAAGTACAGTATGTGCATTTCATTTACCTTTCAATTGTATATGCAGTGAAAACACTTATATTTGCATTATCCTGAAACTGGTCCAGATCAGAAGCAAAGCACTTACAGGCATGTAGATATTCAACAGGGGGAGCAATATTACTGACATGTTCTTGGTAATTTTGAGAATATCGCTGAGGGGCTTCCAAATAAACAGCTAATGAGTGTCCCGTGTCACCAGCTTCTAGTAGTTTCTCTGGAGGAATATCCCTCTGAGAATAAACTTCATTGAAAGAAACACATTTTCGCTGAGGACTTGAATTTGGGTGACTGCCAAAATACTCACTACAGTCTGATTGCATATTACAGGATTTGAGGGAATGGGGCTCATCACCAGGATGATAGGCTGATGAGCTCGACCGGTGTGGTTTGCATGCATTTGGTGATGTTCCTCCCACTACTTAGGGCAGCAGCAGTTGTACCTTTTATGTGGAGGATGCTACTTTTTACCTCAGTTAACGCTGTATCAGGTGAAAAACTGCAAAAAACCATACACCTGTTTGGGGCATATCTGTAAGACCTGTTTGACTGTGCAGGTTCTCTTGCACCTTTTTGGTTGGATGAGGTCACCTTTCTGTTCATTCTTATGAAACCTTCCAGAATATTCTGACTGATCATGTACTGTAGCTTTATTTTAAGATCTTTCATCTTATTTTGCAGATCCTCAGCAGTGTTTATTAAATCCTTCACAACTCTCAATACAGTATAGCAATGTTCCTGCTTCCATAAGAGATGCCTCTTCAGTCTCAGCCTTTAAATCCCGGCTGAAGACTCACTACTTCAGTTTAGCATATCCTGACTAGAGCTGCTGATTAACTGTACATACTGCATCTCTGTTGTTAGTCATTAGCACTATAACATAAGTAACATGATAATTATATTTGAATACTAACCCTCACCTATTCTGTTTCTTTTCTCGGTACCCAAATGTGGCCATTGTGCCACGGCCCACCTGCCAAGTTGTTTGCATGCCTATGGTAAAGTCATCCCTGATGGAGGATCACAGGAATCATGGGAAAGAGGGGTCCTTTCATCGGAGCAACGTTTCAGCCGTGGCATGGCCAAAGGGGGAGGCAGCTAGATGGATGAGGTCTCCAGGACTCTAAAAATATCCAAACCTAATTATGTCATATCATCTACTGTTAAACTGTACTTCTAAAATTTTTATTATTATGCTGTCTTAAGGAATTGTTCTGTTGTGTATATTGTATTGTATTGACCCCCTACTTTTGACACCCACTGCACGCCCAACCTACCTGGAAAGGGGTCTCTCTTTGAACTGCCTTTCCCAAGGTTTCTTCCATTTTTCCCTACAAGGTTTTTATTGGGAGTTTTTCCTTGTCTTCTCAGAGAGTCAAGGCTGGGGGACTGTCAAAAGGCAGGGCCTGTTAAAGCCCATTGCGGCACTTCCTGTGTGATTTTGGGCTATACAAAAATAAACTGTATTGTATTGTATTGTATTGTTCATACAGCTGACCACTCCGATTACATTTAGAAAATTGGATGTTGCTGTTTGTCAGTTCAACCACAATGTAAGGAAATCTTATATATCTGGATAACAAGCACATAATACCATCCTATACAGCTGGCATGGTACAACTCAGTAATTTTTGTGAAATATCCTTAATTTTGCTGTCCTTTGGTATGAGCCATTATGCTGTATGTCTCTGTGATTTTGTTAAGAAGTAGTTGGGAAAAGCTATTATGTATAAGACAAAGACACACTCATTTCTAAAATACTTTGAATTCTGTCAGCTGTCATAATTAACAATGTGCTTGTTTTTGTTACCTCAGATCACAAGGAATGTGTCAAGCTATATAGTCTGATTGGCTCCATGGTAAAACACAGAGATATGATGTATTTGGTTGATAACATTCCTGACTGCATTTCAAAATTATTTGTGAGGGAACTGGAGGTGAAGTGCAGATATATTTGACATGTTATAAAAAGGGCAAATGCAAGAAAACTTATAGAAAGAATGCTTACCACAGAGATACCTCCATCCTATCCTGTTAGATGCTGTCTCAACAATAATGATGAATTCACCTGTTAACTTAATAAAAAAAGCTACTCTTATAGGTAAAAACTTTTTAATTTGGAAACATGATTATTAATGACTCTATGGCAGAAACAAACCATACCTTGACTGTATATAAGTGGGGACAAATGCATCATTGTCCAGGAATTTCTATAGATCTAATTCAAGTTTCAGGTTTCAAGATGTGGTATGGATAACTTAATGCAAGACAAGATGTTAATTAGATGTAGAAAAGGGCTGGGGACAGAACAGAATGGGAGGAGTAGATGGCAATAGTGTAAGTGAAAGAAAGGCTTTTGAGAAGATAAAGGGTGAGATGAGTGACTTCTTCAGTACTGAGGACAAGAGCTAATGGTAGACAAAATAATTGGATACAGTGGCTATAAAAAGTTTTCACCCTCTTGAACATTTTCACATGTCATATTTATAAAACATTGAATCAAACTTGATTTAATTTGGTGTTTTTGACACTGATCAGCAGAAGAAGTCTCTTTAATGTTGTAATGAAAACAGACCTCTGCAAAAAAAATCAAAACGAATTACATACTGTAGCAAAAGTCAGGAATCCTTTCAGTCATAGTTAATCAAATTTAACTTAATCCCTATTATTTTCAATTAAATGTGTACACAAGCATAAAATTAAAGCACTGCTTGTCTTTGTATACATGGATCTTCTTATAGTTCAATACAAATAAACATAAATGCATCTCATCAGGTTTAAAAATCAGATACAATAAGACTGCAAACACTATGAAAAATAAACAAGAAAATTCAAAATACTTAAAAAACATATAATGTACACGCAGAAAACATACAAAACTATTACAGTATAAGTATTTTTTCACTTTTTTTTAAAAGGGACTTTTATTTTGGCAAAAAAGGGTTGTTTATTCCAGTTGCATACCAGACCTTGGTGTATAGTATATCCCTATAAAGGTAATGCATCTATCCAGTGTTAATTAGATTGCATCAGACTATTCTTTTATTGCATTAGACTGTTCTTATATATTGTCAAGCATGGATCACAAAGTTGCACAGGAGAGTACAGGAGGATTTCCAAGGAGTAGAAACTTTATTGCTGTCCAAGAAGATACAAAGACAAGACTCTTTCAGAAGCGGTCCAGCCACACAAGGAACAGCTGACAAACATGATGCCTGGGCCCGACTCCTGGTCAAAAGATGTATCTATTGTATCTATTGTATTGTATATATATATGTATATATTTGTATATGTGTATATATATGTATATATGTATGTATGTATATGTAAATATATATATATGTGTATATATATGTTTATGTGTGTGTGTGTGTGTGTATATATATATATATATATATAGTGGTCCCAGACGCCCAGGAGGACCGGAGGAGGGCTTGTGCATCCTCCAGACCGCGAGGGGGCGTCCGTCCTGGTTATGTTGGGGGCCTCGGGTAAAGGGCTTGGAAGCCCAGCCCTGTAGGGACCCGTGGCCACCGCCAGGTGGCACCCCGGTGCCGGAATATCCCGGGAGCCCAGCACTTCTGCCACACCAGGAAGTGCTGGGGGGAAGACGACAGGGGACACCCGGATGGCTTCGGGCGCGCGCACTTCCGCCACACAGGGGCGTGGCTACAGGGGAATGCCGGGAAGCAGCTGGAGCCCATTCGGGTTCCTATTTAAGGGGCCGCCTCCCTCCAGTCATCGGCAGAAGTCGGGTGGAAGAGGACGGAGCTGGAGGGAGGACTAGAGGCGGCCAGGAGAAAGGCACAAGGACTGTGAGGCCTGGACATTGGGGGAATCGGTGCTGGAGGCACTGGGGTGTGTGAGTGCACAAAAACTTGTAAATATTATAAATAAACGTGTGTTGGGTGAACATAAGATGTCCGTCTGTGTGTGTCCGGGCCAGCGTCCACACTATATATATATATATATTAGCAAAATACCAGCTTAGCGGAGAAGTAGTGTGTTAAAGAAGCAATGAAAAGAAAAGGAAACATTTTGAAAATAACGTAACATGATTGTCAATGTAATTGTTTTGTCACTGTTGTGAGTGATGAGTGTTGCTGTCATATATATATATATATATATAAATATAAATATATATATATATTTACACACACACAAACATATATATATACATATCTATACATATACACATATATATACACACACACATATATACATACATATATATATATATACATACACACACACATATATAAACATATATATACATATACATACATATCTACATATATACACACACAGCTATTTCAGATCAGTGCAATACGCTGTTTGTTAAAACGGATGACACCCGCTCTACGTGCAAGTCTGCGTGGATATTATGAACTATCGTATTTGTTCAAGTTCTATTTAAATTTTAAATAGAAGGAATTTTTATTTAGTCGACAGAAATATCTTTGGTAGGAATGGTAAAAACAGACAGGAATATTATTCCTGAATAAATCAACTCAAACCTTAAACAACTTATAATATTTTGCTCTCCATAAAAATATATCCTGTCTAAATTATACAAGTTAGAAATAAAGTAAACATTAAAAGAACAAACATTCAAATTTCTTTACTCTTATGTAATTTTATATATAAAAATAAACTTAGATTTTAAATATCCCAAAAGATTTTGCTCTCCATAAAAATATATCCTGTCAAAATTATACAAATTCAAATATGAACATGCTGCATAACAAAACCTGGAAATATAAATAAAATGTGTTCCTTTCAGCAATAACAAATCAAATCATTCAGTTGTCTTTGCTCATATGTCATTTTAGAGCTGGACGCCTGGCATCTTTTTGGCAACAGGTTCGTTTCTGTTTGGTGTGAGGTTCTGTGTTGTGGAGATTCTCAGGATGGATTGCGGGTGCTCATCAGTGAGGCGACTCCTGTGTGCTGTTTTGTTAGTCTTTATCACTGAGAAGAGCTTCTCACACAGATATGTGCTACCAAACATGCACAAGGTTCGAGCCGCATGTAGACGGACTTTTTTTGTTCTTCAAAGTCACCAAAGCGCCGTGCAAACTCAGTGCGCTCAGTTTATCAGCAAAGTGTGTATTTGGGAACACCGTAGTGACGACTTGGTTTAACATTACTTGGCAACAGGGAAAGTGGGGCAAGTGGTTGTGTCTCCCATAAAAGCAGCTTCAATTGAAATCACTTTGTGATTGTGCACGGTAAAACGTCCGCTGAAGTGTCAGATTCTTATTTAATTCTTCTGCTTTCTGTATCTTCTGCATTGCATTCAGGTCTTTCAGGTTACCCTGATGTTTTGTTTTATAGTGCCGTCTTAGATTAAATTCTGTAATTACAGCCACATTAGCTCCACAAATGAGACACACGGGTTCAGTAAACATATACTCAGCCTCCCATCGGTTTTAAAGGCTCTATTTTCAGAATCAACTTTTCTCTTCAGCATCGTGTGAGCTAGCTTCGCAATAACTTGCAGCATCATAAGGTAGACTTGATTAACGCAGTAAGTGTTCGGCAAGGCAGCTGAAGCGCTGCATTATGGGATCTGTAGTTTATTGTGTTACCAGCGCTTCATATACCGGGCTTTAATAACAATAATACAGTATATAAAATGATCTCACGGGCGGATATAATTACGCGGGCGGATGTGGCCCGACCCTTGAGTTTGACACATATGGACTAAATAGAACTTGAAAAGATATATTTTTCAAATGTGATCGCGCAATTCAGATAGAGTTGACGCACTACAGCCTGCATGCCTCAATAAGTCATCCTCCCTCGCTCTTACTTTTTACCGTTCATCTAATGAATACACTGAGTATGGCTTTACCAAAACAATCATTGATGGCGAATAAAGTATCCATTATTCGAGTATGTAGATCGGGTTATATATATATACATATATATATACCCGTATCGCAGCGAGAAGTAGTGTGTTAAAAAGCTAGAAAAGAAAAGGGAACATTTTAAAAATAACGTAACATGACTGTCAATATACAGTATTTGTTTTGTGAGTGTTACTGAGTGTTGCTGTCATCAAGGATTTGATTATCATTATTTCTTTCAATCAGGTTCGTATTTGTAGGATGTGTTGTGTTCAAGTTACATTCCGTGTTTGTCAATCGTTGTAAAGATGACAGGTTTCATTCATCGATTCGTTTCTTACTGCATCAATAAACAGCTCGTCTTCTTCTTTATCTGAGACCTGACACACTGCATGCACGGGTTTTTTTTACACTGTCTTCCTTTAGCGGGACATTGACTTTTTCCAACGTGTGCTTTGTTTCCGCAGTAGTTGGATTTATGAATATGCTTGTATGTATCAGGCGCTTCATATTTTTGCTGCCTTTTCAATTGTGTAATTCGGTTTTGTTCAGCTCTTTGGAACTGTTGCCTTTTATCTGTGCACTGCGTCAGTTCCGTGAGCCACTCGGTGTACATGCATCGAAGGTTCCCAGCTGTGCTGGTGCCATCTCCTGCTATGTCCATGGCTGTATTTAATGTTACCTTAGTCCTGGCACTTAAAACTTTCTCTCGCAGTTTCGCTGAGTTTGTGTCAAACACCACCCTGACCATCTCATCTTCCTCTCCATAAGCACAGTCCTTCACCCGTGAATATTTGCCCGTGGCAGTTTGCTATTGGATTGCCGCTGACGGACGGCCTTATATGGGCAGGCACTAAATTACAAACGCCAGCGCAGCCTGTCTATGAACTTAATTTAAAGTGTAGGTTTACATCGTGCTTTGTTTCAGTAGCAGAACTCATGAATATGGTTGTATATGTCACTCGCTCGCTTCTTATTGTTTCGCTGCCTTCTCAATTATATAATGCATGTTTTCCTCAGCGCTTTTTTGAGGTCTTCCTGGTTTTCTATGTACTGCGTGATTACGTGGGAGGCGTGATGATGTCACACAAAACTCCGCCCCCACGGCGTTGAAGCTCATCTCCATTACAGTAAATGGAGAAAAACTGCTTCCAGTTATGACCATTACGCATAGAATTTCGATATAAAACCTGCCCAACTTTTGTAAGGAAGCTGTAAGGAATGAACCTGCCAAATTTCAGCCTTCCACCCACACGGGAAGTTGGAGAATTAGTGATGAGTCAGTGAGTGAGTGAGTGAGTGAGTGAGTGAGTGAGTGAGTGAGTGAGTGAGTGAGGGCTTTGCCTTTTATTAGTATAGATTGTCACACATGTGCGATTAGGAGGCAGCCAAAGAGCCTAAAGGTGAGTGAAATACCGCGAGATAGCGGGTCATCACGTGGTACTTACCTGGACTTCTTTTCATCAACAGAAATCCTGAAGAGAAATAATCCCACAAATTCCGGTTTCCAAAATGGCCGCCATGACGTCACTTCCGGCCAACCTCGATGACCTCACTTCCGGCCCCCACAAATCACCTCACTTCCGACCCATCATGATGACGTTGTTTTAGTTTGAAAAGTTTCTGAACCTCTTTAAAAACAATCTTTGCCCCTTCCAAATCACCGGCAACTCCCTGGCACTGTGCAGTTAAATAGGCATAGTAGCACTAAACCATTTTGATTCATTTTTCAGTCGTTCAAAAGACTCATAGGCATCTTTGAAATTCAGCTCTATTATGCTGCACTACCTAATTTCATAGAGGCATACATGTTGAGTTTCTCTTTGATCTGTGGCAAATTCCAAAGCATTATGAAATGAAGTCAAGGCATTGTTAATTTGGCACTCTAATCTCTGAACCCTTCCCTTGAAAAACATAAAAAGTGAGGAATCTGGATAAATCACTTCTGTCTTTTCCAGGATTTCCTTTGCTTCTGTTAATCCAGCTTGCGTGTCAGTCCCGTCCAGTGCAAAAAACGGTTGAACCACAGTGTGATACCAGAGAAGGGCTAACGTAGCTAGAGGTGCCTTCATGTCCTTACTTTCACTTGCATACATCAGCGATGCCAGTCCCTGTAGTCTGTCTCCAGGAAAACCCAGCAAATTTATTATTTTAAGCAGGTTGGGAGGCACCATAGAAATACAGAGGTGAAAAAGTCTATAACCAAAGCTCACAGAGCCTTTGAGTCGGTTCAGTGATTCAACTGATACACAGTCTGCAGCCATGGCATTGTCATTTGCCCTATCTGACATCAGTGATTCCTGAGAATTCTTCTTTTGACATGCTTCCTGCAGTACATTAATGTCACTGTAACATTTATTATAAATCTTCCAGGCCTTCCACAAGATCCATCCTCCTTTGATGTAAGCTGAAAGTTCCTGTTTCACAAAGGCCAGTACAGCCAGATAAACTTGACAGTCTGTTACAATGATTTGTCTTTGAAGTCGATCAATCATTGAGACAGCGGTCTTCTGAGTATCCACACTTTTTAAAATTTTATTCTTGATTGTTTCAATGACTCCAGCTTCATCACTTTCACATAATTTTTCAGTAGTCTTCAGATCCTCGCATGCCATTTGCATTTTCTCTTCTTCAAAAGTCATCATGGCATTCAAGAAACTGACAAAACTGGCTCCAAAACTCATCAGTGGACTATGATTTCTGTATTTCTTGAAGAGCTCGTCGCTCTCTCGGAAGCCGTTGCCAGCTCTATATAATAATTCATTTTTAATTACAAAGAATATCATCGGTGGCAAGGGATTCAGGGTCTCATAACCCTCGGTAGATACAACAGCATTCTTAGCAAATTTTAAGGAATCGTCGTTCCATTGTTCTCTTTTAAAAGATGAAGATGTTAAAAGGAATTGAGAAGATAAATTTTGAATTGGGTCCTGCGCGACCTCAAGGGGAGGGGCTTTTGCCTCCACATCCTCCACGTTAACTGTATTAGCTCCCGCAGAGGACGATGGGACATCAATTTCTTCGCATTGGTTACCTGTATTGGTCCGTGCTACTGTGGGACATGGCGTGGAGGCAGCCGGAGAAGTATTCTCCATGACTAAGCCTAAATATTTCTTAGGTACAGTTGCATCTTTACCGCTGGTAATTTTATTCCAATCTCTACCAAGTATGACTGGAAAAGGGGAATCCGGTAATACAGCCATAGCCATGCTTGTCAGGCTATGATTTACCGATACTACACATCTGGCTGTTTAATACCGGATATCCCCATGAATACATTTAAGACTAGTATTAATCTTAGTCCACTGTTGCGGTAAAACGAAGCGGGCAACAACAATGGAAATGTTGCTCCCGGAGTCAAACATTGCCCTTACCTTTCTGCCATTTATAATAACTGCACCTGTATAAGGAAGAGATACAATAGCAATGGCAGTGGCACAATACTTTTCTCCCCTCACCAACGAGCAATCCATGGGCTCGTAGGTCCAGTTAGGGGACAGATGTCCAATCTCGCCACACTTGTAACAGTGGGGCAGATTAGCTGGTCCGTCCCGTCTACGGACTGCAGGTTCGGGAGCTTGTCGGGGCTCAGGAGCTGCCCCACGTGCCTGTTGGGTTTGACGAGAGAACCGTACTGATCGCCCCAATTTGCAAGCTGCCCAATGGCGCTCTGCGATCTTAATCAAGGTATCTATATCTTTGAAGTTATGTTTCCGGACCCACTGGCCAATATGTTCAGGAAAGGCATGAACAAAAGTCTCACATGCTAAAAGCTCGGTCATTTTGTGAGAATTGTTGATGTTGGGCCGTAGCCATTGACAGACTTTTCCCCAGGCTTCAAAGCCCTGGGTTCTCAGTGGCCTCTCAGGGTCGAACTGCCACTCCCTCCATTCTCTCGCCTGCTGCTCCGGAGAAATGCCGTAGCGTTTGAATACCTCTAATTTAAGAGCGTCATAATCAGCAGCCTGCTCCTCAGTTAAATCATAATAGGCTCTCTGCGCCGTTCCTTTCAGGTAGGGAGTCAGCTGGTACGCCCACTCCGACCTTGGCCATGCGTTCCGCTTAGCGGTACGTTCGAAGATCAAAAAATAAGTCTTGATGTCGTCTGACTCTGTCAGAGTTGTTAGACCTCCATCCGTACACCTGCAGCAGCATGACCCTCTGCTTCTGCTAGTTGAGTCCTTGTCTCTCCCATCTGTATTTTCAAGGTTTGTAGATCGCCCAAGATGGTATACAAAACGGTATTCAGGCCCTGTTCCTCAGACATGTTTGATACAATAGAAACAAATTCTTTTGAGTAAATAATTCTTCACAAGAACAAAAACAAAGTTTTGGGGACCGTCCCCGTATATTGTCGTGCAGACAATGATGAAAAAAAAGATTCAGAGTCTTCGGAAGTACAATGAATGTTTTGCTTGGAAAAAAATGGCGGTTTTATAGCAAGAATGAATCATATGACAGGAAATGTTTGGCAGGAAGTGACGTTGCAGCAGGAACCAGAAACAACGTCATCATGATGGACTGGAAATTAGGTGACTTGTGGGAGCCGTGATGTCATGGCGGCCATTTTGGAAACCGGAAGTTGTGGGGTTATTTCTCTTCAGGATTTCTGTTGATGAAAAGAAGTCCAGGTAAGTACCACGTGATGACCCGCTATTTTGCTATATTTCACTCACCTTTAGGCTCTTTGGCTGCCTCCTAATCGCACATGTGTGACAATATATATACATATATATACTGTATATACGATGACAAACAACAAAACACCTCTCAAATACACATTAAAATGATGAAAAAGAGAGAAATGAAAAAGGAGGAAAACTTCTGAGCTAACTGAAGATGAAAAGTGAGTGCAGTCACAGTCACTAGCCCTACCATTTTAATTAGCTTTGTTGCTTTGGTGGACTTTTCTTGAAGTGATGATACCAACACAGATTACCATAGCATAGAAAATTGTACAGACCATCACAGAGTTGTGGAACATGTAAAGGATGTCACTACTCCAATTACTAGAGCAGAGCCTGCTCTTCCCTTTCTTATAAAGTTCATCTGTGCTATGAGACCAGTCCAGCCTGTCATTTATGTGGACCCCCAAATATCTGTAGCAGTGCACTGCCTATACATACACTCCCAGAATAGTGACAGTCAGTGAACAGTTCCTTATTCCTTGTTTTTGCTGATATTAAGTTTCAGACCATTATTTCTGCAATAAGAAACAAAGTTCTACACCTGCCTTATATACTCTATCTCTTCTCCCTTGCTGATCCACTCCATCAGCTCAGACTCATCTGAGAATTTCTGTAAGTGACATGACCTGATGTTATTTTTTTTTGTCAGAGGTGTATAGAGTGAAGAGAAAAGGAGACATGACTTGTGGTGCTCCAGTGTTGCTCACATCCATGTTAGAAACAGTTCTTGAGTCTCACAAACTGCAGTCTGCCCAACAGATCTGTTATCCTGGACACCATAGGCTCATCCACCTGCATATCCCTGATCTTTTGTTTGTTTTGTTTTTTGTTCTTTATTTCGCCTTATACAATTTCTTGT
Source organism: Polypterus senegalus (assembly GCF_016835505.1). Taxonomy (NCBI): domain Eukaryota; kingdom Metazoa; phylum Chordata; class Cladistia; order Polypteriformes; family Polypteridae; genus Polypterus; species Polypterus senegalus. The sequence goes on from NC_053168.1 coordinate 100,744,690, forward strand.
ATTTGGAATTTGTTAGTTTTCACATACCCCCTGGGGTCAGAGCACAGGGTCAGCCATTGTACAGCGCCCCTGGAGCAATTACAGGTTAAGGGTCTTGCACAAGGGCCCAGCAGAGTAGGATCTCATTTGGCAGTGATGGGGATTCGAACCGGCAACCTTCAGGATACCAGCACAGAGCCACCACTCCGTCCTGAACAGAGATGGCTGAATGGTATTAACAGCAATGGAGAAATCAAAGAACACAGTCCTCACAGTGCTGCCAGCTTTGTCCAGTTGGGAATAAGCCTTGTGGAGCAGATAGATAAGTGCATTCTCCACTCCAATCTTTGTCTGACAGGTGAACTGCAATGGGTCCAAGTAGTCTTTCACAAGAAGACTTATACAGTCCAGGACTAGCCTCTCAAATGTCTTCATGATGTGGAACATAATTTCCATTGCTCTGTAGTCATTAGGTGAAGAGGTGCCTGCATTCTTTGGAACTGGAGAAAATCAAGGTGTTTTCCACAGCAGCAATATTTTTTTGCAACCTTAGTGACTGGCTGAACAGGTGACAGTGGAAAGCACTGGTCTTAAATATTTGAGGAAAGACTCATCCTATGTTTTTTTCTGTGTGTAGCCTCCTCAGTGGACTCTTCACTTGACCATCAGTTATGAACAGCCCATGAGTCCAAAGCAGCTAAAGTGATACAGATTATTGATGTAGTAGAAATGGTGAGTGTATGTGGATGGGGGACTGTTCTTTGGAAGAAGGTGGGGTTGGAGGAAGGAGTAAAAATCTACTGTCATTTAGCTTTGTTCACATTACTTTCTACCACCTGAGCCCTGGATTTTGGAGTTCAATCAACCAAAATCACTTATTGGACACGACAATTGGTGATAGAACTCTGAAAGCATAAACTGGCAAAGCTGACATGTATAGTACCTCATGTGGTTGCACAGTGTAATAAAAGTATAAATTTCATTTACCCAGAGATCCACTATGGTTTTTCATATGTTCTGAAAACTTTAACCATTCTGAGGGTTATGGCTCTGACATTAAGTTAGATCACAGTCACCCCATACATACAGCTGGCCAATCTATATTAGTCCTAGGGAAATGTAGAGGCAGAGGAATATGAGGGGCCAAACAGGCCAAAAATCATATATTTTTGTATGAAAACTATTGGTTTTACGTGTGAACATTATTGGTTTAAGCATTTTGGCATTGTGGTAAGGGCTTTGTCCTCTAAACCCTGCATTTGTCGGTTCAAGTCCTGATAGTGACACTGTGTGACCATGAGCATGTCACTTCATCTGTCACGGTGTGGGATCGCTGGGCATAAGAAATGTAACCAGTAGTAACTAAATGTTATACTGGATAAAGGCATCAGTCGCAAAGGTAGAATATTTTGCATTTAGAATAAGTAACTAGCTTGCAAAAGCTGTGTGAAAAAGTACAGTTGCGGGTTACAAGCAAGCATGTAGCTGGAAGCGAATAAAAAGAATACCAAATACCTACAGTACTTAACTTCAGCTTTGTGTTCATTACAGACTCAATGGCAGATTCTATTAAATAGTAATAATTACCACCAAGTCCTTTCTCAAACCTACTGTGCGGAAAAAAATACTTCGCTGTTTAAACCCAGATCCATCTCCTGTCAGCTTCTCTACACGCTCCATGACTCTACTGGCCCCTGAGTTCCTGTTTCTTGCCCCTCCCATTTCCACTGAAGATCACGTGAACAACCAATATAGTTCACACGCATAACTGATATAGTTCATACACAAAGTTGCGATAGGGTGCGCATGCATAACCAGTATGTGTTGTACGAGAAACCGACATGGTACACACATACAACCAATAGAGTTCAATTGCAAAATCGATATATTACCCACATGAAACCAGTATAAGACGTGCATGAAACCAATATAGTGCATACACAAATCCATCTTTAGACCGGCACAGAATGCAAACCAATATAGTTCATACGCAAACTGATAACATGTGAGCGTAAACTAATGCAGTTCAGTCACAAACCAATAACAGACATACTGGAACCACTGATATACACATGCAAATCAATATAGTTCATATGAATGAAACCAGTATTGTTCACACGCAAACCAATTAAGTATGCACATAAACCGATAATAATTATTCATAAACCAATCGTGTTCACATGTAAACCAATAGTTTTCATACACAAATATATGATTTTTGGCCCATTTGGCCCCTCATAGTGGAAAAGGAAATCTCTTGCATTCTACTTCTCATTATAGGAACATCTCTGAGTGAACAGCTTCTCCAGCACAGTCAGGACTGTCAAGTTCACCTGCACCTTGAAGCCTAAACAGTCTCAACACTGTATTTCTAACTTTCATTTTATTTTTCGGTGTTATGCATCGGTGTTATGCATCATGTTGATCCCAATGTTTTTCATAGGTCAGATTGTAGGTTTTATCTATTAAATTAAATAATGCTAGGACGAGATACCTGGTTAAATGTGCAAAGACTGATGCATTGTTAAGACTCCTGTCTGCTGGCATGATACAGGATCTAAATCTGCTATTGCTATCAGCTGTTGTCATATTTTTGGTTTGCATGAGGCACTCACAAGTGTACCTCTTTGTCTTTTTCAAAGATTTTACAGAGCAATACTCTAACCCTTTTGAGGGATGGCTGTGAATAAAGACAAAAGACAGAATGACTGTCATTCATATGATTACTGTTTATTTCATTTGATGAAAGAAAACAGAAAAAAATCTTCTGCAGAGTATTAGGTCATTACTTATTAAGCTTATTGTTTTTCTCTCTTGACACAGCAGGAAAAGGAAATAAATTAATAAATTACGCTGCTACATTTTATGTGGTGACAAAGGGGGTCAAAGAAAACAGTGTGAAGTGACAGGAAGTCTTATTTACCTTACTGCTGTTACACAAAACAAAAAAGAGCTAGACAAAAATGGCTTATTGAAGAGGTTGCAAAGATCTGCCTCACTTGTCTGACTTTATATGGCTAAATATGAATGCCTCCAAACATAAATAACTCTTTTAGACATAACACTGAAAAACAGAAATTCTAAAAAGAAGTGTAAACAGATACAAAGTCTTGTGCCAAAGAGAAAAAATTAAATGTGCAAAATACAGTAACAATGAAACTATCTACCAGTAGCTGTAAAGAGAAAAGAAATCAAAAAGATGAAGCCTGGCCTTAAATAAAATCAAAAAGCTGACAGTTTATATTTTGTTTGTTCCTTTCATAATGAAAAATAATTGTCAATCTTATCTCATGCCATAGATCTCTGGAAGATAACAGAATAATGTCAGTCTGACATAACAGTATGAAAAAAAAAAAACAGAATAAAAACACTAATAACCCATAAGTTTTTCTTGATCTGTTTTGTTTTGATCTTGAAGCCCATCCCTTGTATTTCTTTAACACTAGAATCCCTGAAGCCTAAGAAAAAACTTGTATTCCCGGCCCACCTTAAATCCCTTCACACCTCTCCATCAGTGTCTTTTGTTTTTAAATGTGTCGATCAGCACAAGCAGCAAGCAGCCTGAAGTCCAATGCCCCTCCTTGACGGAGCTCAATCAGTCTGTGACACCCGGTGTAAATTGTGGCTGCTTGTAAAAGTTAGCGCTTGTTTTTTCATTATTCAGTTTTATTCTCTCAGTGAAGTTCACATGGTACAACTTCTTTGACTTGATTGCATTTATCTCCATTCTTTTTACAAGAGCAGCGCTGTGGCTGATGCCTGCTCAAAACTATGTGTTGTACGGGTAATCAAAGATACGATGTCCCAAGACCGCTATCAGACTGGGCAGAGGCAGAACCATAGCAACAGAAAGCTCTTCACAGCACTTTCGCTGGCTAATAGACTGCTGCAACGCAATGCAACTCTGTTTGGCACCATAAAGTAAAATGGGTCTTTCACCTGCAGCTATAATCACTTTAGTACTTGAGCCATTCACCACGTTAGTGTCAGTGTCAGTGGCAGTGTCATGATGACAGTGTACGCTCGCAAAAAGAAGCCTTTGATTTCAGTCTGTAACAGTCATCAGGAGTGGGGGCCCTCTTCACTCACTTAATGGGATTTCCATTTGACCTGGAACATAACGATATGCCCTAGTACCGGAAGTACTCCTGGGTCCTAGATAAATGAAGCCCCTCAACCTCATCCTGGGGAGTCGGAGTCAGGTGGAAGGAAGACAAAGCTCACTTGGAGGTGTGGATGAGAAAAAAGTGAGATATAATAGATGAATTTTGTGTATTTAGAGCCGTTGTGAAGGTGTTTTTGTTAATAAATTACTTGTTTAAACCTGGGACTTGTGTTTGTGTCATGGTGTTTGAGGTTTAGGAGACTACAGTGCCCCCTGATGGCCACAGTGGCATCAATTTCAGTTTGAGCAAGACATATAACAAATGAAAATTACTAAAATCAAGTACAGAAATGAACAAACACACACAAATCATTAGAAATAATTGCTTATTTTGACAACCAGCATCTCAGTTGATATTGTTTGTGCAGAAGTAAACAGTTTCATGTTTATGACCAGAACAATACCATAACATTACTCTATAATTAGTGTTTGAGAATTGTGTTTAACAGCTTTTAATATAACATTAAACAATTTCTTAGAACAATTGTTTTTAAAGTTAGTGTTTGTCATTAACACATGTGCTAGTTTAGCTGGGTTCATAGGCACACTGTGATTTTCTATCACCTGCTGCAAAAGATTTTATTGACAATTCAGCCTCCCACCAAAAAAGTTTAGAATAATGAGTATAAAAAATGTAAGAAACAGAGTTGATTGTAGGCACTATTCTTATCTTTACTTTAGGCCCCAAATCATTAGTTCATTCCTGACTGGAGGGAGTGTAAAAAAAAAATGTTACCAAACCAAAATGCTGTGAATTTGGCCAAAAGGAAAATTGTCAGATGATGATAACCAAAAGATGTATTTTTGCTTTAAAATAAATGCTAAACCATTAATGAAGTCAAAAAGAAAATTGGTAGAAGCAAATCACGTTTATTGCCAAAATCACACACTGAAATTATTTGAAGATATAATCCATAATCTCAGATGCTGCACTGAATGCAGTGTGGCTTTATAAAGCAAAGCATCTGTGACACTGTGCATTATGCCATCTAAGTGGAAGTGAAGCCCCTAGTAATGATGCATCACATCCTGACAACACAGCCATTAAATGTTATAGCTTCCAAAAAAAAGTCAAACAAAATGTATTTTAAGCAAAAACAAAAACAAAAAAAGTCACAATTTATAACTCCAATTATCATGCAACACATTACCAGTGCCATGATAAACAAGATTGTATTAAAATACACACCTTAACTTTAATTAGCAAAATTAGCTCATCTAATATATTCCTTACTCCTTTTTCTATGATTCCATTACATGAATATTTGTGGAAAAAACTACTTATGTTGAGACAAAGTGGTGTGTCCTTTATTTCTAACAACATGCAAAACTAAATCATACCTCCTTTAGAAAAATTGTATATATGCATTGTGACAGATAGGGGGTGCTGGAGCCAATCCCAGCCAACACAGGAAACAAACCCCAGGCAGGGTGCCAGCCCACCGGGCAATTTAGAATTGCCAATTCACCTAACCTGCATGTCTTTGGACTGTGGTAGGAAACCTGAGTACCCGGAGAAACTCACACGGACACAGGGAGAACATGCAAACTCCACACAGGGTGGACCCGGGAAGTGAACCCGGGTCTCCTAACTGTGAGGAAGCAGCGCTACCCATTGCGCCACCGTGCTGCCCCCTTATTATATCATTCTAACTTTATTTTCATTCTGCATGAAAACACGAGATACATTTTTTTCTCAGCCCTCAATATAAACAATTTGGGGATAATTAACATATAAACAAATTATAATTTTTGTGTGAAGTATTTAATATTTTTCAATGTCTGTGATTAGTCTGAACGTAGTCCTAATGTCTGCATGACTCCTTCTGGCTCACCATTTTTCCTCCTATTTCCCAAATACGTGCAAGGTAGATGATTTAGTAACTTTCAATTAGTCCTGTGTAGGTGTGCATATAAAGGAGTTCTGTGACAGACTGGCAGCCTGTTCAGCGTGATTCCTCATTTGCCCTCGATGCTGCTGAGATAAAATGTGGTGCCTGTGATTGTGAACTGGATAACATTTATTTGGCAGTAGATGGATGAATGAATACTCAATGCTCCCTCTAGTGTCCCTTTACATTTCTTCTACCTGGTTATGTTAAAGCTACATCTGTGACAATATATCTAGTCACTGCTCAACATGTCTTTTCTTCTTCTTTAAGAAGGCTGACTGTAGTGGTTTCCTCTTAATTTCTTCTGTATGTTCTTATTGTTTTTGATTGTCTCTTCTTCTCTTCCAATTACTGTATATATACTATATATTTTCTTCTTTATATTCCATATGAAAAAGCAGCTGAAGCAACCAGTCAAAACTAAAAACTTGCAGCCTTATAGCTTCCATCCTTTAAAGCAGCAGTGCTGAAGGAAGTCACTTAAATCCTCATTTAATATGTATTGTTCCCTGGAGTGGCAGATGGAAGCAGCACTGGAGCTGTGACAGCAGAAAAGGGAGGAATGTTTTTCTTGTTCATTCTGGTTGTCCACACTGATTCTCTGATCATCTTTTCTTTTTTACCAAAGACAGGATTACGGGAATTGTTATTCACTGTGCATAGCCATTACAGACAAGATTAGAAGGCCCTGCAGATGATAATGTACCACATTCCAGTCAGATCCAACATCCACATTAACAAACGATTAAGCTAGTCATTTTTATTGATTTTAGTCATTCATCCATCCAGCAGGAAACCATGTTGCCCACAGCTGTGAAATGCTTAGATACTCCAGGCTCCCCAGCTGAGTCCACCTTAATTAAGCATGAATATAAGTGATGTTCTGTTTAAAAGATAGCCGTTTGTGAAGGTGTCAGTGAAAAAGACAAAAGAATCAATAACTATAGTAGATCCAAAATCTGAAGTGTGGCATGAAACTCATCTTATGACACCAGGGCTTTAAATGGGTCATATTTTGCCTCCATAATATGCTGACTAACCATGTCAAATATGCTTGGTGCCACAATATACATACTGTCCTCTAGTGGATTCCAGCAGTGTGTCATACCCATGAGCTGCACATGTGTGCTACATTATGACTTATTGTACAGTTAACGGCTCCTTTCTTTTTCAAGAGCCCTTTTGCCAGTTAATCAACCTATTATATTAGATATCTATATATCTAATGAGAAATGTGCCCTGCTGGAAAGAGAATTTCTGGGGCAAAGGCACCATCAAGTTGAAAGAGGACCCCAGAACAGCAGTTCCTAAACATTTTAATCCAAGGATCCAAATAAGAAAATCAATACCATACTGGGACCCAAAAAAAGGATTAGTATCAAAATGACATCAGAGCCATAAACAGACAAAAAACAATGGCCATATAATAAAAAACACTAAAGGTTTTTGATTCCTTTCAAGCATTTTTCTCACATACACACACACACATACATATACATATATATATATGTATATATATTGTGAACGCTGGCCCCGGCACAGACAGACAGACATCATTTTTTCACCACACACCATTTATTTACATAAAGTTTGCTCACGTGCACCCCCAGTGCCTTCTTGCACCGATTTCCCCAAGTCCAGGTCACACAATCCTGTGCCTCTTTACTCCTGGCCGCCTCCAGTCCTTCCGCAAGCTCAGTCCTTCTGCCTCCCGACTTCCACCACTGACTGGAGGGAGGCCCTCTCGCCCGGATGAGCCCCAGGTGTTTCCGGCATCTGCTCTCTAGCCACGCCCCAGCGTGGCGTAAGTGTCGGCTGCCTTCCTGGCAGCTCTCCGGGCGCCACACAAAGTCTTCCCCCCAGCACTTCCTGGTGTGGCGGAAGTGCCGGGCTCCCGGGATAATTAGGCACAGGGGCGCCTACAGGGCTGGGCTTCCATGCCCTGTACCCGAGGCCCTCTGCCTAACCAGGACGGACGCCCCCACTCAGTCTGGAGGAGGCACTCGCCCTCCTCTGGTCCTCCAAGGCGTCCCGGCCGGGCTCCAGCCCCGGCCGGCGACCACACGGGATAAACCGGCATCGGGGCGCCGCCTGGCGGTGGCCACGGGCCCCTACAGGGCTGGGCTTCCATGCCCTCGACCCGTGGTCCCCAACAGAACCAGGACGGACGCCCCCTCACGGTCTGGAGGAGGCACAAGCCCTCCTCTCGTCCTCCTGGGCGTCCCGGCCGGGCTCCAGCCCCGGCTGGGGACCACAATATATATATATATATATATATATATATATATATATATATATATATATATATACTAGCAAAATACCAGCACAGGGCAGTACTACCTTAAAATTTTTATTAAGAAGAAAATTAAACCTTTTTAAACTGAGGGAAAATATACCAATTATTATTTGTTAAGGATCTCTTTGTATACCACATTGTCAGTTCAGCCCTCCGGTTGTAATATGACCAACGTACAGTTGGCCATGTGAAAAATAATCTTGTCTGAAATCTCACAGCTTGGATTGCTGCTGTCATAATCGGTTCATGGTTTGTTTGAATTATGACTGTATTTGCAGGACTTGTGTTGAAGTGACATTCGGCATCTGTCAAGCGTTGTAAGCATACGACGGGTTTCATCAATAACTTCACATCCAGCTTTTGAGAGTTTACACATTCATAAACATCAAAGTGTCCACTACTGAAATTGTCACCTGTGAATCTAAGATGTTTAAGAGGCATTGGGGGTTGTCGAAAAGTGTAAAATATTTGGCCATTTCAGTACACTTGAAAGCGACAACCTAACAATTCAGCGGAAGCCATCAACTCATATATATATATATATCCATACATATATACATATACACATATACACATATATATATACACACACATATATACTGTGAGCGATAGGGGGCGCTCTCGCTCCCTTGAACCCCTGTCCACGACTCCAGACACCAGGTAAAAGTACTCAAGTTGACTTTATTTTGTCGCCACAGTACACAAAGCACACTCTCCACCACAATACTCATACAAATCACCAATAAATCAATAATACACAATCCTCCAGCTCCCAGACGCGTTGCCACTCTTCCACCCAGCTCAGCTCACCGTCTGGGAGCTCCCACAGTCCTTTTATAATCCCTGACCCGGAAATGTTCTCAATCCCCAGTCCATGTGATCCTCAATCACTTCCGGGTCAGGTAAAAGTTCTTTTCTTCAACCCGGAAGTCCGTCGCTTTTCCTATGACGAACCTCTGGGTCACAGGGCACGAAGAAGCCCTCGGTCCTCCCTGCAGCTCCCTCCTGTGGCCCCCACAGCATCCAGCAGGGCTTTGCATAAAAACTCCATTGTCCATGATGCCCTGCTGGTCTTCTGGGGACCTCCATGCTGCAAGGAGGGCTCCACCTGGCAGCTTGGGGGTATTGGCCGGGATAAATGGCCGGCCATCCTTCACAGTATTCCCCAGCGACGAATTATTATTCGCAGCGGCATACCCCGAGAGGGAAGTCTTCCTCCAAGAGGACGTCCTGGTGGAGCCTTGATTGACACAAATATCTTGGTCCCTGGAGAACCTAGGGGGAATATTATTCCAAACCGACATCTTGTCCCCCTCTCTCCATGGCCCCACCTTCGGCACCCGTAACACTGCCTCTGTCCTCCTGGTATTCTCCCCCTACGTGACTGAAAACAACAAGGAAATGTTAGGTCCGCTCCTTTTGCTGGGAGAGAAACCCCTGCCGCCTGTAACGGTGTTTTTTCTCTTTTTATTTCTCTCTCTTTCTTGTCAGGAGACCCCCATTTTATTTTCGGGATCTCCTGCTTGATCTGGGGCTTGTCCACAGTCTGAGTCTCTCTACTAAATGAAGAGAGCCCCTTTACTGTCTGCACCCCTCTTGATTTACAAATTACCGGTGGCAGCATCTTAAGGGCCGTCTCGCTCCGGGAATCAGCACTGTCTAGTTGCCCCAAGTCGATTATCCCTTCCGCTGACCACTCGGTTAACGTACCGGCCTCTCTTGTAGGGCACGCCGTGTATTGGTACCCGCTACTTAATAAATGCGGGCCTGGATTACACTGCATCCCTCTTGTTTTATATACGGTACGGGTTTCACATACCTGTACCGCCACATTATGATATACGGGAGGCTCCCCACCAAATCGCCGCACGTAGTCCCTCAGCTTCTCCAACGGCGCTTTGGCTACCTCTCCCAATTCCCTGACGATCTTCTCAATGGTCATCAGGGTCTGTAAACAACTCTTTACGGGCTCGAGTTCTCGCAAGTCAATATTATTTATTTCGACCGGCATAAGACTTACTTCCTTGTCTGTCTTCTCTGCCGGCCGGGAGCCAATGAGCACGCCGCTTCAGGCACGTGCTCTGGCGGTCTCGCGGAGGCTTCTGGGACTTGGAGTTCTCAGAGGGTCGAGCTGCCTTCTTCGGCGAGCTGCGGTCTGTCTTTAATATTTTTGTAACATCCCGATCAGCTATTTCCCGACCCTCCTTACCTTCTTGTGGGTTGAGCGATGCCTCGCTTGCCTCCCCCTTCCCCTTCGGAAAGACCGAGTCAGTTCCTTCGGGCTCGAAGTCGCAAACAGCGGGACGCGGAGCTCCTCCTTCCCAGAATGCACCGGGTTTCTGCCGTGTCCCTCGTCGGCTGCCATCATGCGGAAGTCTTTTCCCCTGTGCTCAGGTACCGACAGGAGCGGGCCGTTATTCCAGGGCAGTCTTCTTTTCCCTGCGGAGCCTCCAGGTGATCTTCTCTGAGGTACATGCATGGGACAAAGTGAGTTATAACAAAAGGATTCTCTATAACGTTCCCATCACATACCTCAGAGCGCTCGTTGAATACTGGAGGTTTCTCCGGACTTGAAAGGCCGCTCCTTAACTCCTCCCGAGCGTCGGCCATTACACACAGGTCACTCCCGCTGGCGATATTGCTGTGCTTGCCCTTCTTCTTCCCCATTTTTGACTCGGAATTTTTGGGTTCAGGCGATGCTGTGACGATTCCTGACTCCGTCGTCTGTTCAGGGTTCGTTTCCCACAGAAATTTTTGTTTCAGGTCCTCTGCAAACGACGCAAGATTATCCTGCCGACTACGCCACTGTGAGCGATAGGGGGCGCTCTCGCTCCCTTGAACCCCTGTCCACGACTCCAGACACCAAATAAAAGTCCTCAAGTTGACTTTATTTTGTCGCCACAGTACACAAAGCACACTTTCCACCACAATACTCATACAAATCACCAATAAATCAATAATACACAATCCTCTAGCTCCCAGATGCGTTTCCACCCTTCCACCCAGCTCAGCTCGCCGTCTGGGAGCTCCCACAGTCCTTTTATAATCCCTGACCCGGAAATGTTCTCAATCCCCAGTCCATGTGATCCTCAATCACTTCCGGGTCAGGTAAAAGTTCTTTTCTTCAACCCGAAGTCCGTCGCTCTTCCTATGACGAACCTCCGGGTCACAGGGCACGAAGAAGCCCTCGGTCCTCTCTGCAGCTCCCTCCTGTGGCCCCCACGGCATCCAGCAGGGCTTTGCATAAAAACTCCATTGTCCATGCTGCAAGGAGGGCTCCACCTGGCGGCTTGGGGGTATTGGCTGGGATAAATGGCCGGCCATCCTTCACAATATATACATATATATATATCTACATATACACACATACATATACATACACACACATATATAAACATATATATACATACATATCTACATATATACAGTACATATACACACACACACACATATAAACATATATATACATACATATCTACATATATACATATACACAAACACACACACACACATATATATATATACAGTCTTTGGGGTGCGAGCAACTGTTGCTGGGGGTGCCAGAATCCATGAAGGAAGAAAAACGAAAAACATTATTTGTACAAAATCTTAATTTATTTATCCATTCCTAAATAATTAAATGGGTAGGCTATTTTGTACCAGTGCAATACGCTGTTTGTTAAAACGGATGACTCCCACTCTTACGTGCAAGTCTGCCTGGATATTATGAACTATCGTATCTATTCAAGTTCTATTTAAATTTTAAATAGAAGGAATTTTTATTTAGTCGACAGAATATTATTCCGGAATAAATCAACTCAAACCTTAAATAACTTATAATATTTTGCTCTCCATAAAAATATATCCTGTCTAAATTATACAAGTTAGAAATAAAGTAAACGTTAAAAGAACAAACATTCAAATTTCTTTACTCTTATGTAATTTTATATAAAAATAAACTTAAATTTTAAATATCCCAAAAGATTTTGCTCTCCATAAAAATATTTCCTGTCAAAATTATACAAATTCAAATATGAACATGGTGCATAACAAAACCTGGAAATATAAATAAAATTTGTTCTTTTCAGCAATAACAAATCAAATCATTCAGTTGTCTTTGCTCATATGTCATTTTATCAGAGCTGGACGCCTGGCATCTTTTTTTGGCAACAAGTTCGTTTATGTTTGGTGTGAGGTTCTGTGTTGTGGAGATTCTCAGGATGGACTGCAGGTGCTCATCAGTGAGGCGACTCCTGTGTGCTGTTTTGTTAGTCTTCATCACTGAGAAGAGCTTCTCACACAGATATGTGCTACCAAACAGGCACAAGGTTCGAGCCGCATGTAGATGGAGCTGGAGCATTTTTGCGAGAATGGAGTGAATAAACTGTGCAGGCCATGCAGTATCTTACTTTGCCTTCAGTGTGCCATTACACTGCAGCTCAATCACCTCCATCTGAATCTGCACAGGTGCAGTTTCCACATCGACGGCAAATGGGTTGCGAAACAACTCAAAATTCTTTTTTTGTTCTTCAAAGTCACCAAAGCGCCGTGCGAACTCAGTGCGCAGTGCGCTCAGTTTATCAGCAAAGTGCATATTTGGGAACACCGTAGTGCCGACTTGGTTCAACATTACTTGGCAACAGGGAAAGTGGGGCAAGTTGCACTGGTGCATTTGTGTCTCCCATAAAAGTAGCTTCACTTGAAATCACTTTGTGATTTTGCACGGGTAAAAACGTCTGCTGAAGTGTCAGATTCTTCTTTAACTCTTCTGCTTTCTGTATCTTGTGCATTGCATTCAGGTCTTTCAGGTTATCTTGATGTTTTGTCTCATAGTGCCGTCTTAGATTACATTCTGTAATTACAGCCACATTAGCTCCACAAATGAGACACACGGGTTTACCGGCAATGTCAGTAAACATATACTCAGCCTCCCATCGGTTTTTAAAGGCTCTATGTTCAGAATCACCTTTTCTCTTTGGCATCGTGTGGGATAGCTTCGCAATAACTTGCAGCATCATAAGCTAGACTTGATTAGCGTGGTAAGTGTTCGGCAAGGCAGCTGAAGCACTGCATTATGGGATCTGTAGTTTATTGTGTTACCTGCGCTTCATATCCCCGGGCCATTAATAACAATAATATATAAAATGATCTCGGGGCGGATATAATTACACACGGGCGGATGTGGCCTGCGGGCCTTGAGTTTGACACATATGGACTAAATATAACTTGAAAAGATATATTTTTTCAAATGTGATCGCTCAATTCAGATTGAGTTGACGCGGACTACAGTACATCGAGCCCGCGTGCTATTGTGGTTTTGCCTGCGTGCCTCAATAAGTTACCCTCCCCTTGCTCTTACTTTTTTACTTTTTTAGTATGGCTTTACCAAAACAATCATTGATCGCGAATAAAGTATCCATTATTCATAAAGCTTCAATTGGTGATCTGTCTTTCTGCGTTAACCGCATATTTTTTCATACGTCTCAAACCAAGGGGATGCGAGGCTAAAATGAATCGGGAAGTGCGTACATACTCAGTGCATCCCCTCTCGGGAATCGAACCTCGGACGCTGGCGCTAGAGGTGAAGCCTCTACTATTGCACCACGGCGTGTGGTTTGTCTATTTGAGCGTAGCAGTGTAATTCAGTTTTTGTTCAGCACTCTTTGGAACTGTTGCTTTTGTCTGCGCTCGTCAGTTCACGTGAGCCGCTGAATATGGTTTTATATGTCACTCGCTCGCTTCTAATTGTTTCGCTGCCTTCTTAATTATATAATGTATGTTTTCTTCAGTGGTTTTTGGAGCTCTTCCTGGTTTTCTAAGTACTGTGTGATTACGTGGGAGGCGTGATGATGTCACACGAAACTCCGCCCCCCACGGCTTTTGAGCTCAACTCCATTACAGTAAATGGAGAAAAATAGCTTCTAGTTATGACCATTATGCGTAGAATTTCGAAATGAAACCTGCCCAACTTTTGTAAGGAAGCTGTAAGGAATGAGCCTGCCAAATTTCAGCCTTCTACCTACACGGCAAGTTGGAGAATTAGTGATGAATCAGTCAGTCAGTCAGTGAGTGAGTCAGTGAGGGCTTTGCCTTTTATTAGAATATATATATATACTGTATATACACACACACACACATATAAACATATATATATATGTACATATACATACATACATATATACATATATATTGTAAGATATGGCCGGCCATGTACCCCGGCCAATACCCCAAGCCGCCAGGTGGAGCCCTCCTTGCAGCATGGAGGTCCCCAGAAGACCAGCAGGGCATTATGGACCATGTAGTTTTTATGCACCGCCCTGCTGGATGCCATGGGGGCCACGAGAGGGAGCTGCAGGGAGGACCGAAGAGTTCTTCATGCCCTATGACCCGGAAGTTCGTCATAGGAAGAGCGACGGGCTTCCGGGGTGAGAAAAAACATTATTTACCCTGACCCGGAAGGAATAAGGACTTGTGGACTGTTGGGAAGGAACACCTCCGGGTCAGGGAATATAAAAGGACTGTGGGAGCTCCCAGACGATGAGCTGAGTTGGGAGGCAGGGTGGCTAAGCGTCTGGGAGTGGAGGATTGTTATTGTTGTTATTGAAGAATTGTGGAGAGGAGCGTGCTTTGTGCACTTTATTATTATAATAAATATCATCATTGGATTTTACCTGGTGTCTGACGTATAGTCTGAGGGTACAAGGGTGCGAGAAGCATCCTATTCTGTTACAATATATACACATATACAAATATGTGCCTCCTCCAGACCGCGAGGGGGCGTCTGTCCTGGTTGTGTCGGGGGCCTCGGGTACAGGGCTTAGAAGCCCAACCCTGTAGGGACCCGAGGTCACCGCCAGGCGGCGCCCCGATGCCGGTTTATCCCGTGTGGTTCCGGGCCGGGGATGGAGCCCGGCCGGGGCGCCCAGGAAGACCAGAGGAGGGCTTGTGCCTCCTCCAGATCGCAAGGGGGCGATCGCCCTGGTTGTATAGGGGGCCACGGGTAGAGGGCTTGGAAGCCCAATCCTGTAGGGGCCCGTGGCCAACGCCAGGCGGCGCCCTGGAGCCTGAGGAACCCTGGAGCCCAGCACTTCCGCCACACCAGGAAGTGCTGGGGGGAAGACTTATTGTGGCGCCCGGAGAGTTGCCGGGAGGACAGCCGGCACTTCCGCCACACTGGGGCGTGGCCAAGGAAGGAATGCCGGAAACACCTGGTGCTCATCCGGGAGCAGGATATAAGGGGCCTCCCTTCAGTCGAGAGCGGAAGTCGGGTGGAAGAGGACGGAGCTAGCGGGAGGACTGGAGGCGGCCAGAAAAGAGAGAAAGAAAAGAGAGAAAGAGGCATTGTAAGGCCTGAGGAGAGACAGAGGCATTGTAAGGCCTGAAATTGGTGAATCGGTGCAAGAGGCACTGGGGAGTTGAGCGCGGGAACCTGTAAATATTGTAAAATAAACGAGTGTGTGGTGAAACCAATGATGTCTGTCTGCCTGTGTCCGGGTTCAAGTTCACAACATATATACAGATATATATATATATATACACATATATATATACGTATATATATATATACACATACATATATATACAGATACATATATATATACACATATATACACACACACACACACATATATATACACATATACATATACATATCTGTTTCCTGAAGAGGCATTAGCTCTCTTGGCAATGTGTTCTTTTAACATTGTGGCATATTAGATAATTAAACAATATCATAATATACCAGAAACGGCGATATCCCTCCCATCGTGATTACGGCGGTACAAGAATCACATGAGAAACAATATCTTTTAGCTTACATTTACTGACGGTTAACGCGGTTACAGACGGAGAGGCACATGGACAGACTTAATCCAGGTGGGAAATCTGGATCAACACAGTCAGCCATTTTTACGTCACCACGCTGGGAGGTTTTTCTTCGAGCTTTGTCCTTTATAATGTCTTGTTTCACTTGCTGGTCTTCTCCGTCTCCAAACAAGGGCTGAATTCCTCCCCCACAAAATACAGAAATATCATAGTGCTTACATGCCGATTCTCATTCTCCCAATAAGGAAAGAAGATTTGTGCTGATAGAGGACAGAAATACCCTAACCTGTATTTAAGCTGACTATACAAGCCTCCAGTTGTCTTTGGCTATCTAATCCAATGCTTGGCTAGCAATTCTAACTGTTGAGCCCCTGTGTGCCACAGTTAACATGCACATGTGAATAAAACTCATAACTGTATTGTCCAGATACAGTGACATAAAGAAAAATGTAGTATAACAATATCTACACATATATATATATATATATATACTAATAAAAGGCAAAGCCCTCACTGACTGACTGACTTACTCACTGACTAACTCACTCATCACTAATTCTCCAACTTCCCGTGTAGGTAGAAGGATAGATAGATAGATAGATAGATAGATAGATAGATACTTTATTAATCCCAAGGGGAAATTCACATAATCCAGCAGCAGTATACTGATACAAAAAAACAATATTAAATTAAATAGTAATAAAAATGAAAACAATAAAAAAGCAGACAATAACTTTGAGTAATGTTAGCATTTACTCCCCCGGGTGGAATTGAAGAGTCGCATAGTGTGGGGGAGGAACGATCTCCTCACTCTGTTAGTGGAGCAAGACAGTGACAAAAGTCTGTCACTGAAGCTACTCCTCTGCCTGGAAATGACACTGTTCAGTGGATGCAGGAGATTATTCATGATTGACAGGAGTTTGCTTAGTGCCCATCACTCTGCCACAGATGTTAAACTGTCCAACTTTACTCCTACAATAGAGCCTGCCTTCTTAACAAGTTTGTCCAGGCGTGAGGCATCTTTCATCTTTATGCTGCCTCCCCAGAACACCACCGCGTAGAAGAGGGCACTCGCCACAACCGTCTGGTAGAACATCTGCAGCATCTTATTGCAGATGTTGAAGAATGCCAACCTTCTCAGAAAGTATAGTCGGCTCTGACCTTTCTTACACAGAGCCTCACTATTGGCAGTCCAGTCCAATTTGTCAAGGCTGAAATTTGGCAGGCTCATTCCTTACAGCTTACTTACAAAAGTTGGGCAGGTTTCATTTCGAAATTCTACGTGTAATGGTCATAACTGGAACCTATTTTTTCGTCCACATACTGTAATAGACTGCAGCTTGATGGCCGTGGGAGGTGGAGTTGCATGTGTCGTCATCACGCCTCCCACGTAATTGAGTGCCTGCCCATATATGATAAATATTTGCGGGTGAAGGACTGTGCTTAGCATATTCATAAGTAAAAATATCTGAATCATAAACTGATGGTAATTATATTCTGTCCATGAATACTTATTAAATAATTCCAAACAGTCTGTCCGCTTCCTTTCATAGCTTTTCCGATGGTTGTGCTGCTTCCAGACATGTATTTTCGTATTAAAGCATTTAACCAATCACATTTCAGCCATCATTTGTTGCCAGGCAGAGAGGACTTTACAATCCGTTGTGCAAGCACTCTAACACAGAATAAATATCGATTAACATGTTGCTTCAACCAATCAGATTTTGTGTTGGTGTCAGTACGGCCCTGTAGCAGGCATATGGCGACGTCACCGTATTCAGACCCATTGATTGGATAGAAGCCGCAGGTTCGATTTTCAGCATTAGCTTCGATGGGGATAGAAAGGGACTTTTTCATGGAACTAAGGCGCACAAATAATCCATACGACAGAGTGATTGAACTGTTTTTGAGGAAGGAGAGGAGGATGGATTTTGTTTACAAATAATCCGAAATTTTAGTGAGTGAAATGTTGCGATTCTATCTGTGATGCAGCGGCTCTTTATACTGTATTTCTGCATATTAAGATGGTTTCTATAACCATAAATTAGTTTTTGAGGGGAAGGTTGATTCAGACGGAGCAGTACTGAAGGCCTAGGTGTGAGATGCACAGTCCGCCAATGGACCAGATGATACGTAAATTTAATGAACATTACAATCCAAAAACATACAAACCTGTACAGAGGCCCATGATTAAATGAATGGTAAAAAAGTAAGAGCGAAGCGATGGTGACTTATTGAGGCAGGCAGGCCAGAGCACAATAGCACGATAGCATGGGGCTCGATGTAGTGTGTGTTAAGTCGATCTAAAATGTGCTCAGATTCGAAAAAATATATCTTTTCAAGTTCTATTTGGATATAAGTAGGTTCTATTTAGTCAACAAAAATATCTTTGGTAGGAATGTAAGTTGAATTTAGTCTTTACATTTCTATGGTGAAGAAAAATTTATGCAATGATGACTAAATTTAACTTACATTCTTACCAACGATATTTCTGTTGACTAAATAAAAATTACTTATATTTAAAATTTAAATAGCACTTGAACAGATACAATAGTTCATAATGCCCAAGCAACACTACGTGCACGTAAGAGCAGAAGTCAGCCGTTTTAACAAGCAGCGTATTGCACTGATACGAAATAGCCTGCCCATTTAATTATTTAGGAATGGATAGATTAATTAAGAATTTGTACAAATAATGTTTTTCTGTTTTCTTCCTCGATGTATTTTGGCACGCCCAGCAACAGCTGCTCGCACCCCAAGGAGCCACCATGGACAGTGCAATGCCTCCCCCGGGGCGCCTGGGGGCAACCTCCCTGGCCGTGGGTCCTTCCTCAGTCTCCCCCGTGGCTCCATGGGACATGGAGTCCACCACAGCCCGGTTGGGAGATGGGGTGGCCGCTAGGGGGTGCTGCGGAGAGCCAGCCGCCACAATGGCCGACTTACCAGCCCCATCCGGAGGTGCAATTAAGACCAGCTGGTCAGGCACCTGGAGCACTTCTGGGTGGGCTATAAAGCAGGCAACCTCCCTCCATTCGTGGCCAGAATTGGAAGGAAGAGGACGAGGTTGCCTGGGAGGAGTGGTGGTGCCAGGAAGGGTTGTTTGTGCTGTATCTTGTGCTTTGGGAACTGTGTTGGGCCTGTGGGACACGGGGAAGAAAATAAAGCCTATGTGTTTTATACACGTGCCTCTGCGTGGTCTGTGCCGGGTTGGGTGCTATATAGCGCCTTTTACAATGTATATATATATGTTTATATATGTGTGTGTGTGTGTGTGTGTATATGTATATACATATATTTGACTTGTGTTTTGCCGGGGGAACCCCAAGAGGTGGAACCATCCTGATATTAACCTCTGAAGGACAATCCTCAGCCTATAGCGGCCTGGTTTATATGTCTTTTTTTTGGCCTCATACCTTTTTGCTATTGTTGAATACATATATTACAACAGTATGGTGCCTTTGAAGTTTAAAAAGTATGGGAAATACTGAAGACAGAGTGGGATACAAGATAGAAGGAAGCATTCAATGTTCTCCCACAACACTACTGGGCCAGATGACCCAGCAGATGACAAACATGCATAAGTAATTGCTAAGTGAATTAGCAGACAGAGGTGAAGGTCACAAAGCGTTGGAAGGTGGATAGAATGCCTGGGGTAGTACACAATCCTGGTAATAAAATGTAGGACCATCTTGTCATTTATATCCAATTGGGTCTGGCAGGAGACCAAGTGAAAATCTACAACCTGTTGGGGAGCACACAGTCCCGAGAGTAAAACTGTGCTGCCTTTTGAAAGGACATCTTTAGAGCCTCAACTGTTTAAGGGCATCTCACCTTTTTCCAAACCATCTACAATCCCAGATGGTGTTTCAGTTTCACAGCAAAGAGGAATATACAGCAGATGGATTTTTATTAATGAAGTTAGCACCAAATGCAAAGACTTCAAAACATGCACATCAGTCGAATGTGTGCATAATACTCTTCACACTATGCTATTAAAATAAACAATGACTTGTTTATCTATGATCAATAGATCTTAGTGCCATGTGCTGCCTGTAATTATTATTTGATATATTGCGATGTGATGGTACACAGATGGGATGCATGCCAAGATAAAGGTTGAGTCACCAGCCTTGTTATTCCCATTTAATAAGCAAAAATAGTTTATCAAAAGAAAAGGTGTGTACATGCACAGCAAAGGCACTACTACCAAGCATGGCTGTTCTCGAGTATCTTGAATTCCCTAGAGCTGTGTCATGAAGGAAAACTCTGATCCAAATGATGACCTGTTTCCAGTAGCTGGTCTGAATTAATTCCTCGATACCCAGTACGGGTAGGCTTATACATCCTCTGCCACAAGTGCCTTAGAGCTATGGATGAGAAGGAAGATGTTAGCATCAGCACACCCTCCCATCCTGGAGTGGTATTATTTACTTCAGCAGAGCCCTTCAGACCTCCCCTATGCACGCATGTGTGACAGCAAAGCAGAGTAATAAACTGGAATGATTATTATTGTGTTAAATAATAAAATGCATGTTCTCCCCGTGTCATCATGAGTTTCCTCCGGGTACTCTGGTTTCCTCCCACAGTCCAAAGACATGCAGGTTAGGTGCATTGGTGATTCTAAATTGTCCCTAGTGTGTGCTTGGCGTGTGTGTATGTGTGTGTGTGTGCCCTGCGGTGGGCTGGCGCCCTGCCTGGGGTTTGTTTCCTGCCTTGCACCCTGTGTTGGCTGGAATTGGCGGCAGCCAGCAGACCCCCATTGACCCTGTAGTTAGGATATAGCGGGTTGGATAATGGATGGATGGATAATAAAATGCAATCACATATATACACTGTATAATCAACAGTTTTTATGTCAGTTATTTGGGTCAACTTAAAAACAACTAGTTAACGTCATATACAGTGCTGTCCCTGGTACAACCTGGAGCCTTTTCAGTATGATCAATAAACCCTTACTGGTGCATTAATTTGAGAGTGGTTTAGTAGCAAAGACATAGTAATGGGTCATTTACTGGAAGTGAGATGCTGCCCAAGATACACTTGCACTAGATATATCAATCTTTCTACTGTATCTATCTTTCTTATTTACACACTCTCATTCACAAAGTAAGTCTTCTTTTCTTTTCTACTCGTTTCATTTTCTGACTGAATTTCTGAGCCAGTATTAGAAAATGAAGCAATTGTTTTTCTGGGCAATGTGGTAAATGCAAGCATGACACATGGCCGGTTCAGGAGTAATAGAGATCGAACTATTGGCTTCTGCTTGAAAGCGATTCCATTACTATCCTAATAGATTTACTCAGCAGCTGGATCCTGAGCAGAATACCAAATAAATATTTTAGATTGCTGGTAATCTGAAAGAGAAGTTATAATGAAGTTAAAAGTACTAATGACCTTCAAGCCAAGGATAAATCTTTGAACAGTCCCAAATGAGTTTTGCCACAAGTATATGCATCTGTTTATATTTGATCATCATTTTCTGTTACTGAATTTCTTTGGGAGTTGTTGGCATCTGGTAAAGGAACATGATCAAAGCATGTTTGATGTCATATAGATTGACACTCCCAAGCATTCAGGGTGTCAGTCTCAGTCAAGCTTTATTTTGTAGTCCCTTCATATGGTAACAAGTCACAAGGTAAAGTTTTAGAGTATTGCCACAAAATCTAGTGGCAGTAACCTATTTGGCTAATTTTCTGTGCTGGTTTTAGGAAATCTCAAAGTAACAACTGGTATTTAAACTTTTTCTCGCATTGATTCAGAAATTAACCCTGGAGATGGAAGTTTTTTTTGGGCTGGAAATATTCATTAGTGGACTGGAAGGCAGGGTTAATAGTAGTCTTGTTGTAGAAATTATGGTCAACTGAGTAGGAACAATGTGAGAGAAACAGTACATTTTTGGACAGTTTTCTCAGTCACCCAATTTGTGAAAGGGTTCTACTGTGACACCAGAGCCGTATGGCTAAATAGGCATAGCTAGTCGTTCAGTGTTCTGAGTATCGTTTGTTAAAAGCTCTGTATTTGTACATTTTATGGTCAGGTATTCCTAGAGGTTTCCTCTGTGTAGTTCAATGTCGTTCCAAAGCTTAAAGATGTGCATGCTAGTTTGATTGCTCACTTTAAATGATTCCATTGTGAGCGAGAGTGTATGATCGTAAACCTAGATGGAGTGATTTCCCATCTACAGATGGTACAGGCTCTCTAGGCTCTAATAGCAGGAAGGACTCATGAATGAAATTCTCCAACTCTGTTCTTCCTCCTGCTATCTTCTGTAACATATTACAAACTGGAGAAAAGACAAAACGCAAGAAAAGAAGAGTTCTACACTTATGAATTTGAATTAATGCCAAAAACGAATCCCTATGCAAACACAAGGATCAAATGACCTTACAAACTACTGTCAGGAATTTGCAATTTTAAATTTTTGATTTCAGTTTTGATGTTATACTTTTGTTTTTCATGTACATTTTTTCTTAGACCTTTCCATGTTCCTTTTGCCTATGATTCTGTCTAAATCATCTGAAACATTCTGTCTCACAGTTATAATTATTTTGCTCAAAAAGCTATAATAAATATTAACAATCTCTCATGTTTTTGTAGAAGTTTTCAGAATCTTTCCTCTCATCTGTGTCATGGGTTTCCCTCAATGTTTTCTTTGGTTAAGTAGTAAGGTTATTGCAGTTGGTGGGACTTACTAGAATTACAGAGGATCCAGTATGGTCTAATCATGTCATATCTCACTCACTGTCTCTGTTCTGTGAAGTAGTTGTAATGTAAACGGATCAAAAGAAGGTTGATTTGTTTCAAACCTAGTTTTGTTAAACTTGACTTGCGTGTATTGAATTTCATTTGATTTTAATAAAATCAATAAAATGCTTAAAAAAAAAAGGATCAGAAGAATAAATGTGTGACAATAAACCGAGCTAAACTAGTCTTTCCGCTAGATCAAATACAAGAACCTAAAGTGTAGTCACAATTCACACAAAATACACAAAGTAAAATTTATATGCAAGGTTTATTGTCATTATTCAAATCTCAGATGATGCAGAAAGTTTGGGAACAACCTTTAATAAAATTTTGATGTCTCACATCGTCTTTTAATATACCTGTGTAAACCAACACAAAGCACAGTCATAGCACTCTCCTCTTAATTTCTCTCACTTGCCTTCTGTTCTGCCACAAAATGGAACTGGCAGTGTATTTGAATATGGGAACAGTAGGTTAAGCTTAAGTCAATATATGAAGGAAGTTTCAAAAATTAGGTAGTTTAAACTATCAGTCGGCCTATAATCGCAATCCCGGCTCAAAGTAGAAACTCAAAGCAATAAATATGCCAACCAGTAAACCACAAATAAGCTAATTTTTTGTCAAACATACTTCTTATCCATAAACATGGAAACCTGGAAGTGAAATAAACCAACCTTTAAACCGCTACGGATCACAAAACACAAAAGCACATTGTTTAAGAATGGGTCTCCACAGCACTGCAACAAATCCACAAATTTGCAGCATCCAAGGAAAAACCAAATGTTGTCAGGCAGTATCCATAATATTACTATCTTAACACTACTTCAAAACAAAAAAATTAACATAAATTGCAACTTAAGTGTCAAAACCCCATAAGAGATGTATCACTTTTATGCTAAACCTCTGACACAAAAAAATTAAAAACTGCTGATCAAAACAGCTTTTTTTGTTAGTCTCACCGTATGTGGCCCAGAGGATGGCCCACAGAGACAGTAGACCCCGGGTAGTCCTGATGGACAGTCCATCTCTGTTTTAGAATAGATAGATAGATAGATAGATAGATAGATAGATAGATAGATAGATAGATAGATAGATAGATAGATAGATAGATAGATACTTTATTAATCCCAAGGGTAAAATTCACATACTCCACCAGCAGCATACTGATAAAGAACAATATTAAATTAAAGAGTGATAACAATGAAGGTATAACAGACAGACAATAATTTTGTATAATATTAACGTTTACCCACCCCGGGTGGGATTGAAGAGTCGCATAGTGTGGGGGAGGAATGATCTCCTCAGTCTGTCAGTGGAGCAGGACAGTGACAACAGTCTGTCACTGAAGTTGCTCCTCTGTCTGGAGATGATCCTGTTCAGTGGATGCAGTGGATTTTCAATTATTGACAGGAGCCTGCTCAGTGCCCGTCACTCTGCCACAGATGTCAAACTGTCCATGTTTACAATAGAGCCTGCCTTCCTCACCAGTTTGTCGAGGCATGAGGCATCCCTCTTCTTTATGCTGCCTCCCCCAGCACACCACCGAGTAGAAGAGAGCGCTCACCACAACCATCTGATAGAACATCTACAGCATCTTATTGCAGATGTTGAAAGATGCCAGGCTTCTAAGGAAGTATAGTCGGCCCTGTCCTTTCTTACACAGAGAATCAGTATTGGCAGTCCAGTCCAGTTTATCATCTAGCTGCACTCTCAGGTATTTATAGGTCTGTACCCTCTGCACACAGTCACCTCTGATGATCACAGGGTCCATGAGGGGCCTGCGCCTCCTAAAGTCCATCACCAGCTCTTTGGTTTTGCTGGTGTTCAGTTGTAGGTGGTTAATAATAATAATAATAATAATAATAATAATAATAATAATAATAATAATAATAATAAAAAAATAATAACATCTAGCAGCATAATTTAATGAGTCTATTGGTAATTCAAATTTATGAAAAAGGTTAAAATCTGATTGCTTACTGGAATAACACCTTCTAACTGTGTCCGATTCTGTCTAACAGCCACAACAATTGTAATGGCATTAAAAAGGAAAAACAAACAAACAAACATGCAAAAGAGGCGCTAGCCAGTGCTATGCATAGTTGACAAAAAATTCACTCCTTTCTGAACTCATGCTCAGCTCGGCTTCCTCTTCATTCTTCTGTTCTATCAGTGACTCATCTCTTCTGCTCCCATCTACTTTTTCCAAAATATGAGGTTTTATTTTATTCTTGCAAAGCTTTGATTGTGACCGACTTTGTTATTTATCTGCTGCAGGCATTTAGAATATGTTTTTGTTTGTTCACTTGCCTTTATACAATTTCTATCTTCTACATCTGCTTGTTGAGCTTCTTTATTTAGGGAAGATCTATGAGTCAGTGAACAGCAGTATTCAAATCCTTCTCATTTCCTTTATGAGGTGTTTTCTGTCTTGTCTTGCAACAAGTTTTGTTTTTTCCTTTCTTCTTATAGCCATTATGTTGCATTCACTAAAGGACATGTGCTTAGCTTTGCAGCAAATCTGTAAATAAACTTTTGCTGAATCAAAGTGCTTCTTAAGAGTATCTTTTGCTTTTTAACACAAATTTGCCTTGCAAAGATCACACCATGTTTTGAGTCTCTTCAGTTTCATTCAAAGCACTTCATTCCTAAAGATTCTTAATGTACAGTATATAACAGTACATTTCTGGGACTTGCCTTTCAATATGAAATTTTCAACTGACTAAATAATGTTTGTTATCTCTTGTAGGAAGAGAATGGGAATCGCGACCTGGATAGAGGATGTTGCGTTACTTGGACAGAAGGCTAGTGCAATGACACAAGCGAACCTGGCCAGAATGGTTTAATGGATAGATTGATTAAAGCCGAGAGAATTGGCATTCTCCATATGCTAGGTGGCAGTGGTCCTTGTATGGTAACTCAGTCAAGACACCTGCAGGGGTACTTGGGACTTGAAGTCCAGAAATACAGCCCTGTTGGGATTACTAAGTATCGATCAAGGGTGCTATCGGAGGAGGACCGCCCTACTTTTTCTATGGCCCAGAAGTGCATCCTCGAAGACACAATGTGACACCACAAGCATTCCTGGATCCAACATAAAAGCAGTTCACTGCATCATTTCATTGGAGTTAGAGTCAGGAGGCAGCAGGCAACATTCAGCGGAGGTAGTAAGGAGGAATAATTGTTGGATTTACTTAAAAATTTTGGCTACAATCTGGAGAGTTGTTTGCAAAACGATGCTTTTAAAGAATACATATCTTCTATTTTATTCCAAAAATGTGTGTTGTATTACTGTGTCTTAGGTTTGGGGCTCAGTAGCGCCCCCTTGTGGTTACACTCTGATATAGAAAATATATGTTAAGAGAAAGACAAAATTCCTCCCGGCAAGTTAAAAATATTGTAAATTTCACAAGTAAGAAAAGGCATTTAGAAAATTAAGTTTCTTTTTACTTGAGCAAATATAATATATATAAATTGATATAATATTTGATTTAGTCACTGGGGTATCTGCTACTACCACATAACTTGATAGTTTGCTTCAGACCCTTTGAGAGGCACATGACCAAAGTGCATTCAGGACGAAGTCCAAGAAAGAGGTTTTCATTCAAGGCGACAACAGAAGCTGAGCACAACCACAATCTTAAAAATAAAAGCTGCCACAGTCATTTTTCAAAGCAATAGTTCCAAAAGACCCATCCACATGAAGCTTTAAAAGGACTCTTGCTTCAAACAAACAGTAACACAGAGTAAGTTCAAGTTTCCATAATCTGTACATTTTTTTTCTACATATTAGGGCTTAGGGTTAGATTTTCAAGGCACAAAGAACCAACGTCATATGTAAATAACCCTTCCCAGAATGAAATGCTTCTTTGTCAAGCAATGGCTCTATGAGGAACCACAAAACCAAGTAAAGGACCATAAAGTGCCATTAAAGAACCAGAATTTTTAAGAGTGAACATCCCATGTTGCTTGGCTGCATTGATTCAAAACAAAGTTTGAGTCTAATGAATAGACAGTATGTGAGGAGAGAAACTGCAATTAAAATGATTACATTTATATCAAAAATAAATCAAAATCTTGGAACATAAAACAATTTGCATAACCTAGAAAACTCATATTTTAGCTTCAGTAATTTGTAAGACATACTAAAAAAGTAATAACTGGAAATAATCAGTTTTCGAAGCTAGATTTCCAAATGTTTTTGATAAAAAATAAACAGTGCAGTAAACCTGTAGTAAAGCACTGTCATAAGAAAATTATCTAACTTGAAGTACTTTATAAAGGACACCAGAAATAAAGCAATGCTAAAAAGACAACTAGAAAACCTAAAACAACAAAGCCCTTAGAACATTGACAAACCCAACGCAAAAAAAATGTTCGAAAATGCATGCATGGCGTAACATTCAGTTTCATTTGAGAGCTTAGCTAAGTGATTTGAAAGTTGGAGAATTTGACATTTTTTAGTTACAGAAGCCACGCTTTTGTTTTTGTAACAGTGAGTTATATTCAAAAATAACAGCAGAAACAGAATGAAATTACATGTGTAATGTAAATTATGATGCATTAAAGACATTTTTCAAGAGTGGTTTACAATGCCTTGTAATTAAAAACGTAGCCCAAATAGGCTTGCCCTGCCACAATAGCTTTCAATAGCACATTACATCTCAAGTGATGTAAAAATGTCATCGATTGATGTCCTATTGTTGATGGTTGGTTGTAGAGAATCTATGAAGTCTATGCATTTCAAATTTTTTTAATATAAAATTACTGAAAGAAGTATCTGAAAGCAGGCATGTCAAACTCACTACCATTGGTGGGCCGCTTCGACTGCCATACGTGCGTCAGCGGGCCGCACTGTAATAAATTCTATTATACTATTATACAAAGTTGCTGTAGCTTTCTTTTAAATACTGAAAACTTTAAAAAATGTAACACTTACAGTTTAAAGTTTAAAGAAAAGCAATTTATTTCCATACAATCTATGTGCAACAGCGTACAATTAGAGTCTTAGCCTCTTAGCTAGGTCCTTATATAGGAGTCTTACAGTCTTAGATCTATTTCTTTTGTCCTGACACTTGGCATCTCTTGTTTGTAACCAGTTCGTCAATCTCAGGCTTGAAATCCTGTGCAGGTGCAACTTTTATGAGGGATTTAAGGTGCTCGACAGTAAGTCTTGAGCGATGTGGGGTTTTGGTAGCTTTCATTAACGAAAACAATTGCTCACAAAGGTAAGTGCTTCCAAACATAGACAGTACTCTCGATGCCAACTTATGGATCTGCACATACGAGGGTGGCAGGTAAGCATACAAGCCTGGCACACCAACTTTGTTGTATTTTGTCATCAGAATAGAATCTGACTGCAGTTCAACCAAATCCATTTGGATATTCTCAGGCGCATTATCAACATTGTAAGAGTTGGTGACGTAAACAACACAAAGTCCTGTTCGTGTGAACTGAAATCGCGAAAACGCTCACTGAATTCATTGCTCAGTAATTCTTGTTGGAAAACAAATCCTCCAAAAATCAAATTTTACTTTACTAAGTTTACTTCAAAGTTTATATTGTAAAATAAGCAGATATGCAAAAAGCCCCCTGACCTACACTAATTACACAAACTCAAAATCACAAAAATCTGTTAACAAACAACTCACCAAACTTCTCGCATCCACTTCAGATCTTCAGCTGTAGTCTGCACTAACTTTTCGTTACAATACTAGCACAAAATTACATAAAACTAGAACAAAAAAACGTGAAAATATGCAAGCTATTACTAGTTGTGATGGTCAGTTCTGCCCAGTGGCCAGTTTCAGCAGCCCAGCCAGTAGTGTAGCCCAGTGATCCGCAACCTGTTTGACACCAAGGACTATTTACTAGAAGCAAATTTTTCCAGGGATCGGTGGGCTGTTGGAGGTTGGAGTTTATGGGGTGATTATGGGCGGTTTCATAGTTTTATACACAATTTACATTACATTTCTATTATTATTAAGTTATAATTTAGTAATAGAAATTATACAGCTTACCATAATGCAGAATTATTGAGAGCCCTGGGCTTGTTTTCCTGCAACCAAACGATCCCATCTGGGGAGGATGGAAGACAGTGACACGCGAAGTGTGTTGCTTATGTTCAGTCTACTCCGTAATCTCGTTTTGGTTGCTGTCAATGCAGAAAACATGCATCACAAAGATAGGATGTTGGAAATGGAAGCAACTTCAATAGCTTCTTTCACGTTATTTTAAAATCCTCCTGTCTACAAGTTATGCTGACGAGAATTTTTCTTAGCATTTCCTTGCGATGATACATTTTCAGGGTGTGAATGATGCCCAAATCCAATGGCTGAAGCACTGCCGTGCAATTGGGTGGAGGGTATTCAACGCGAACATTATCTAAGTCCGGAAGCATGTTGTGGTCACCACAGTTATCAATCAGAAGCCAAGTCATCCTTTTCTTCTTCTTCACATTGTGAGGTTTCTGAACTCTTTTGGGATCTGGGATCCCCCCCACCCAACGGGAACGACATGACAAAGTGCGTCCCGAAACGCTATTGCCACGTGTGAGATTGTTTGTCCGGGTCCCAAGTCGGTGCAGCAGGGCAGCTGAGCAGTAGTAGTTGTTGTCTCTCCAGCAGAATTTGTTGCAGGAAGTATGGGAGTGACTGGGAGACAGGTGACTCCGCATGGGGCCGCGGATGGCAGCGGGAGTCAGGATTTGGGATGTGGTGTCCTCCACGTGAGAGCCTTGGCCGTGAGAGGAATTCCCAAGTTGCTGTCAGGGGGAGCAGAACGGAGCCAAGGATCGGAGAGGCGACTGACAGTAGCAGGAGGAGTAGGCAAAAGGGCAGCTGCATTGAGAGCGTCTCGCCTGTTGCAGGGCCCGTATGGGAGAAGCAGGTGAGACGCTAATACTAACAGAAAAGAAGCACTGAGCTTGTCATTTGTTTTTAAAGACTGCTTCCTATAGAACGTTTTAACCTCAGGTTTTAAAAGGATTGTTTTTTGTAGTGTCCTTAACCTCCACATTTTCTTTTATGGATTATTTATTTATTGAACTCTTTTGAATCACTGCACTATTTATTTGAACACTTTTTGTTGACTGTTTTGATAAAAGCACTTGTGCACCTTTTTACATCATCCCCTTGCTCTGTAATTGTCTCACTGTCTAGCTCATCTTGGTTATAACTATCAACAGTGTTGGGTTCAAGGGCTCCTGAACAGCGATGGCAGCATGGAGCAGAACCCACATCGTCACACCCCTCCAGGGACATGGTTGTCTGTAGCTCGTTTTGTGAATGCCGGACACACCATTTTGACTTTAGAATCCACTCTTTAAGGGTATGTTTCTTTCAGGATTTAGGCACACTATCATTTTAAATCGGCAATATGTCAGACTATGAAGACAGGGATACATTTAGCATAATCTCTGAAACAAGTTTGTATGAGCCAGAATATACTATTGAATAGCTCTAACAGATTGAAAAGGAAAGAACAGAAAGGAAATCAGAATTGTAGGGACAAAAAGATCAAAATATGCAACTGGAAGGTATGGAGATGCAACAACAAGTGTCGATTAGTGGTGCATATGTGGAAAATGTAAAGTAATGGCCACTGTGGAAGAGTGCCTTTGTTGCAGGGAGTGTGACATGCTGTTTCCACTTCTGGAAAACTTAACCGTATCATGGGATCAGCACGCTTTGTTATGGGGGTTTGCAGTATGTGTTACTGAAGAGGTTACCAGCAGTCTTCAGTTACAGAGTTCTGGAGACATTTTTCCACTTTCCAAATTTAAACTGTAAGAAATGATCATACTTAGAGGATTAAATGGGGAAGCTTTAATTTCAGTATGTTTGCTTATTGATCTTACTTTTTGCAGTGTTAAATGCTTACTTAGCATTGATGCATGAAAGATCCACGCAATCGTATGGAGACTGTATGTTCTCTAGTGTTGGCATATTGCATGTTAAAGAACGCAGAACAGTGCAGAATATAATTCTTGGTCACAGGTGATTGGTACCTTTCCTGTTGGCACGGTATGTAAGAAAAAAAATGAGCACCAGGTAAAAACCAACGCACACACATGCAACCATGTACAATCCAATTCAAGCCAACCTTGGATCACCACTTCATATTATCTTTATAGCATTGTATGTGTTAGAGAAAACACTACACTAAGTGGAAGAGAACATGCAAATTACACACAGGCAATGACCAAACACATGATTCATACCCATGACCCCAGATCCATGAAGCAGAACCACTAATACAGTACTATTGTTCTACCTTGCCATCCTACATAAGAGCTACTCATCTATACAGTATTCAGTTTGCTAGTAAACAACATTTCCACTGTTAATATTCCATGGCTCTCCATTTCAATCAGCTGCAACTGCAGTAAAATATCCCCACATGAAATATGTTTAGAACTGCAGTTACCTTCAATAATAAGTGATCAGGTACAAATTTTCTGTTCCTGTTTGGCTGCAAGTAATTGTTTACTGAGAAATGAACGTTACAAATCAGCAGGTCCACTTTCAGTAGGTCTTCAATTCAAGTGTTCACATCCAGCTTAAGCCCTAAAAGTCATACCTTTACGCTATCACGGTTACCATAAGGAGGTCAATGGAAATTGTAAATGTTTTCTTTTTTAAGTGTATGTTTATACTAGAGGTTCCCAAGCTTTTTCAGTTTGTGCCCCCATTTGAAATCTGCACTTTATCATGACTCCAGCTCTTTGAAATATTGACATTTACTTCCAATTCAATACATTGTTTAATGTTTTTTTTTTCTATTTTTAAATATTTTCTCACAAGCCCATTAGTATGTCAGGGAACCCCACATGGGGTCACAACAACAAGGTTCAGAAACCCTGGACATGCACAATTTCAAAATATTTTCTTGAAAGCAAAAATTGCTCTAAATAGCTTCAGACACTTGTTTGTTCTTTTTGCTGATCAACTTGGTTATTTATGCCTAAATTTCACCCTTAATGGTTGGTGGCTGTGAGCAGAAAAATGTACTCTTACCTAAAAAAAAATAGGTTGAAGGATTTGTGACAAAATAAATATTTCTAGTTTCCTTTTGTTATCACAAGAATGCCTTGTAAATGCAGAAGGCATGTTTTCTTAAATCAAAACCTTTGCTGTTTCAAAATGGACGTACATGGTAAGATTTAAGGAATTTTCAATCACTGATGGATCCGTCTACCCTTCATCCCACTTTAAGCTGCAAGAACAAAGTTCTTTTAAAATTTCTAAAAAAACATTTTGCTTTACAACTCAAATTCATTTTTTACCATGATTCAGAAGAAAAAACTTACTTAAATACCAAACTTATTCTTTAACTTAACTCAAGAAACGGGAGATGTGAGCGGGCACACCTCTCCCAACGTTTGACTAACTTGTATTGCCAATCTGTTCTGTTGCCATGTTGGACAATTAAAGGGAAAAATGACCAAATATACAAGCTAATTTCTCTCAAGGTAAACCTGATACAGTAAACTAATCCAGAATTGTATTTGCACAGAATGTTTCTCAGTTTTAAGAGAGACAAGTTTGCAAATTTACCAAACGTTGTACAGTGTGTGTTTTTTGAGATGCCTCAGTGAAAACTGAACTCCATCTATCCATCCATTATCCAACCCTGCTATATCCAAACTACAGGGTCACGGGGGTCTGCTGGAGCCAATCACAGCCAACACAGGACACAAGGCAGGAAACAAACCCTGGGCAGGGCGCCAGCCCACCGCAGGAAAACTGAACTCCCCTGTCAAATTTTCTTGAAGAATAAGTGCCAAATTTCAACAAAACCAGTCCACTTTCACAATTTGAGGATGTTTCTAAAGGGAGTTACCAGAATTTAAAAAAAAATCTATCATTGTTAATTAAAGCTGTTAATGCCTCAGTTTCCATTCATCACTATTTTTTGCCAGTTATTATTAATATCTTGACAATGGTGAACTTGGTGAAGATTTTAGCAGTAAAGAAGAAGACAAATCTGATTTGTCTTCTTGATCTAGATTTAACCTTTACATTTTGTATGTGGCTGACAGGATGGACGGTCATTTTGGCCATGAACCAGGAAGATCCCTTACCCGTACGGGAGGCCCCGGGAGGGAACATAAAGGCATCCCAGCCAACAGAGGAAAGGAAGTCGCACCTGGACTGCACAGCCCTAATGGATGGATGGACATCCCAAACAGAACTGATGGTTTCTTACCTGGGCGAGACCCCCAAATAAATGGACAGGCAGAAATGCCCCAACAGGACATGGGCTTAACACCTTCCTTGGCCAAGAGAAAAGAAGAGGACAAGGAAGGATTGTCTCTGGGGGATGTTTACTCCCCCAGGGCACTAGATGGCAGCAGCCCACCATGTCGGTGCACATTCAGGAACCAGCAGGGAATGGCGGGAGTTGTAGTCCGGCAGTACAACCCTGCAGGGGTGCTGCAAGGGGGCACTGCAGGGAGATGTGCTCCCCACAATATCGGACTTCCTTATGACCCAGAAGTACTTCCATTGGGCAGTGGCCATGGCATCAGAAGTACTCCCAGGTTTTCAATAAAAGGGACCACACGCCCATATCAAGGTGAGTCAGAGCTTGGAGGATATACAGCAACACTCGACTGGAGGAGGGCAGTGTGGTGGGGAGAGGAGAGGTGATCGTGAGAGAGATAACTTGTTCTTTTGCTACTGTGGATATATTGTGTTTAACAAAAAAACATCCTTTATTTGAACCTGGGACTGTGCATGTGTGTTTGTGTTGCGGTTTGGCAGCCCAGTTCTATCACAATTTAAATTTCAATGGAACAAAAGATATAGTTTTCCTTGAACAAGTAGAAACCCTAAGGTGTAACATAATTTAGGCAATGTCACCTCACAACTCATTCTGTATGCTGCTGAGAATGTTGTCCAGATTATACCAGTGCCCACTTTCCTTCCAAGTGACAATGCTGTGGTTTTCAGATTGAAGAGAGGAGCAGAACTCATCACTATTGATGATCCATACTATTTCATAGCATTCCAGGCTGCTTGTGCCCATCAGTTGTTTGGATGTTTTGGCTCATGGTGAGAGGTGAATGTCAGATGTTGTTATAGACTGAAATTGTTTGGTTTGAAAACGGTTGCAGGAAGGCCTGCCATAAAAAATATGCATTAATGGGCCATGTTGTTTCATGTGGAGTGGTGTATGGACAGACAGATGTTTCAAATGTGGTAGGTGATTTTCGTATTATATGATCCTAACAACAACAACAACATTATTTATTTCTATAGCATTTTTCCTAGATCTTCATCTTCTTCCTCTTCATGTTTTCCCACTTCTATGTGGGGTCAATGTGCTTGATTAACCTTCTCAAAACAGTTCAGTCCTCCATATCCTCACCAATCAAGTCCTTTTCCTTCAGATCTTCTATTTTATCCATACACCTCCTCTTTGGTTTCCCTTGCTTTGTCTTCCTCTGTACTCCCATTACCATCACACCTTTGCCCACATATTCATTGTCTCTGCTCATCACATTTCCATACCACTTCAACCTACTTTCATGTATTTTCTTAAATATCTCTCCCACTTTTGTTGTGCCTCTGATTGTCATATTTATCATCCTGTCCGTTTTTATAATTCCACACACCCATCTCAACATTCTCATTTTTGCCACATTTATTCTCCTATATCCCTATACTGTGTCTCAACTCCATACATCATTGCTGATCTTATCACATTTCTTAAAAACGTTAGCTTTAATCTTTGCCCTAATTGTTCAATCACATTATACTTCTGATACCTTCTTCCAATTTTGCACCCACACTGCACTCCAGAGGTTATCTCTGCATCTAGTTTTCAGTCTTGGGCTACCACTGCTCCTAGATATTTAAATGTATCCACTCTTTTGCAATAGCTTTCCCTGCAGGCTGACTTCTAAATCCTTCTTTTTCCTGTTTATCTTTAATCCTCTATCTTGCAAAGCCCTTTTCTGTTTTTTTTCCAACTTCCTCTCCACTTCCTCTTTGCTGGTGCTATACAACACAATGTCATTAGCAGAAAGAATACACCAGGGGATTGATCTTTCATCCTATGACTCAAAAAATTAAAGAGGTAAGGACTTAAGGATCCTCCTAAGCCCCAGTACTCCATTATAAACAAATTAAATTATTTCACCAGGATAGATTTACCTGATTTATATAAAATAATTTCTCAACTGAGACCCTCCACTTGCGTCCTTGGCCCAGTACCAACAAGTTTTTTCAAAGAAGTATCAGGCGTACTAATTGATAATATTCTTGACATTGTAAACTCGTCATTAGATACGGGGGTCCAAATATCAAATAAACACATGCACTTTTATTCAAGGATATAACCAATGAAAAAAAAAGCATTTGATTTACATGTTGCTGGCAATGAGTTAAAAACCCAAGCTCAAATGTCAATCAACAGGGGTGTTTAAATGTGTTCTTGAATGGTGTAGAAGTAGCACCACTGCCTTATAACCCAAAGGTCCTGGGTTTGAGACTGGGTGCACTGCATTTTGAGTAGTGAGCTGCTATTAGTATTATTATTATAACTGTAATATAATAAAAACATACATTTGATTTGAGTCTGTAACATCTGGTGTAAATGTTAGCTACTTGTAAAAGTTAGCACTTGTTTTTTTATTATTCATTTTAATTCTCTCAGTGACGTTCACATGGTACAACGAACTTGCCTCTCTCTCTCTGAGTTGATGGCATTTACCTCCATTCTTTTCACAACAACAATGATGACAACAGTGGGTGCTGTGGCTGTTACCTGCTCAGAACTATTTGCTGTACCGGCAATCAAAGATATGATGTCCCGTGACCACTCTCAGACTGGACAAAGGCAGGACCGTAACGACAGACAGCTTCTTCACAGCACTTTCACTGTCTAATAGACTGCTACACTGCAACGCAACTCTGCTTGGCACCATGAGTAAAACTGGACTTCCATCTGCAGCTAAAGTCACTTTAGTATGCGAGCAATTCACCAAGCTAGTTTAGATCTGACAGCACCGTGCTAATGGTGTATGCACCCAAAAAGGAGAAGCCTTTGACTTCAGTCTATAATAGCCAGTGTCACGTTTTGTAACCTGTAAAACATATCGCTGAAGGGATATAAGCGGACACACAAACACTGGTGAATCATGTCTTCTGGGTATCTTGTTGTCACTTGAATTTTTTGTTATTTATTCTTGAATAAAAGCACACTTGTTTCGTCATACCTTTGCAAAAGCGTTTATTTTATATTATATTCCAGTAACCACTTGAATGAGATCTGTCTCTGCCTCTATGGAAACAGAACTTGAGAGGACAATCAATTAGAATTCTGGTAAATTTGGAATGGGCCATGGCTAACCTCTACTTGATATGTTTAAGTATGAATGTCACTATTTCAGATAATTCTTATGAAGCAACATTATCAGTGTCTTTGAGAATTTTAAACATTGGGATTAGGTCAATAAGTTGTCTTTCTTGATCAAAACGTAGTTTAATTTCCCTTAACCTGTTAGAGTTGGCCCAAGAATACACCTAGTGTGGCTTCTCTGCAAAGTTTTTTTCAAGCACATAAACTCAGGAAAAAGATAAAAAAATAAGCAAATGTTTCCATAATAGGTTTTAAATGTTCAATTTCATGTTATGAAATCCACAAACCACTGCAGCCCTCCAGGCCTACATCTACCAACACTGGACTAGCAGAAACAACGGGAGCGTATTTTCTATATTCAGAACTGTAACAATAGAGTCAAAGAATGACAGACAGACTGACAGCGCCCTGAACACTGACCAAACACAATATGAGATGCTGTAGACTCTGGACACATCAGCTTTTTTAGATGAAAATAGCTTAACACAAGGGCTTCAGATAACAAATTGAGGCAGGATATGGTCTACTGAAAGATAAAGGTGCTTGCCAAAGGTGTGTTTGAAGCCATTTTAAAAGTAGGCATCATCAGTTAAATGAGTAATAAAAATTTGATATGAAAGACAAAATGAGAAAAAACAATGAAAGTAAGCCGCAAGAGGCAAAAGAGTTGGAAAGGAAAACGGGTGCCTTGATTTTCATGATTCTCAAGACTGAATAATACAAAGACCCGTTAACACTTTCAATTGTCAGCTCACAGAGAGGTTAGTCTGTTTACATCAGGAGAACACCTTTCAGGCGTACAGAAGAGAGCAGTAATTTAGAACGACAGGTGCATTGATTTTCATTTATTCTATAATTATTTGTAGAGAAGTTGCAGTTTACACCATCATACTGTATTACAGCTAAAATGTGCTTATTGAGCATATTAGTTAATACATTTGGTAAGTCAAAAAAGGGCTCTAGGGAACACATTTTTAGTGAGCAGCAGAAGCTGTTTAAAGTTTTCCCTTCAAAAGTCAGAAGGGGAATATTTGGGGATATTTAGCGGAGTTAGTGCCCAGAAATTATTGCAAACCTTTCAATACACTGTGACAAACCAGATTTAAAACCATAAATGAAATATGGCTCAAAAAGAGTAATTCTGTAACTATTTTTCTTTTGTGTTGTTGCATTACCACATTAATGTCTCTTACTTCTTCTGTGTTTCATTGAGTGTTTTTTCAGATTATTTCATTATATGATGTTGGGATTTATGTATTTTTAAACTATAACCTTAGATTAAAGTCTGTTTTTCATGTAGTAACGGTTTCTATCTTTTGAGAAAGTGAACTCATCACTGTTGTGCCCTGCATGAACTCGGTAAATAAAGCGAAAGAATAAAAAAAGAAAGAAGGGAAAAAATTCTAGTTGGGGGTGCAAGAAAAGACCAGGCCATTATCATCATTTCAGCTCTTTCCAAATAATGGATTTTGAATAAATGTGGTTTGTTTACAATGAAGTGAAACAATCGTAAAAGGTTTTTGTAAAAGACGTCAGACATCCATCTAATGTTTTTATTGTGGATCACATCTCATACATGGATATGAAATAGATCCATTTAGAATACTGAAGAATGATACTTGTACATTTGAACTTTTATTTATCTTTTCCTATAGTCAATTCTAATTACATTCTAAGGTAATGATGTCCAACTCAGATCCTGGAGGGCCTCAGTGGCTGCATGTTTTCCTTTATGCGACTTTCTTAATCACTGAACAATTTTGTTTGTTAATTGACCTTTTTTCCCATCACTTTAATTGCCTTGTTTTTCAAGACACAGTCCTCTGAATTGCTTATTTTTTTTAACAAAAATAACATAACAAAATGAGATGTGAAGGGAGCCAACATATGACGTTGGAGGTCTCAAACACCAACCAATTCCACTTCAGCTAGTTTCTTAATTAGAAGCTGAATCTTTTTTTTTTTTTAATAAAATCCAATATTTAATTCTATGGCTTGGTGTTTCTGTCATTCTGCCACAACAGACATTTCTGAAACTGTTGATTACCTTTTTTCTAGGACCTCCATAAACATGGTTTGTGCATCTGAGCAGATCAGCATTACTAAGTTCTCCACCTTTCTTTATTTGCAGATATTATAAAATGCACACTGATTAGTTGGTCATGTGTTAGCTTGTTAGGTTTTGGTATGTCATTATTATTTGGCTGCTAATCAAGAAAATAAAAACAAATAAGGGATCTGAGTCTAAAAATGCAAATAATTAAAATTAAGGCAAAAAAAGCTAATTGTCAGCAACAACTGGGGTCACTAATTAAGAAAAAGGATAGAATGAAAACCTACAGCCATTGTAGCCCTTCAGGATCAGAGTTGGACACCCCTGTCTAAAGGATGGGACTGAAAGTACATATATATTTTATAAAATTACTTACAAAAAGCCATAAGATGAAAGCAATATTGACTATGGGTAACTGGAGTCAGTATCTGACTGATATGAGCACCAGCAAGTAGTATCAGTGGAAACTGAAAGTTAGCAATATTTGCACATATGACAAAGAAAGCAGCTCTACACAGTGTCTCAGTTATAAGTGCCCTAATCATCATAATGATCACCAATTCCATACCATTTTCCTTGCCTGCGTTATCCTGAGCAGGGTTGCAGGTGGCTGAATCAAAACCCAGCAAACACAGGGCACAAGGCTGGAACAACTTCTGGACAAACACACCAATCCACCTAACTTTGAACTGTAGGAGGAAACAGGGGCACCTGGGGAAAACCCTTGTGGACACAGGAAGAACATGAAAACTCCACACAAGGAGGACTCATGGTGTAAATTCTGGTCTCCTTTCTGTGAGGCAACAGTGAATGAAGGCAAACCATCTCATGAAATGCAAGACACTAATCACATACTGCAAAGTTTCATATCAACACCAGTTAAAAATTGTGCTGGCAATATGACCAACAATCACTGTCATGGTTTTAGAGGTATTTATGTATATCATTGTTGTTTTTCAGTTACTACGTGTTTAGTATTTTTACATATTTTCTATGTACTATTTAGGTTTTTATTTTGTTTTCATGTTAAAGAGGCACTGAATGTTCCATGAATGTTCACAGAATGCCTAGTTTGGATAATTTGCCACCAGAAATGTTTTCTGTGTTTTGTTAGAGCTATAGATCCTCATGAACACTGATTTAGCCAGCGTCTTACAATGGATGACAGTTATAGAAGGTCATCGCTAGTCTAATTCACCAGGATCAGGCTAGTTGTATTTATTTTTCTTTAGTCTCTGATAATATGAGCATACTTTTACAAATTGCAATTGTTGCCCCATCCCTTTCTAATTCATCAGCTCTCCTCTCTCAATCCTGAAAAGGCCTTTGATTATATGAACTGGCAATTTTGACCCCACCTGTATCAACCTGATTAAACCCTAAACACCTGCCGGGAATCCCAACTCAAATCTCCCCTGAATGGCTATTCAGAGCTGCGGATGCTAAAAGTTACAGATGTCCCTCTTGTTTCCATTTTTTTTTCACTTGAACAATTAGCTATTCCCATCCATAACACTGAAAGTCTTACTCAGGAGTTAGGAGTTTCAAACATAATAAAGGGTGTGAGGCCACAAAAATAGGTCATAAAACCAGGCCAGGACCTTCACTGTTCAACCCAGAAGAGGCTCATCCCAAGGCAGACAGTTCCAAATTGCTACCTGCGGGCTGCGGCCTGCACAGACCTAAAGATGGGGAGCTTGTTTTAAAAGTTCAAAAATGCAATCAAGTCCCATATTATACAAATAAATTGATACAAAATAATATTGAAGTTTTTTAAAGAGTTTAACAAAAATAGTGCACAAAAGCAAAAATGCTCTTAAAGAGTAAAAAGGATGCATCTAAGAAGGCAATCTAGAGCAACCTAAAATCACAATCTAAACAACAGAATCCAAAGACAGTAACAAATACATTTAATAACCAGGAAAATCAAGAAAAAATAATACTTACAGTACAATCCAATATTACGTCAATGCTCCATTGCTGGCTTCTTTTTGTGACCAACTTATAAAGCCAGAAGCAGCAGTGACATCAGGGTGGACCTACCTCTTGAGTTTCCATGCACAAAGTACACTGAATGGCAGTACATTTAAAAAGATCTAGTACATCTAAAAATAAAACTAACAGAAATAGTTTTAAAATATAAAAAAACTAAAACATACCAAAATTAACAACAAAACGGAAAATAAACATGATCCAGTGAATAAATCCTGACTGTAACATAACAATGACTGTTCAAGTTTTATTTTCTGTGTGTGTTTTAATTTTATTCCATCACCTGAGAAAGGTTCTAATTTTTTCCACTTCATTTTTAATTGTATCACAGCACCATTTCAAAATTTCTGCAAACAGATGAGTTGCTCCCAAAAGACACTGCAGTTCACGGTACAAAGACTCTTGTATAAATTCCACTGCAGCACAAATAGACCTTTATCCAAGATTTTGGATTAGACCTGTGAACAAGCGCGGCTTAGTGATTTAGATTCTAGTGTTTTGGCTCTGTTTAAATCACAGCGACCCTACAAAGACAAAAGGCAGAAGGTGGCATGGCTCTACCTAACTTCCAGTTTTATTACTGGGCGGCAAATATACAGTCGATAAGAACCTGGACACAAATAGAAGAACATACACAGGCATGGACCGCAATAGAAGTAAAATCCTGCAGTACTTCTTTGTATTCCTTGCTTTGTGCTCCAATAAACACACGTTATCGGCAATACACTAATAACCCAATTGTGCTCCACTCACTTAGAATCTGGAACCAATGTAGAAAGCATTTTAAGACGGAGAAGCTTCTTTCTGTGGCACCCCTGCAAAAGAACCACACTTTTTCAACCCTCACAAACATATGCAGTTTTTAATATCTGGAAAAAATTTGGAATTAACTTGCTTAGAGATCTTTATATAGACAACGTCTTTGCATCCTATGAACAATTACATTCCAAATTTAACATTCCAGCTACAAATTTCTTTCACTATCTTCAAATCAGGAACTTTGTTAAACAGAACCTTCCAGATTTTCCTCATCTTGCACCCTCATCCACGCTGGAAAAATTATTGCTCAATTTCAAGGAGTTAGACTCCATCTCTACAATATATAAAATCCTTTTACAATCCCTTCCTTTCAAAGATCCAAGAGGACACTGGGAAAATGACCTCTCAATTAATATATCAGAAAAGGAGTGGAAAGTAGCAATGCAGAGAATTCACTCAAGCTCCATATGCAAAGCACACAATTATACAACTCAAAATTATATATCGAGCACATCTGTCTCGACTAAAACTCTCCAAAATGTTTCCAGGGCATGATCCAACCTGCGAACGTTGCAACCAAGCCCCAGCCTCACTAGGTCACATGTTCTGGGCCTGCTCCAAATTAACATTATTCTGGACAAAAATTTTTAATTACCTCTCAGACAGTCTTGGACTCACAATCCCTCCTAACCCATTAACAGCTGTGTTTGGGGTTCTTCCAGAGGGTCTTAAAGTGGAGAAAGACAAACAAACTGTGATTGCATTCACTACACTGTTGGCACGCAGACTTATTCTGATAAACTGGAAGAACCCAAACTCTCCTCTTTTAAGTCAGTGGGAAACTGATGTGTTATATTATTTAAAATTGGAAAAATCAAATACTCAGTTAGAGGATCTGTGCAGACTTTTTCAAAACATGGCAGGATCTAATCAGTAATATTTTGAAATGATTTTATAAAGCACAGAGAATTTGTTGATTTAGGTATTTTTAAAAGCCTTAAATTTTACACCGTTTGGCTTGCTCTCTCTCTCAAGGGTGGGGATCGATCTGTTCTTAGCATAATTCTTTTTTTTTTGTAAAAACTTGATTGCTATGTATTGATTGTAATAAAATTAATAAATAAATATAAAAAATAAATAAATAAATAAAAATAAAAATAAATCACAGCACTCTATTAAACATCTCCTTGTAATTCATGTCTGACTATGATAGTGGTTTAGCCCAGTTTACTAGAGGCCATGCTGCAGTCCAGCTGAGCTGCTTCATGTTTTTGTGAAAGGTATATAAAATAGATAGATAGGTAGATAGATAGATAGATAGTGTATATTTTTGTTGAGCTATAATGCCAGCAGGTGCCAAGAGGAAGCAGTGTTTCCAATTATAAAAGGGTTACCTTACACCAGAGAGACAGAAGCTGTTATTATTCTGGCATATTCTATGTCAAATTAAGTACCAGAGAATTTCAGTGCCTAATTGTGTACCACACACATCTTTCCTGAGCTCTTCTCCTTATTTAGCCTGTGACAAATTGCAGGTATGCATGTCAGAAGATTACCTTCTGAGCTCATCAAATGTATGTAATTCCACTCCATGATGACAGGAGTGCTGTCACTAATTATATCAGCTTTTTCTTCAACCACACAGCCAAGACGATACCCAATGAGGGCAATTGACCCCACCTCTTTCAGTTGGAGCCTTATAAAAACTGGACGTCTCCAGAAGTAGGTGTTTCATTTGGAACTTAGCTT
The DNA here is from genome assembly GCF_016835505.1 of Polypterus senegalus. NCBI lineage: Eukaryota > Metazoa > Chordata > Cladistia > Polypteriformes > Polypteridae > Polypterus > Polypterus senegalus. The sequence continues at coordinate 100,787,511 of NC_053168.1, forward strand.
GCCACACGACAGAGATCCTGCGAAGTGGACCTACTCTACGAATGTTTATTGAATTAAGAAGCTGACCCAGGGCTAACAAGTAAACAATTGTCTGTATTTTATGTTTCGTTGTGCCATTGTGCATGTTTTTTTTTTGCTATTTGCCAGAATTTGATTAAACGGGGTAACCCAGTTGGCACACAAACTATTCGGTGTCTTCACTTGTACACATTACCTATACAGTATCTTCAAAACTAATATTTTATCTATCTGACTGGATTGTAAAAGTTGTTTTGATGAAAAGACGATAATAATCAGCAAATTCAGTAACAGTTTTGGTTGCATTCAAATTAAATGTAAGTGCTAAAATTAGATCCGACTTTTATTTACCGACTGAATGGTTGGTTAACACAGGACAAAGCTCTTAAAGCACTATGAAATGTGTGAGCAGCCTCAGGTTTTCCAGCTCAGAGGTTTACTCTCATTGTTTTATTAAAAATAAGTTTCACTTGTCAGCTTGAAAAATGTTCATGCAGTGATCACTGTAAACAATAACACACTTGTCTGCCTCTCTCTCCTTTTCTCTCTTTTTCCCAGAAAATACAGTAGGTACCTAGCATTGGATGTCATTTATAAAGTGAAACATGCGCTGTTCAAAACAAATGGCTCCATCTAGAGAAAATTTCAAAATGGGGTGGGTTCACACATTTTTGTTTTTTGAAAGATAACATTTGTCTAACTAAATATACAATCATAATGATTTTCATTTGTCTTCTGCACTTTTGTGTACATTATTCCACTGACCATCTTTCATATGGAGATGTGATGCATAATGAACTGGCACTAATGTAAATGTATTGGTTCTAAAGGTGAGTAATTTTCCTTTCTACCAAAGATCATGGCTCCAAAGATTAATTTATCTTCGGCAAAATATCTACTAATTTTTTTCTTTCTTCTTTAATTTATTTACCTGTGTTTTAGATCTGCAAATACAGTACATAACACTATATGTACAATTGTAGGCGAGTCCTTGTTTTAAAAACAGCTAAAAATGAGAATTGACTGTCATGGTGCCAATGACATAATTTACAGGATTAGCTTCATCCTTCTGTCTACTCAAGTTTGTCTGACTTTGCTTTTGTCTTCTCCAGTTATACTCTTCTAGTGTGCCACTCTTCAATCTCATCATATTTATTACAATATTCTTTATCTTTTGCTTATTTGATGGCATTCCTCTATATCAGATTCAAATTCATTATTTAACCATACCACCCCTGTTTCAGTTTGTATGGTCTGACAATTGCGTCTTCTATTTCATGAATTTACCATAACAGAGTGTATTCAGAGTCTATTTGATCTTTTCAAAGTCTGCAGCTACATTCTGCTGTTTGGCCTAAGCAAATCCTAGTGCATTATCCTTCTGTGTCACCATATTTAAACACTTTTAGCTCACCATGTTGTTTTTCTTCTCAATCCAGTATTTTTCATCGCCAAACCTTATAGTTACATAGCTGCATTCTTGAGGAATCAAGAAAATAGAAATGCCTTGTAAATAGTAATAAATGTTTCACTATTATTATTATTTCATAGTGGATCATGTGTTTTCTGACTTGGGTAGGATCCTTTAAGGTTTGTTTTTGACTGCCATCATGCAACATGGCTAATTATACATGCATTCGGCCCATGCCAGCTTCTCTTACACAAACATTTGTCATAAATACACAGTGGGTAGTGACACTGCGCGTGCATAATGCAGACTGGCAAGTGACCTAAGATGTGAGATGGAGTATCCTTAGAGTACACATGTGTGAGAAGTTCTATGCATACACAATTGAGTAGTGTTAACACTTCCAACACAGCTGCTGTGGCATCACGATTGCCTTGCAAAAATTCATGGGGCACAGAGAAAACAAATTCATCTAAGCCAATTGCAGAGCAAATTTCCACAAAAATATTCAGTGAATAAGGTAATCGGCTGAAACAATATATTCTCTGTGAAAAACACCTGTGAATTTTGCAGATCAAAACTCTTGGGTTGGCAGGATTTTGCTGGTTGGTGGTGATGTTAGATGTACCAGTAGGTGGAGCTCTTTAAAGGTGTCAACAATGTAGGCAACAGAAAAGCATGATACACTTGCAATTTACAACACCCAATCCCCGTTCCAATTTCCACTTTATACCAACTCTAACAGCCTTCCTTACATTTCAGATTGCATACTAGATTTTTCAAAAATTGAAATAACAGCTCAAATGATGACTAAAAGAAAACTAACAGATTTGGCAAGGGATTCTTCAAGAATGTTATCAGTCTTGAACTGAATTCCGTTGACATTCAGTCCTTTCCTTGATCTAAATGTCTTTGCTCAGGCACTCTGCGTTGTCGTTATAAAGAGAATGGCTGAGCTGCATTTTAAGATGTCATTTCTAGATACTTTAAAAGAGAGTTCTTAAATCATTAAAAAGTTATCTCATTCAAGGTCATGGTGAGAGTGTGGACAATTTAATAAATAACCAAATTGGCTCTGAATAATTCTGAATAAAAGACTAGGCTGAGTGATAAGTGATTCCAAACAATTGGTGTTGACATGTTGAGTAAGGTGCATTAGAAGGCGGAATGATGAACAATGGAAAGAGATTAGAAACTCTTTATCAAGCAGATGAGTGCCTACGGGCCGGCGGAGCGTGAGAATCACTAACATGCTCGTGAGCCCACTAATAGACAAGGAGAAGATTGGAAAATTACAGGTTAGCAGCGCTAAATGATTAAAAATCCCTGTCAGCTAGGGAACGCCGAGTGCATTCTAAATTTTAGTGTAAGGGAGCTATTTTGAACTCATTTCAGCATCTCTACAGTGATCTTAACCTGTCATTGTCAAGAGACAAATTAAAAATGTGAAAGAGAAACAGGTGTGAAGCATACAACAGCAACAAGGGCTAAGAGCAGCCTGCGGTGGAAAAAAACAGAACCTCACACTTTGCTGCCATTGGTCATCTCATGTATTTTGAGAAGAGTTACTAGGAAACTTTTAATATCTTTATGCAAAGCTTCCTTGCTTGCTTCTAAACCTGCATATAAGCACCTGTTTGGCATCCAAGTTATTCTTTATTTTTCAGCCTTTCTTTTAATATTTATATTAGTATTTACATTTAACCTTAATATTGAATGCTCACTAGTAAGGCTTGTTGATCTTCACCACTAGACATTGATTTATTCTTATTTTTCAGCCTGATAATGACTTCTTTTGCTTTCATTGGCACTGCTGTCGTCCTCATTTTGAACAATGGCAGCTACAGACATTAAAAGGGAGAAGCAAGCCTAGTTATCTTATGAAGGAATGAAACACACCTGAGTCTTCTCACACACCTGTGATGCCAATTGTCCCAAACATTATGGTATCCTGAAATACGGAGAACATTTTGAAAAACTTGTAAATTCTACAAGGTGTGAGCGAATTTTAAGCAGATACCATTACATGAAAGTCTGCAATATGCACTATATTCATGTTTGAATTGTTTGATTTGTAATTTTGAGCTGTGGACAGAGGGGTAAATCAAGGAAAAATGAGTCTTTGGCCTAAACATTATGGAGGGCACTGTATATGAAACCCTCATACCTGGAAATGGGATGGGGATTCTAAAACATGTGTGAAAGATTCCCATCAACCAACTGAAGACATTTTTATCTAAAAGAAAATACATTGGTAAATGACTTTGCTGCATTTAGTATGTGTATTTGTATATGTTTGTTTTATATACAGTATGTATGCATGCTGGTGTTCATATATATGTGGTTCCTTATACTGTATTTCTCCTTCCTTATCTTTTTATTTTTAAAACCTATGTCTATATAGGCTTATTGTTAATGCACATATCAAAAAAATTTCCATATATGGGATAATAAAGTTGAAGTTGAGTAGAGTTATTTAATTTATATTTTGCAAAATATGCTCAAATCACAATGCCAAATTCAAGATATAAGCTAAAAAAACAACTCAATAACTAGGTGTGGCAGATGGCTGGGGACCGTACCCAGCCGGGACGGTCCATGAGAGGGACAATACCTTCCCTGGGCCACGAGAGGGCAGCCACCCTGGTCTGCTTGTGGCCACCGGAACAGAGCTGGGAAGTTCATCCCTATGGGAGGATGTGGCCACCGGCAGTGGGTGCCCGGACATTATTAGAACCCTGGATGGCAGCACTTCCGCCACACCAGGAAGTGCTGCTGAAAGAAATCCCAGGGGCACCCAGAGTGCTTCCAGGTGCTCACCTGACACTTCCGCCACAATAGGAAGTGTTGTTGTGCAGAGCACCTGGAGCCCTTCCGGGTAATTATAAAAGGGGTCACCTCTCTCCAGTAGATGAACCGGAGTTGGGAGGAAGGAGACAGAGCTTGTGAGGAGGGGAGTAGAGGCGACAGAGAAAGAGACAGTTGGTAAAGGAGGTATTGTGGTGCTGTATAAAAATAAACGTGTGTGTTTTGGACATTCTGGTGTTTGTCTGTCTGTGTCCAGGGGCTGGCTATCCACATAGGATACAAATATGTATGTCATTGTATTTTCATTCTTCCAAAAAGCTGATTTAGACTCAGTTTACATAAGATGTGCATTGGAAACCACATGCTCTGCTGTCCTCAAATTTATGATGTCTTCACAGCTTTAGAAGTGAGGTGTTTACTTTTACTGTTCTCAAATGATGTGTCTGTGAAGACGGAATTAAAAAAAAAAAAAAAACAAACAAAGCTAACCTTTACAAGTATCATACATTTACACTGGCTGTTCCAAACTGAAATCAAATGTATGTTTTTATTCTAAAATAGTAAGAATAAAAGCAGCTCACTTCTTCAAGACAGACTCATCGGGGATTGAACCCGTGAAGTTTTGATTACCAGTCAACAGTTGATACTGTTGCACCACCAAATCAGTCATAGTAAATGTGTGTGAATGTCGCACCCTAACGTGGATTGTTTTTCTTCAGTTATATTTTTGAATAAAAGCGCACTTGTTCTGTTATATTTGTACCTTTTGTGAAAGTGTTTCTTTGATATTTGGACTTCAGGCTTGACACATTACACATCTCGTCTACATTTTGTCAATTATTACTAAAACATGAAAAACGTTTCTTTTTGAATTATGTGTTTACATAGATCATTGTAGATACGGAACACACATGAAATGCATGTGTTGCAAATAACGATATAGTATTTATAAAAGGTGTGATTTTGCTTGACTTCTCACTCTATTTAACTCCAAGCAACTGACACGCAGGTAAACTGACTTGAGCTGAGAAAACTGTGCGCCGGTGGGGGATGTGATAGCAGTCTGCTTGCTTCTTATCAACACATTTAAAGGACAAAAGATGCTGATGGAGAGGTGAGAAGCGATTTAAGGTGGGATGGATCTATGAGATTTTTTGTAGGCTCTGGTAATTCTAGTGTTATCAGGTGGGGCTGATCAATCTGACTGCACTCCCTTCACATGTTATCTTTATTTCCAGTATGCAAAAACTCAGATCTGCACCCCATGCAGAGTGCACACAGTAACTGTTTAGCCATTCAAAGTAAAGAACTGCCTTGGCTCAAGTGACTAATGAGGCCTCTGAATTTGAGGGTGTCTCCTTCTCTTTGCAATGGGCTCATTTCATTTCACCATTTCTACAGAACCTCTTCAGAAAATCTCACTCTCCATGATAATATGTTTCATGTTATCTCTCCTTGGCAAATCTGAGTAACAGCGACGATATAACTGGTTTCTCTTGTTGTGTCTTAAGGATATGTCACACAAAGTTACTTTGCCAGCAATTTTTAGTTGTAGCCTGAGTTGAAGCCCGGGGTACTTACATTCACCCTAGCCCCTACACAGACAGGCAAGAGACAGGTTCTGCACACAACTTACGATTTATTTACAATTGGAGAGCATTTCACCCTGCTCCCCACAGCACAGTACCTAAAGCACACAGTCCAACACAGTCCCTTTTGCCACCAGTCCTTTCGCCTCCACTCCTCCTCAGGCTTTGCCCTTTTCCTCCCGACTCTGGCCATCGAGTGGTGGTAACTGACCCCTTTTTATAGGTTACCCGAAAGGACTCCAGGTGCCCAACGGAGTTTCTAATGGCTGCACTTCCAACATATCTGTCGCCTGAAAACGTCCAAGCGCCCCCTTGAGCTCCTATGCTCATGACACGTGGCCCCACTGGAAACCATGGGGGCTGCCCTCTGTTGGACCTGGGGAGATACTATCTTACAAATACCTTCTCCCCAGGTCCTTCCATACCCTGGCTGTTACGGCCTGGTAAGTGCTCCTCCGGCTGTCTGCCACAATAGTGTTAGCAAGTCAGAAGCAGTCTGTGACATGCTCCTGTGAATGTGTAATTTGACCTGCCCAGTGACTCAGACCAGCTTTGTCTATGACTCAGTTTGCTTTTGTCTTCAGTCGTAGGGCAGGCTCTGTATTCATGACAGAGGACAATCAATAACCATTCATCTGTAAGTAAAATACATGAAATTCAGAACTAAGGAAGGAACATTCTGGACATTGTAAACAGAAGAGCTGCCGATCCTTCTAATGTTTCATGTTTTTCATACCACAACAGAATAGGAAAAAGAACAAAAAGTGTTGAGATTGTAGCTGAACTCACCATACATATTAGCCCTTTATATAGCACGTTATTGACTGTCAGAAAATGGGTGAGCAAGGCTCTGCTGGAAAGTCAGTTAATGTGATATGGCCAAGGATTTTCAGTTAATAGTGCTCCTGTTCTATGACATGAAAAGAATCAAGAACTGCACACACACAATTGTCACCTGTGAGCTGCAGAAATACACATTCTTGCGGGTTCCTTGCTACAGAGAGAGCATTTGTAAAGGTGAATAACTTTTTTTAAGATAATGGAATTTGGACCTTGCAATGATCTATAGAGAAGAGCAAGGTTTAGTATTGATTTCTATGTAAGCTCTGATTGTGAAATGTCACTGATTTTGAGGTTTGATTGACATTTTTGCCAAGGGGGGTTGAATTGCATGCAACAACTGCTGCTTACATTCACACCATCTCTCCTGCTGGTGGTAGCTTAGTGGAGCTCTGGCACTCCTATCCTCTAAACCCCTCGATCATTGATAACTTGTCATTTTCTCGCAGTACTTGATACTTTGTAGAATACTTCCATCCCTGGATCATTAATTTAGTGTTGTGTTCGGGCGGTGGAAGGACAGACTGGAATCAGTCAGAATTTTGGGATTGGAACCGGGCCTTTCCTTTTATTTCTCACTAAACGAAGTAAACAAAAACAAGAAGGAAAAAAAATGTGCAGCTGTGATGCTCCCTGGTCCAGGGTTCCTCCTTCTTGGGAGTTAATTCTGTGCTCCACAGTGCAGCTTATTTGGGTCTTCCAGGAAAAAGACACCTCTCTTATGGCTGTGTGTCCTTTATGGTAAAATGCCCAGAAGAGGCGAGGCTAAGTGCCCTTATTGGGTGGTCTCCCTGAGCTGTGAGGGAATAAGAGAAACATGACAAAGTCAGCAGCAGCCCCCCCAAATTTCATTTTGGCAGGTTATTACATACCTTTCTGGAGCCTCAGATGAGTCCTCTAAGGCCCATGCCTGACACGGTCTAAGTTTAAATGGGGACATAGTTACAAGATTACTGAGATTTCTAAAGTTAAATTATAATTTATATTTAAATTTTATGCACCAAGTTAAAAGCATATTGTTTTTTAGTTAAATTCATTTACCCGCAGTACTGTATGTGGTTCAATTTGTGGTTCAAAAATGAGAAATTTGACTTCTTCATCTTCAAATGTGATTTTACTTTTGTATAGGATGTGAACATAAATCAAATGTTTTGTAGGGGTGCAGGGCAAAGAAAATGTTGGAAACCACTGATCTAAAGTGATTCTTCTCATAGAATAAAACAGCAAATAAAATTAAGACTTTCAGCACAAGCCCTGCCATCTTCAGACTTTTCAAACAGGTAAGCTAACATTTTTGTCATCGTGGTCTGTCTTTTTATGCTTTGCATTCAACTTATTCCATTAAAAATGTTAATGGATGACCAATGCTCTACTAGGCCCTTGGTAAGAGGAACAGTAAGGCCTTTGTAGGGGTGTGAATTGAGATGATGAGGATGAGTTGTTAACTCCATGGGCACGGTCCTTTTTGTATATAGTGTAGTATGGTGATATACCGTATAGTCAATTAGGTTTTCACTTTTGAGCACAACTAATCAAGCGAATCCCATCTGCACAACAAGTTTATTTTCAGGCATTACTAACATAAAAACAAAAGTCATGAAGGGGATTTTGATGTGCCATCAGCCAAAACTATCTTCCACTGTATGACATCACACCAGATGGAATGGGTATACAATCACACAATCTGAGGAAGGTGCATCTTTCAACTGAGCACCTTATACAATTTATTTTTTTTGAATTTTAAGTCACTCAGTGGAAAAGTAAAAGCATCTTGGTGGTCATTCTACAATTAAACTCGAACTTCTTACTTGAAAGTTCAAACCAAAGTCACCAGGCTACCTGGGAGGCACACAGAGTATCTAATGTGTGGGGAAGTCAATTCTCCTTTTAATTCTGATCCTGCTTGGTGTAATCTGTCAGTGTCGTCCAGCCCATGACTTTAATAGCCTCTCATTTGTTTTCCATCTCTTTGGTTCATCACAACCTCATTAGTTTTCATTTATCTCTTTAGAGCTAACTCCTGCTTGTCCCTCAGTCCCTCCAGCTCAAATCTTTCTTCCATTGGTTTCACCTACACCATTAGCAACAACAAGCAGCCATGCAGACACATTCCCCCCTTCTTTCCAGACCCAGTCATTTGCCACTCGGTCAAAAAATAGACACCACTAATGAATTGATGATGGCTCCATATTCGTTTTCACATGAGGGTCATGCTGAGTGTAATGGATTGCTACAAATTACATACAGTACTTTGTCTCGGGGAAAATGAGGGAAGAAGCTATTCTTTGGGAATTCGTTTTAGATTTTGTCAGAATTGTCACATATTCATTCTCATATGATTTTTATGGCAGAATGAAAGGACAAACTCATTAGAAAAAGAGTACTTTCAAGCCTGCTTGAAAATCCTTAACAATCTGAAGTTGACAATATAGAGTGATAACATTTTCAATAATTTGATAAAAACACACATACACAGTCAACTGACAGGTACAACGTCATATCTTACAGAATGAAAAATGTTTCTAGTCCAAATTTTTCTAAGACTGGTAGCCATCACCATGGGACAGCAAATCTAATTGCTTGATTACTTTAATATTTCAGTGCAGCAGCTAAAACCAGAACACAGTGGGCAGCATCCTGGTTTTAATCTTGATGGGGTGCTTTTTGATTACAGCTGACTTGCTTTCTCCATTCTTAGAAGTAGTGAATGAGTAAAATGGGCAAATTTTGCAAAACTGTCACTAAAGTTCATTTTGTAAACCATTTTGCAGTTGTGAAATGCAAAAGTCACCAGTTTTTTTTTTTTTTTTAGTTCTAAACTTTTTATTTGTGGGGTGGAAAACAAGGAATATTGCATCCAAAATCCTTGGACACTTCTGTCTTTACCTGTGTTCTGCTCTGCAGCAACATAAAGCATGTAATCCTTACCACACTGGTAAAATCAATTGTATTTGTGCCTCTTCCTGACATGCTGTAGAGGAGTGCAATATGTTTTAATTAGAAAAGAACACAACATATTTTCTATATGAATACACACCAAATACACTATTGTAAATTAGAATGTTTTCTTGACAGGAACACTCACAACACAGAAAGCTATTGCTGTTTGGATCACTTTTACCTAGAAATGGCTTTACCCTTGTTGAAAATATACACACCGATTTTTTTTTTACAAGAGATCTTTATTAATTATTTTCATTAAAGTAAAACGTAGATATATAACACACTCTGGACCCTTAAAGGTAGTGGCAAAGGAGAGAATTAAAACAAAACTGAATGCCATTATGAACAATGCTGCTCATTCTGTCCCTGACACACTAACACTGACAACTTTCAGCCAATGAATCATTCAGCAGAAGTTTGTCAAGAAAAGCTACTGGGGCTCTTTTATGACAACAGCAGTTTGCCTGCATAATGCATACTGTGACAGCCAAGTCAGTTTTCTTTCTTTTTAATTTTCTTCCTTTTTAGTCATTCTGGTTGGTGTTCAGGCTATTGTGTATGAGTATATGTATCTAACTATTTATTTAAAAAGTTTCTGTAAAAAAGCCAAATTTTTCCCTGTGGACAAAACAAGTCCTATCTATCTAGTGACATCAGTGTGCCACCATTTTTTTTTTATTTTTAGACTATAGTCACTGCCATTAGAAATTGTTTTACATTACCATGGGTTTTCATTGTTGGCAACAATGGATGTTGCTACCATGTAACTGTAGGACATTGGGTGATATCATCCCCATTCCCTTATTTAAGATGGCAGTGTGGTTTGCCCAGTTTTCTAAAAAGGCCTTGCATGTAATTTTTGATTTCTTTTGGTTCAGGGTTTAGACTTTTTAGTGTATGTACTTCGGCTTTGATTTTTGCTTGGTGTTTTGGGTCTTGGTACTTTGCCAATATGACTTCTAATTTTGATCATAGCCTAGCTTCTCTCATCCCTTGGTCTTTTGATTTTTGTCATCTGCTTTTTCATTTCTGGCAAAACACTTAGAGAACAAAAATGTAACTTGGGAGATTGCTTTAGTTTTGCAGTTTTCTTAAACACTAGTAACAAATTTGTTTTCAGCTTAGGTATGCTACATACAGTTCCTTATATCTTAAACTACAGTATACTGACTTTACTAGAAATGCAAATACATGCAGCCTTTTGGTCCAGCACCCAAACTAGAATTTTGGCCTCAAATCCCACACTTTGTGAGTACAGTCTTCACATATTTCACATGGCTTTCCTTGTTGTTTCCTTTTATTCTTACAAACAATTTGCAGCTTGGGTTGGATTGGTCTTTCTAAATCGTCCTTCCATGACGAAATGTTCCATCCTTAGTTCATTACTGCCTTGCACCCCATGCTGGCAAGGTGGATATTTGCCCTACTTCAGATATGTATTGGCAAATGAGTGAATAAATGCAGAATGCAAATGGATTACTCTCACATCATGCATTTTTTTTCAGAAAATTTGTGTTAAAAATGATTTCCCCACTGCTTAACTTTTAAAATCAACGTCAAACCTTAGCTATTTGAGACTGCATGAGTCACGGTTGGTGTATGTTAGTATTCAAAAATGGAAATGCTCAGGGGGTTGATGATAATTAGCGCATATGCTCTACAGTACACCTCTAGACATTCTACAAGGGGAATACTTTTTAGATAAATTATATAAATAACTAAACAAAACATTTAGACGCAGCCAGAGACATGCAAGATACCGGCAAAACAAGCCTCAATTAAACTGCTTGTTTTATTCACAACTGTAGGGGGCTGCTTTGCCCAACTAGCCCAATTATGCAAAACACTATTAATATACTCTCTATGGAGAGAAGAATTTGTCTAGGAACATGAAAGGAGGCACAATACAAACATTTCTAACTGGTTTGTACTTATAGTATGAAGTGTGGGCTCACCACTAGCAAGGATGACTTGTGACCCCAGTCAGGCATTTGCCAAACAGATCTAAATGGAATAGACCTTAAGCAATCTGTCATGGGACACCCTGTGACTGGATGGGAATGAACAAAAGACAGTGCAAAAAAGGAATGGGACCCACTGCTAAATAGAGATTTGTTTCTGGAACTAGGCTTCAAAATAAGGGGTGGTGTTTGTTCAGTATGCAGAATTTACCCAACGAAAGTACATGTTGAAAATAAATGTCACATGTACACAGTGCAGTGGGATTCTTACCAGAATGTCTCCCACAGACTAGTAAACGTAGTGTAATACAAACAGACAATGAAAACAACAATAATCAATATTTATAGCTATAGAACAGACTTAGGACCTAAAGATAAAAGCTGTCCCTGAAATTAGTGGTGTGAATGCTAATGGTACTGAACCATTTTCCGGAAAACAGGAGAAAGAAACATGACTGTTCAAGATTACTGAGGTCTTTCTAAGTTTTCCCTGCTCTGTGTTATAAAGAGCTTATAAAATGTTCATCCCCTTGGGGAAAAAAGTAAAATTATTCCACTGTGATTCAATGTTGTATTGTAATAAAATGTAACAACTTTCAAAGGGGGGACTGAAAACATTTTATAGACTCTGTGTATGTTCTGTAAAAATGGATTATGTATCAATAATGTGCACCTGCTTTGTGTCCTGTGCAGTGCAGGTGCCATAATAGAATGTAATGTAGCCAGTCAGGATGGACTGCACTCTGCACCTTCATGAACTGGTGGTGTGCACTAGGGTTGAATGGCGAAATTTGTGTTTTACACAGCATATATGCTGTGTTCACCCGTGAGCTTGTTTTTCAACTATTTTCCTGGAAAACTGCTTTGTAGTCGGTGTAATGGAACATTGTTTTTCAAATTGTCCCTGTGCTGCCACACACAGAAAGTTCAGGCATGGCTGTGGTAAGGTTGTTGCAGATGTGGACATCACTGGGTCACAGGCAGACAAGGAAAGAAAAATGTCTGAAATGTGCAGAAACAGCCATCCCCTCCAACTCCTGAGCCAAAGTGATTGACAAGTGTCACAAGATATTTTTCCCTGTCTCTAATCACATTTATTTCTTCTATTTGCGGCCATTTCAACCTGATTCCACACTCTGGTCTTTGATTCTTGTAAGTGAGAGATAAGTGAACTTTAAAAGGTACAAATTGGTTCCAAAGTCACAAAGGTTGAGAAACACGGCTGGATTTCTATCTTGCATGTATCTAAAAAAATAAAAAAACTTGCAGTCTTTTTATTTGAGGGGTACAGTAGCTGACCTCATGAGAATATTATAAGTACTGATACCAGATATATAACACTGATCCCCGTGCAGGACCACATGGCTAATTATGTATGTGCCTAGCCTATGAACTCAAAACAATCCTTTAAGGACCATTGGCCTCCCACTCTACTCATCAGAAAGCACAGAGCAAATAATAAAATCAAAATATTTATTACTATATTATTACTATTTACAAGGCATTTGTTTTTTTTTTGATGTAGAAAAACAGAATTTCTAGTTTGTTGCTGCTTAAATCATATTTTTGGCCGCAATAGTCCACTCATAACTAGTTCAGCTCCTTCTTTAGCATTGGCTTTAATGCAGTTTTTGGAGTTTCTTGAGGCTTGCGAGCATTTCCATGATTTTGTAAAAGAACTTCATAGGGTCCACTCTTCACTAGTGAGCACAGATGGAGATATGCAAGCCTTCCTTGAAACATTTGTGGGAGTAAAGGCTTTTGTGCACCTTCCCTACAACAGCTAATATGTTTTGCGTCCACTTCTTTGTCAGTGATGGCACTCTAAGAAATATAAAACTGTTGACCTTCTCCATAGCATCCCTAATGAATCAAATGAGAGTTCAGTTTGCCTCCTAAATTCAATGATCAAAAATTAAGAGGTGGTTGTAGTCAGCATCTCTGTGCTAGAGGTCAAAACTCTTCTCTTTAAACCTTTTGGACTTGGAACGATGTTTGGTCGTGCAGTCACAGATGACCAAGCATTAAAGAAGGGACCACACCACACTTTGTTTAGGGTGCCTGTGTATGTGACTAGTCTTAATACAGTAACAACGTTAAATTATAAGATGCAGTCTACAAAGAGTACTCTGGAATAGACATTTTTTTTTATCATGCAGTTATGCCAGGACAGAATGAAGTGCAAGGGATATAGAATCATTGGTGGACAGTTTGTGTCATTAAACACACTGTAGTCTAACCTATATGGATTTTTTATGTATCCCAGTACAAATCTCACAAAATATATGCACACAATAAATGTGAGCACTACAATCATTGAAACTGTCTGCGTTTGCTTTCTTTAGCACAGGAATAAGTGTGTTTTTAAAAAATGGTGTGCAGATGGAGTTTGTGTGCTTGAAGAATGTTTTCACCTGTCAAATTATCTCCACTTGGTTTGTGAGTTGGATTAGACGGAAAATTCCACAACTCTAAAGGGTAAAAAATGAAGAAGTCCTGAAAACAATTTGTGGACATGGCTGCTTAGTGCAAGCTCTACTATTAACTTTTTGAAAAAAATTCTCCTGTATCTTATGACATTTAGGATCCATATAGTCTGGAAAACAGGCACTGCTTTTAAAAACAGGAACTTTGACCATTTGGTTATTACAGTATCACAGTAATACAAGGCCCTGTTGGTGGAATGGAAGCAACCCATGTAGTTATAAAAGCTTGCTTTAATGTAATAATAGCAGTGGCTTTTGATAGATTCTGGAAGTCCAGTCAACAATTTATGAAAGGCACAGAGGGCATCATCCATGCTATTTCCTAGTATTATTGTTGGAATGTGGCAGAAGGACTTTAAGAAACATCAGAAACCTGCAGACACATCCTGCATATGTGGGAAAATGGAACGGGCATTTGGGGCCAATTACAGTATCTCTGCTGTAACTGAGAAGTCCCTCACATATTTTATGGCAGGCACAGTAGCTCTGGATTTCAGATTTGGGTGATGGGATAGTAGAACCAATTGTGTTACATCTTACTTTTCATTGATGTGATGAAACAATCAATACACATTCAAACACTGGGTTCAGGTGCAACAATGATAATTTTGTCCTGGCTGTTATAGCTGAATAGTGCACTAACAATTTATCATAGTTTCAAATACTGTGGTCAACTGCTATCAGACAAACAGAAAATAGGAATTTCCCAGTGTTAATTTATTTTTTTATTTTTATTTTTTTTTTTATTAATTTTATTACAATCCATACATAGCAATCAAGTTTTTACAAAAAAAGAATTATGTTAAGAACAGATCGATCCCCACCCCTGAGAGAGAGAGCAAGCCAAACGGTGTAAAATTTAAGGCTTGTAAAAATACCTAAATTAATAAATTCTCTGTGCTTTATAAACTTATTTTAAAATATTACTGATTAGATCCTGCCATGTTTTGAAAAAGTCTGTACGGATCCTCTAACTGAGTATTTGATTTTTTCCAATTTCAAATAGTATAACACATCAGTTTCCCACTGACTTAAAAGAGGAGAGTTTGGGTTCTTCCAGTTTATCAGAATAAGTCTGCGTGCCAACAGTGTAGTGAATGCAATCACAATTTGTTTGTCCTTCTCCACTTTAAGCCCCTCTGGAAGAACCCCAAACACAGCTATTAATGGGTTAGGAGGGATTGTGAGTCCAAGGCTGTCTGAGAGGTAATTAAAATTTTTGTCCAGAATAATGTTAATTTAGTGCAGGCCCAGAACATGTGACCCAGTGAGGCTGGGGCTTGGTTGCAACGTTCGCAGGTAAGATCATGCCCTGGAAACATTTTGGAGAGTTCTAGTCGAGACAGATGTGCTCGATATATAATTTTGAGTTGTATAATTGTATGCTTTGCGCATATGGAGCTCGAGTGAATTCTCTGCATTGTGCAAATGTGTAGCTGGAATGTTAAATTTGGAATGTAATTGTTCATAGGATGCAAAGACGTTGTCTATATAAAGATCTCTAAGCAAGTTAATTCCTAATTTTTTCCAGATATTAAAACTGCATATGTTTGTGAAGGTTGAAAGAGGTGGTTCTCTTGCAGGTGCCATAGATAGAAGCTTCTCCGTCTTAAAATGCTTTCTACATTGGTTCCAGATTCTAAGTGAGTGGAGCACAATTGGGTTATTAGTGTATTGCCGATAACGTGTGTTTATTGGAGCGCAGAGCAGGGAATACAAAGAAGTACTGCAGGATTTTACTTCTATTGCGGTCCATGCCTGTGTATGTTCTTCTATTTGTGTCCAGGTTCTTATCGCCTGTATATTTGCCGCCCAGTAATAAAACTGGAAGTTAGGTAGAGCCATGCTGCCTTTTGTCTTTGTAGGGTCGCTCTTTTGATGCGTGGATGTTTTGAATTCCAAATAAATTAGGTTATTGTTGAATCTAATTGCTTAAAGAATGATTTATTAATGTATATTGGGTGTTTTGAAATAAAAAGGAGCTTAGGAAGAATATTCATCTTAACAGTGTTAATTCTTCCAGCTAGTGTGAGATGAAGGGTTGACCATCTATGCAAGTCTTGTTTAATTTTTTCCATGCAGACGACGAAATTTTGTTGATATAGAGCTTTATGTTTACTTGTGATGTTTACCCCTAGGTATTTAAACTGTTCTGCAATGATAAAAGGTAGGGTGTCTAATCTAATATTATATGCTTGAGAATTCACTGGAAAGAGTACACTTTTATTCAGATTAATTCTGAGACCAGAGAGCTTTTGAAATTCTGTGAGTGCTGCTAAGACTGCAGGCACAGAATTTTCTGGGTCCAAATACACAGTACCATATCATCTGCATATAATGAGATTTTCTGTTCCAGTCCTTCTCTGCTAATCCCCTTTATCTGATCAGTGGTTCAATGGCAATCGCAAACAGCAGCGGTGACAAAGGGCATCCTTGTCTTGTGCCACGTTCTAGTTTAAAGTAGTCTGAGCAAATGTTATTGATGCAAACTGAAGCTTCTGGGTTAGTATACAGTAATTTAATCCATGCACAAATGTTCGGGCCAAACCCAAACTTCTCCAATATAGTAAAAAGGTATTTCCATTCAATCATGTCAAATGCTTTTTCTGCATCCAATGATAATAATATTTCTGGGGTGTTTGATTTAGTTGGTGAGTATATTACATTAAACAGGCGTCGAAGATTTGAAGATAAATGGCGGCCCCTAATAAATCTTGGTCGTGATATTACCGAGGGAGCACTTTCTCCATCCTTCTAGCTATGATTTTAGAGAGTATTTTAACGTCGTTATTCAGAAGTGAAATTGGTCTGTATGATGCACATTGTAATAAGTCCTTATTTTGTTTTGGAAAGACAGTAATTAATGCTTGGCGAAAGGTTTGTGGAAGAAATTGGTTATCTCTGGCTTCTGTAAATGTTGCTAATAGGAGGGGAGCTAGCTGAGCGGAGAATTTCTTGTAAAACTCTGCAGGGTAGCCATCAGGGCCTGCTGCTTTTCCACCTTGGAGTGACTTTATAGCATCCAGTAATTCTGATAATGCCAGAGGTTTATTAAGTTCCTCCACACTAAAAGCATCAATTTGTGGTATCTGTAATGTATCCAGAAATGCATTAGATTGTATATTGTCTTCTTTAAACTCAGTAGTATATAGGGATTTATAGTAGTCTCTGAAAGTGTACATTATATTTTTGTGTTCGATGATTTTATCTCCGTTCGTGTTAGTGATTACGAGATTGCGCTATGCATATCTTGCTTGTGAATTTGTTGCGCTAAAAGCTTATTAGCTTTCTCTCCATGTTCATAATAATGATGTCTGGATTTATAAATTAGATGTTCAGTTTCTTTAGTTGTCAAGAGGTTTAATTCTGAATGTAGAGCCTGCCTCCTCTTATGTAGAGTCTCGCTTGGTAGTCTGGCATGTTCTTCATCTATTTTAGTAATTTCGCTTTTTATCTCTGCTACTTTCTTCGCTTCGGATTTATTTCTGTGGGAAAGATATGAGATAATCTGTCCTCTTAAGAAGGCCTTAAGAGTTTCCCAGAGTATTCCTGCAGAGATCTCAGGGATGTATTTGTCTCTAGAAAGAATTTGATTTGTTTGGATATAAATTCAGTACAATTCTCGTCAGCTAATAGAAGCGGTTGAGGCCATCTGGGGTGAGTGTATGGGGCTTAGTAATTTCAGCTCCAAGATCATAGGAGCATTGTCCGAAATAACAATAGCATCGTATTTACAAGATTTAATCTTAGGCAAGAAGTTATTATCTATAAAGAAGTAATCAATCCTTGAGTAGCAATGATGTACTGGTGAGTAGAAAGAATATGTTCTTGAATTTGGGTTTAAAAACCTCCAGGGATCTGATAAGTTGTGATCAGTTATAAACTTTGTAATTATCTTTGCGGTGTTAGTTGCCGTTCCCCCTGTGTTAATTTAAAGTGAATGCCCTACTGCGTGACAGCTGCAGATGCCTCTGGGACAATTCACTGAAAACTTTCTGTGCTTTATGAGGTAATGTTGGCTTATCACTCTTTTCAGTACTTCAAAATAAACAAAACCCTTACAACCAGGACAGTGTAAAAGTACTTTGTTTCAGTTGAATTCAATATGGATCTATGCAATACACGTCTAACATGTTTAGTTTTATTTTAGCTTCGCAAATAAATAAAAAAACAGCTTATCTTTCATTACGTAATGTGTTGACCATCTAGAAATTCAACAGCAATCTCACAGTAATCTAACCAAAAAATCCCATCAACATTATAAATTTGTTCACATTGAAGAAATAAGCACTGAGCTTAATTTGTGACATCAAGAATCATTTTATTATACTTTCCTCATTTTAGCCATTTATTTTTAACAACTCCTTTTATTGCACTTGTGTCTTCCACAACCTTAAACAACTTCAGTTCTATTTTAAACCAAGACTTTAGATCATACAAACAAAATGCTTAAAGCAATTCACTGTGAGCAGCTTGCTAATGATTGGCTAACAGACTACCTTGCATGTATACCATGAGTAATTTTGAAAGAAAAATGCACACTATTGTTTTCACATGGTTGATGCAGTGTAATGGTCAGTAAACATTGTTATCAATATAACACTAAGCCCTGACTGTAGCTCCACCATAATATTTCTCTGTCTGTGATATTTCCAGCAGAATATTCTTGATTTATATTTCTATACCTGCATATGTGTTCTACCAAAAGAAATTTAGAGTCCTAAATGCTTTGTTCTCAGAGTGGAGACATCTTTCATCTCTGTTCTTCTTTTGTATTATACTGTGCATTACATTTACCTGGTATGGTGTAGTTTCACAGCTTTCCTTAATGAGCCACACAAATACAAATAAATACAAAGCAATCCTGAGATTTCCTCTTATCCTATCGTGTGCAACAACTCTACCCTACTGGTAGTAAAATAGTTTAGGATGACAATGCTTTCATCCAAAAAGTAAAAGCTGACACTAAATGGCTTTATTACAATGACGTGAACTTAATAATAATAATAATAATAATAATTCATTTTATTTATATAGCACCTTTCCCATGCTTATGGTGCTTTACACTATGGCAGGCTCAGTTACCAGATTCTAACTCAGCAAAACAATTATGAGAGATTCTGAAATAGCACTTTATATCCTCATCATCAAAATCCTAAGCAATTAAATTTTCCATATAAGAATGACATCATGTCTCATGAGATCTGTTTTTACCAGGTATTGTGTTGCAGTGCTTAAGGTTTTGGATTGTAAACCCTGAGGCTGCGGGTTTAAATCTCACAACTAACACTGTGTGACCATGAGCAAATCACTTGACCTGCCTGTACTCAAATTGGAAAACATAATCAAATGTATCATAAATGTTGTAAGTTGCCTTGGATAAAGGCATCAGCCAAATAAGTAAATGTACCAGGTATTTGTAGAAAATGTGCAGTTTGAATTTAAGCCAATCTGATATTTGTGGTAATCCAATGTTCAATTAAAGGATAAGTTTAATATTTTTCAAGTGAAAGTTATTTTTTCACAATCATTGTATATTTTAAATTGTTACAAAAAATTATGTTCTAAAGTAAACCATTTTTTTTATAAATTTTAATAATACTTTGTCTGTTCTAGCAGCTTACAATAGAGCTCTATGGAACCTTGCATCCACACATGATAAAAAAAAGCCTTACAACTTACCAAATACATTCTCTTTAAAGTGGCAAAGGTTTCAATTTAAGAAAACATGTTTCTGTGTTTATAAGGCACCCTTGTGATAGCAGAAGAAAACTTGAAATTACCTCAAAGTAAGGACATGTTACTTGTTCATTTCTGTGCTTGCACTGGCTATGGAGTTAAGACAATGCAATACAGACTCCCGTTCCCCATTACAGTCTGTGTGGTTATTTTACATAGACCACAAAGCAAGATGCATTGTGAAAAGTACACATAGGAGTTTCAGAAAAAGGCAGAGTGCATGGAAGAGCAGATTGAAGCCTCTCTTGCTGACGATATGCTGATATAAGTTCTTCTTTTGGATGCTCCTGTTAGGGGTTGCCACAGCGTATCATCTTGTTCCATATCTTCCTGTTCTCTGCATCTTGCTCTGTCACACCCATCACCTGCATGTCCTCTCTCACCACATCCATTAACCTTCTCTTAGGACTTCCTCTTTCCTTCTTTCCTGTTAGCCCTTTCTTTAACATCACTTTCCCAATATATCCAGCATCTCTCCTCTGCACATGGCCAAACCAATGCAATCTTACCTCTGTAACTTTGTCTCCCAACGCTCCAACCTGAGCCAACCCTCTAATGTACTCATTTCTAATCCTGTCCATCCTCTTCACTCCCAATGCAAATCTTAGCTTCTTTAACTCTGCCACCACCAGCTTTGTCTCCTGCTTTCGGGTCAGTGCCACCGTCTCCAATCCATATAACAAAGCTGGTCTCACTACCATTATGTAGACCTTCCCTTTCACTCTTGCTGATAACCTTCTGTCACAAATTACTCCTGACACTCCTCTCCACCAATTCCACCCTGCCTGCACAATCCCCATTACTCTGTACTGTTGATCCCAAGTATTTAAACTCATCCACCTTCGCCAAGTCTACTCCCTGTATCCCCACTATTCCACTGACCTTTCTGTCATTCACACACATGTATTCTGTCTTGTTCCTACTGACCTTCATTCCTCTTCTCTGTAGAGGTTATCTACACCTCTCCAGGGTCTCCTCAACCTGCTCCCTACTCTCACTATAGCGGCTGATCAGGATAGGAATAGAATACAGGGGGGGGGAACTCGGTTGTTTGGGGTGGCAGAGATGGACGGAGGAAGGAGAGGAAGGGGAGGACGGACTGGGATAGTGAGGGGGAAAGGAATAGACTTGTGCGGAGGAGATAGACTTTTTTTTCGGAGGAGAGAGACTTTTGCGGAGGAGAGAGAGAATCGACCTGGAGGAACCGGTGAGAGGAGTGATTTTATCGGAGCTTCGAGAGGGCCGCTGGGGATTATTGGATCACTGAGGAGCATCTGCAGCCCGCGTCTTCCGGAACCCAGGAGTGGTGAGCTGTATATCGCACAATTATCCCTATCTTTACTTTACTCTGTTGTGGCCACCTATTTGGAGAGTCCAGTTGGAGGACAGATATCTTTTCACTGGATTACAAATGCTCCATTTGGAGATAGAGTGCTCCAACGATAGAAACAAAGGGCCCCAACACCGTTTTTTTTTGTTTGTCTTCCTGGTATCACTGGCCAGTGAGGGGGGAGGGAAAGAAGGTTTCCTGAGGGACTGGGAGCATAAAGGGAACTTTTATTAAATACTGCTTGCTTAAAGGCACAGGTTATAGGATTGTATATACTGTATCATATTTGCATAAGATACTTATTACTGTTTATTAATTTTCACTGCATTGTTGTTAAGCTTTTATTCTATTTCTTTGTTTGGGACACCATTCAATTGGGGGTGGCTCCTTTGAATAAAGTTGTTGTTGTTGAAACTTTCCCTGTTGGTGTGTTGGACTGGGGACCTGGTGGAGTGTGCCACTGAGACGGAAGGAGAAGACCCGAGTAATTATAATATATCAGCAGCACCCTAGGCTGTCATTGCTACATATGTATGTGAATGCAGGGCATGAAGTGGGGCAGTATGCACTGATATACAGTGGTGTGAAAAACTATTTGCCCTCTTCCTGATTTCTTATTCTTTTGCATGTTTGTCACACAAAATGTTTCTGATCATCAAACACATTTAACCATTAGTCAAATATAACACAAGTAAACACAAAATGCAGTTTTTAAATGATGGTTTTTATTATTTAGGGAGAAAGAAAAATCCAAACCTACATGGCCCCGTGTGAAAAAGTAATTGCCCCCTGAACCTAATAACTGGTTGGGCCACCTTTAGCAGCAGTAAGTGCAATCAAGCGTTTGCGATAACTTGCAATGAGTCTTTTACAGCGCTCTGGAGGAATTTTGGCCCACTCATCTTTGCAGAATTGTTGTAATTCAGCTTTATTTGTGGGTTTTCTAGCATGAACCGCCTTTTTAAGTTCATGCCATAGCATCTCAATTGGATTCAGGTCAGGACTTTGACTAGGCCACTCCAAAGTCTTCATTTTGTTTTTGTTCAGCCATTCAGAGGTGGATTTGCTGGTGTGTTTTGGGTCATTGTCCTGTTGCAGCACCCAAGATCGCTTCAGCTTGAGTTGACGAACAGATGGCGGACATTCTCCTTCAGGATTTTTTGGTAGACAGTAGAATTCATGGTTCCATCTATCACAGCAAGCCTTCCAGGTCCTGAAGCAGCAAAACAACCCCAGACCATCACACTACCACCACCATATTTTACTGTTGGTATGATGTTCTTTTCTGAAATGCTGTGTTCCTTTTACGCCAGATGTAACGGGACATTTGCCTTCCAAAAAGTTCAACTTTTGTCTCATCAGTCCACAAGGTATTTTCCCAAAAGTCTTGGCAATCATTGAGATGTTTCTTAGCAAAATTGAGACGAGCCCTAATGTTCTTTTTGCTTAACAGTGGTTTGCGTCTTGGAAATCTGCCATGCAAGCTGTTTTTGCCCAGTCTCTTTCTTATGGTGGAGTCGTGAACACTGACCTTAATTGAGGCAAGTGAGGCCTGCAGTTCTTTAGACGTTGTCCTGGAGTCTTTTGTGACCTCTCGGATGAGTCATCTCTGCGCTCATGGGGTAATTTTGGTCGGCTGGCCACTCCTGGGAAGGTTCACCACTGTTCCATGTTTTTGCCATTTGTGGATAATGGCTCTCACTGTGGTTCGCTGGAGTCCTAAAGCTTTAGAAATGGCTTTATAACCTTTACCAGACTGATAGATCTCAATTACTTCTGTTCTCATTTGTTCCTGAATTTCTTTGGATCTTGGCATGATGTCTAGCTTTTGAGGTGCTTTTGGTCTACTTCTCTCTGTCAGGCAGCTCCTATTTAAGTGATTTCTTGATTGAAACAGGTGTGGCAGTAATCAGGCCTGGGGGTGGCTACGGAAATTGAACTCAGGTGTGATACACCACAGTTAGGTTATTTTTTAACAAGGGGGCAATTACTTTTTCACACAGGGCCATGTAGGTTTGGATTTTTTTTTCTCCCTAAATAATAAAAACCTTCATTTAAAACTGCATTTTGTGTTTACTTGTGTTATATTTGACTAATGGTTAAATGTGTTTGATGATCAGAAACATTTTGTGTGACAAACATGCAAAAAAATAAGAAATCAGGAAGGGGGCAAATAGTTTTTCACACCACTGTACCATACTAGCTGTCTCTCTTTTAAGCACTGGAAGTATGTCTGATCTGTTCTTGTCATTCTATTGCCTATTAAATGACCTCAGCATTCACTAACTGAAGCACACAAGTGGTTTATCATTCTAAACCATCATTCTATCATGTGATCATAAGTATGATTTTTTTCCATCATTTTATAGCTGTCTACAGGGTGAGAGAGCAAGGGTACTATTGAGTAAGATGAACAGAGAAGCTGGTGAAGACATGAGGCTCACAGGCGTTTTAATTTTAAATTCACTGAATATCACAACAATGGCTTGGTTTGCAATATGCAATACTGAAGAATTTTTTTGGCTTCAAAAATTGATATATTTGGTAAGTTAGACTAGAGGATGTTCCATCATTGGGGGTTCTATAGAGCCCTATTGCAAGCTACAAGAACAGACAATGTATTTTTAAAATTTATAAAAAAGCATTTCACTTTAGAACACAGTTTTATGTGTGAAATTAATATATACTATGATTATGTAGGAATATCTTTGACTTGAAAAATACTGAACTTATCCTTTATGACAATTTACGTGTTTGCTTTAATGTATTAGTTTTCTGAATGTTAAGAAATTTGACAGGTGACAATTCTGTCATAAAGCCAGCAGCGCTTATGCCTACATATTATAGACACACAATCAATGATTTTTTTTCCCTCTTTTTAAAATTCTGAAGTAGTGACATCAACATAGAAATTTTTCAACAACTTAACAATTAACCATTTCTGCCTCCTTGGTATAGACTGATTCACTTAATCCAGGCCTAGTAAGGTCCAGAATGGTCAAAAATGATCATCCCTACAAAATGCCATTTTTACATTAACAAGACTCGTTTTATATGCAAATCAAGATAATCTTCGCTGGCTATCTTTTAAATGGCATATCTTTTGTTGAATCCTTTGGAGCTATTATCTCACACTGGCTTCTGTTCAAAATGAATTTTAAAACAGCAGGTTAGCTAGTTGGTACCGAGTTCAGGAACTCACTTGTTTGAAATTCTGTGATAAAGAAAAGATGACTGCAGCATTCCCATGGAGTCAGCATTAAGCAAATTTACTCTGATCTACGTGGTGGAACTGCCTGCGGGCATTTTAATGTGACCTCATACTAGCTAGGTAAATATTTGGGCTGCTATGGAGTCTTACTGCAGTCAATTAAATCTCAGGACTCAGTTTAATTCAGTTTATTTTTATATAGCACCCTTTAGTGTAAGCTGGCTCAGAGTCAAGTATGAGTAACAAAGAAATAACTAGAAACTGGTTAGTAAAAGTAAGAGTGAGCTAAACATTTTAAGATCAGAATTAAGCATTAATGACTGTTAAAAACTGGAAGATAATGTCACCGAATAAATTGAACTATGATTGTTTGATTATAGATAACTGTTCTGGATTAACAACTTTAATGTGGTTCCAGGAGCAACAGAAACCCTGTATCACCTGTGTCACCAGATCCATCAAAAGGTAAATGTAAGCTTATTTTTAAATGTTATGTGGTAAAAAAATAAAACAAAGGATATTCTTTAAAAAGCTGTATTTAAAATGGAGATAAGCCACCAAATATTATTTTAATATTATGTATATACTGTACCTTAGAAAAACAAAGGCTTAACAGTTTTAATGACACATGCTTTTTCTTATTTCGTTATACTGTATGTACAAACTGATATTTTTCATACTCAGATGTTTGTAAAGTGCAAGTTAACTTAGAAATATTGAAAAAGTAATATAAACTGATATTTTTAAATTGTTGGTGTGTCAAAACCACAAGGAGGAGGAGTCAGGAACTGGGAGCCCCATAAGCACACAAGTCCTATAAATTCTATCAAAATTGCCCAATGGGGTGGGATTTACAGTCAAAACCCCGACTATACACCTATATATATTGTGGAACGTGGCCCGGACACAGACAGATGGACAACGGTTTAGCACCCAACACACACATTTTATTTACAACATTTACAGTTCAGTTTCTGCATGAACCCAGTGCCTCCAGCACCGATCCCCCAAAGTCCAGGCCTCTCTACGCAGTGCCTTCCTTCTGGCCGCCTCCACTCCTCACTCTCCAGACTCCCATCTACTTCCTCCCGACTCCAGCCATCGAATGAAGGGAGGCGGCCCCTTTTATACCAGCCCGGGTGGGCTCCAGCTGCTCACCGACACTCCTCCGCGGACACACCCCTGTGTGGCGGAAGTGTCGGTTGCGCTCCCGGAAGCCCTCCGGGTGTCCCCAGTCTTCTTCTCCCAAGCACTTCCTGGTGTGGCGGAAGTGCTGAGGTCCAGGGCTCTTCAGGCACCTGGGCACCCCCTGGCGGTGACCACGGACCCCTACAGGGTTGAGCTTCCAAGCTCTACACCTGTGGCCCCCAGTGCAACCAGGGCGGTCTCCCACTTGTGGTCTGGAGGAGGCGTAAGCCCTCCTCCGGTCCTCCTTGGCGTCCCGGCTGGGTACCACCCTCAGCCGTCCGCTACAATATATACATATAAAATAAAAGATTTAATTTTAGCAAGAAGCTTCACAGAGCCCAAAAAGGAATTGTTTAAGAAGGCCAGGCAAACACAGCCCAAATACAGAATCCAAAAGTCAAAAACAGAGCACAGGTTCAAAAATCCAATAATCACAATAGGTACCAAACACAGCAACATATGAATAAACGCACCACTGCCTAGTGCATTCAAAATGAAATGCCGGGCAGTGATTGGAAGGTGGCCCCGCCTCTTGAGGGGCCACTCACAAAACACATGGGACATAACCAAGGTATTGATAAATGGACAACATGAAAAACAAAGCATACAAATAAAAACAAGAAATATTCATGTAAACAAATGAATCAAAAAACACAAAGGACATAAAACAACGATCGGAACTCCAGCTGAGGTGGAACCTTGGCTAAAACATGGCAGGAGGTACTCGTGTAGCCACACTTCTTCTTCAGATGTTACAAAGAAAGTAAAAATATACAAAAATAGATAGTTTATTAAATAAAATGTTCCAAAATACAATAAAGGATAAAGGACAAACCTACAGTCCATCTCACCCTGACCATATACAAATCTTGAAATCCATTGGGTTTAATGTCCAATTTTTCATCTCCAAATCACTCTTTTCACTTCTCCTCTCTCTCTTGCTATTGATCTCTTACTTCTGACTAGCTGAGCCCTTTCACAAATTAGTTTCTTAAGTTTAGAATAAATGAGTTGTCTGGCTGAAGCTGGTTTCAAAAGCATCTTGGGATTGTCTCCAGCCAAGCTCCAGAATCAAGGATTTCCATAGTTTTGCTTCAACTAGTGACTCCAAGTATTGTTGCAGCATGGAGTCTTCAGTTAAACTGAAAGGGACACAGATCCAAAGCTGTCCTTATGCTGCCTGACCTTTTAAAGTGGCAACCTATTCTTTATCCTCCCAATTTGGCATATTTTGATGCCTTCTATAGTCCAGAAGGCATTTGTGTTTTACTTTTCCCATGTCTTATGTGGCTCCACGGTGCCACTTGTTCCCTTATTGGGTGAACAGTGACTGTGCCTGAGCACGCAAGGGGTACACCATACCAGGAAGTACTTTAACTTCTGCGCTGGCATGACAATGTGTGTCATCACACTTATCTTATTCTGTCTTCTAGAGACTCGCTCTGCACTGCACTGAGCCGCCCTTTCTGCCTATGAACCATTTATCCTAAATGTCATACATTACAATTACAAGTGATCACTTTATTTGGTTAATCTCTCTAAATATTTTCTCAGTGATTATTCCATGGATTTCTGTAATATTTTTTTCCTTTTGAAGTGTTGATGAATATATGGACTTTATATGTGGAGCACCATCATTTTGTTTGTGGTTGCGATGCACATTGCTATGACAGCAAAAGGTTGTGACCTATAAAGTTCTTAGTTTGACAGTATAAAGATTGGCATCACTAATGTTCCATTGCCCAAGATTATTCTTACAAAAGCTTTCAGGTGTTTATTTATAAGTGTTTTTGTTCCTCGGCATTGACTCTATGCTTGTTTGATTTCCAAATACAATTTTGGGTTAGTGTTTTAGCTTACACATTTAGCACTTCTAACCTTGTGGTTTGACTGACTCACTTAAGATATAATTTGTTTGTCTTCATCGCCTGGTCCTTTCTTGTTTTCAGTTCAATTGCAGTCTTTTCAAAACAGCGCATAATCCTGGACCTTTTAAAATAACGGATCCTTAAAATCTTAGAAACCTTATTGAAAAATTTATATTCATACTTAACAGCAGAGTTTCCAAAGTCAATTAAATAATTCAGCTCTGTTGTATTATGTAATGTAAAGAATATAGCGAGGTTAATTAATGGGCTTGTGTTAATGAAAAATGAAAAGAATCCTCATTTGTGTGCAAGATAAGTAAAGAAGGTTAACGCTCTGTGGAGCATGCCAAGTGTCTAGAGAAAGGTAGCTGTTTTTTGTTTTATTTTGGAGAAATTACTCATTTTCACTCTGTCATAGGTTAAGGGCAGAAAATCAACATCAGTTTGAGTATAGAATTGGCATTTCTACAGTACCAGTTGTCACGCACACGCAATTAGGGAACAGTCAAAAGGCTCTCCGGTGCATGGAAAACCAAGAGAGGGGGAACTGGAACTGGGCACTAATGCTTTTCTCTCCTTCCATCCATAGAAAAATGTCAAAATAAACAAACATTCCTACCCGACATAATGCTCCAATCCATCACCATCCCGACAATAATAAGAAGACTCCTCTTCTGGTTCCAAAAAAATACCTCACTTCCAGTCTCCTTCTGACATCCTCTGCTAATGACATCATCTGCGGCCACAGCTACGTTCTATTACACCAGCTGCTGTTAATTCTACTTCCTGTTTAGCCTCCATATAAGTCAGAGCAATGTTTTTGTTTGCTGTCAAATGTTTGAGTTGGTTTATGACCATTTGACTGTTCTGGAACTTGAAACCAGTATACGGGGAGGCTCCCCAACACTTAAACTATGTCTCTGTGCTTTTTATTTATCACACAGTCAAACACAGCTTAAAAATACAATTTGACCCAGTTAATCCAGATTCCAAAAATATAAACTTTTGCTGACTCAGGAGCTGATGAAATCTTTGATTACAAAATTACTTGAAGATCTACATCACTCTCCTAAAGGAATATTCTACTCAAAATTATATTTTTTTATAGGTTACTTATTATATGTGTTGGGAGTGATGGCCGAGGAAAATGTTTAATAGCATGTTTTCATAGAGAAAGAAGATACAAAAGTTTATGAAATAATACAAATCAATAGTGGCCAATGCTGTGCAATAACAAATTCAATTAAAAAAGCCAGTGCCATGAATAATATTATCCAGAATTGACTGCACCACAATATGAGCCTATGCTCAGAAAGGAATCAGACAGATTCTGAATCATTACTGATCGCAACGATCAAATAAATACCTTCTAAATAACAACAGAACAATCACAGGAATTGAAATCCTCCATATGACTGATTACAAGTGATTAACATATTATACAGGAACATATATCTATAACAGGTGACACAGTGGCGCAGTGGGTAGCGCTACTGCCTCGTAGTTAGGAGACCCAAGTTCATGTCCTGGGTCCTCCCTGCATGGAGTTTGCATGTTCTCTCCGTGTTTGTGTGGGTTTCCTCCGGGTACTCCGGTTTCCTCCCACAGTCCAAAGACATGCAGGTTAGGTGCATTGGCGATTCTGAATTGTCCCTGGTGTGTGCGTGCCCTGCCTGGGGTTTGTTTCCTGCCTAGCGCCATGTGTTGGCTGGGATTGGCTACAGCAGACCCCTGTGGCCCTGTAGTTAGGATATAGCTGGATGGATATATCTATTATATTAAAAATCTTAGGTCGAGACATGATCATCTTGGAGAGACACTTTGAAGTCCTACATATCTCTGTGTTGTGTTTGTTCATTCTAAACAGTGAACAATTTCAGCCTTTGTGCCCAAGATGTAATTGTGTGATGATGACTTCTTCCCTCCTATTGCTACCTCCTACTTTCCTCTTTTCCACCACCATCTGAATTTTATATAGATGCCTTCCTTTCTTATCTTTATCCCAACTCTGCTTTCAAATTGTTTAAATGGATTTTTTTATTAAGGCTTTTATTTCTCCTTTATGCAGTGGCACTGTTACTTTCATATTCTTAATACTGAGTTATAGCATAGCAAGTTACCAGCTACTTCATTTCCCAGAATACCTACATGAGCAGGAACCAATAGGAAATTAACACCTGTAACTTTATTAATATATCTGGCCTACATTTAGAATTAACTGACTTAATACTTGATAGAGCAGATATTGAATCAGAACAAATCAGTACATCCCAATGAAATAACTATTGCCACCATCTCTGAGGTAAATACTAATATTGGCTAGTCTTTTCCTAATGTTAATTTGAAACATAATCCTAATGTTAATGTTCCTAATGTTAACTGGGAATATGCACTGAAGTCCCTGTATGATCTTTTGAACCATCTGTTGTGGTGATTATTCTTCCCCAAAGAATACAGCACAAACAAAAACAAAGTTTTGGGGACCGTCCCCATATATTGTCGCCCAGACAATAATGAATGTAAGTGATTCAGAGTCTCAAAAATAAAACAGTGAACAGTTTTCTTTAACAAAATGGCGGCTTTATACAGAAAAGGATTATGGTACAGGAAATGGTTGGCAGGAAGTGGCGTTGAAAACAGGAACCGGAAACAACGTCATTATGATTGGACGGAAGTGAGGTGAACTGATGGAGCCGGAAGTGACGTCATCATGGTTGACTGGAAGTGACGTCGTCGCGGCCATTTTGGAACCCTGAAGTGGAGGATTATTTTTCTTCAGGTTTTCTGTTGATCAAAAGAGATTTGGGTAAGTACCACGTGACAACCCTCTATCTCGCGATGTTTCACTCACCTTTAGGCTCTTTGACTGCCTCCTAATCGCACATGTGTGACATGGCCCCCCCCTCAGCCCAGACCCATCGGGTCGGGCGACCTGCACCGAGAGGTCGTGGACACGAGAGAGCATCTGCGTTGGCATGCAAGGAACCTTTACGATAAATGACACTGAAACGATAAGGTTGAAGATTCAAAAACCACCTAGTGATGCGAGGGTTAGACTCCCGATGAAGGGACATCCACTGTAAAGCAGCATGATCCGTCACCAGAGTAAACTCACGCCCCAATAGGTAGTACCTCAAAGACGTGACAGCCCACTTAATCGCCAAGGCTTCTCGCTCCACCACAGCATACTTGGTCTCCCGGTCCAGCAGTTTCCGGCTCAGGTACATAACAGGGTGTTCAGCACCATCAACGCATTGGCTCAGCACGGCACCCAAACCTGTGGCCGATGCGTCGGTCTGGAGGATGAAAGGAACAGAAAAATCAGGAGAACTTAAAACAGGTGCTGAAGTAAGGGCCAATTTTAAGTCACTGAATGCTTTATCAACCGAAATGTCCCATACCACTTTTAAAGGTGCGCGTTTCCTTGTTAAATTAGATAAGGGCGCAGCAATTTCTGAGAAATGAGGTACAAAACGGCGATAGTAACCTGCCAATCCCAAAAATGCTTGTACTTGCCGCTTATTCATCGGACGGGCCAATTCAAAATGGCATCAATTTTAGAACATTGTGGTTTAACAACACCCCCTCCTACTAGGTAGCCTAAATATTTGGCTTTCTTAATCCAAAAAAACATTTTTCGGATTAATTCGAAGACCAGCAGACGCTAGCTTGGAGAGTATTGTTTTAACCTGCCATACATGATCCTTCCACGTGCTGGAATAAATGACAACATCATCTAGGTAGGCAGCACTATATGAATTGTGGGGCCGTAGCAGTGTGTCTACCAGACGTTGGAAGGTAGCTGGTGCCCCTGCAAGCCAAAAGGAAGGACCCTGTATTGCCAATGTCCACTGGGAGTACTAAAAGCGTTTTTTTCTTTGGCGGAGTCCGTTAAGGGAATTTGCCAATACCCTTTGGTCATGTCAAGAGTAGTTAGGAATTGAGCGTTCCCTAACCGATCAAGTAAATCATCTACTTGCGGCATGGGATACGCATCAAATTTAGAGACCTGATTAAGTCGACGAAAGTCATTACAGAACCTCCACGACCCATCAGGTTTAGAAACTAAGACAATTGGACTAGACCAAGGGCTATAGCTTGCCTCAATAACCCCCAATTTTAGCATTCGTCTAATTTCCAACTCTACTTCCGCTTTCTTTGCCTCCGGGAGCCTATAAGGTCTCTCTCTGACAATCACTCCAGGGTTAGTAATAATGTCATGAACAATCAACGCAGTACGTCCAGGTATCCGTCCACAACTTTAGGGACAGACAAGATAGCCGTCTCGAGATCTTGTCGTTGTTTAAATGTCAAATCGGGGCCAAAATTAAGGTGGGCACATGACATAAAAAGAGAACGAGGCTGATTGGACGAGGGATCAGGGTCCCTGTCCTTCCATGGTTTCAGCAAATTAATATGATACACTCGTTCAGTCGGTCGCATTAGGTTGTTTAACCAAATAATCAACAAGACCTTTTCCTTCTTTAACTTCATAAGGGCCTTGCCAATGTGCTAACAGCTTTGAATGAGAAGTTGGGACGAGCACCATCACACGATCACCCGGGACAAATTCTCGAATGGTGGTGTTTCAATTATAATAACGGGACTGCCTTTTCCAAATGTTCTTTTAGAATAGCGTCTGATTTTCTCTAGTCTATCGCGTAATTGCGATATATTCAAGAATATTTGAAGTAGGGAGGACCTCCTCTTCCCATCCTTCTTTTAACATATCCAAAAGCCCTCTGGGTTGTCTTCCATATAATAATTCAAAAGGAGAGAAACCAGTGGAGGTCTGAGGGACTTCCCGATAAGCAAACAAAACGAGAGGAAGCAACTGATCCCAGTTTCTTCCATCCTCGTTAACTACCTTGCGTAACATCTGTTTCAAAGTTTGATTAAAACGCTCCACCAACCCCTCAGTTTGGGGATGATAGATAGACGTTTTCAGATGTTTTATTCGGAGTAATTTGGCTACTTCCTGAACGTCTCCGACGTGAAAGGAGTCCCTTGGTCCGTTAAAACCTCTTTGAGGATCCCAACACGGGCGAATATCCCTACTAATTCCCGTGCGATGTTTTTCGTATTAGCTGAGCGCAACGGAACAGCTTCCGGAAAACGAGTGGCATAATCTACTAGCACCAAAATATATTTAAAGCCTTTTAATGAGGGTTCCAGTGGTCCTACGAGATCGACACCACTGTTCAAAGGGATATCAATAAGGGGAAGGGGAACGAGAGGAGCTTGCATCCTTCTTGGAATCTGGCGAAGTTGACACTCTGGACATGAAGTGCAAAATCGCCGGACCTCCTCGTTAATTCCCGGCCAATAGAATCGGAGTTTTATTCTCTCTAATGTTTTTTCGGAGCCTAAGTGGGCTCCTAGAAGGTGAGCGTGTGCTAATTCACACACCTTTCGCCGAAAAGTGCGTGGAATCAACAACAGCGCTCGCACTTCTCCCTCATGTTCTGCCACTCTATATAATAATTCGTTTTTAAGTACAAAGAACGGCATCGGTGGCATGGGATCCAGGGTTGTATAACCCTCGGTAGATACTATTGCATTCCTAATATTTTTTAAGGAATCATCGTTCCATTGTTCTCTTTTAAAAGACGATTGTGTTAATAGAAATTGGGCAGTTAAATCTTGTATTGGGTCTTGTGCGACTTCAAGGGGTGTGGTTTCGGTCACCACGTCCTTTACGTTAACTGTACTAGTTCCCGCAGATGTCGATGGGACATCAAATTCTTCACATTGGGTACCCGTATGGGTCCGTGCTACTGTGGGACATGGCATGGAGGCAGTCGGAGCTGTATTCTCCATTACTAAGCCTAAATGTTTTTCAGGTACAGTTACGTTATTACCACTGGTAATTTTATTCCAGTCTCTACCCAGTATAACTGGAAAAGGGGGATCCGGTAATACAGCCATGGCCATGCTCGTTAGATGATTATTTACCGATACCACACATCTGGCAGTTTTATAATACCGGATATCCCCATGAATACATTTTAGACTAGTTTTTATCCTAGTCCACTGTTGCGGTAAAACGAAACGGGTAGCAACAATGGAAATGTTACTCCCAGAATCAAACATTGCTCTTACCTTCCTGCCATTTATAATAACTGCACCTGTATATGGAAGAGATAAAGGATTAGTCACAGTGGCACAATACCTTTCTCCCCTAACTAATGAGCAATCCATGGGCTCAAAGGAACAGTTGGGGGACAGATGTCCGATCTCCCCACACTTGAAACAGCGGGGAAGATTAGCACCTCTGTCCCGTTTACGGACGGCAGGCTCAGAAGCTGTCCCACATGCCTGTTGGGTTCGGCATGAGAACCGTTCTGATTTCCCTGATTTGCAAGCCGCCCAGTGGTGCTCTGTGATTTGGATTAAGGAGTCCATGTCTTCAAAGTTTTGTTTGCGTACTTGCTGGGTGATATGGTCAGGGAGGGCATGCACAAAGGTTTCACATGCTAGAAGCTCGGCCATCTTGTGCGAATTATTAATGTCAGGCCGTAGCCAGCGACATACTTTCCCCCAGGCTTCAAAGCCCTGGGTTCTGATCGGTCTCTCCGGATCGAATTGCCACTCCCTCCATTCTCTCGCCTGTTGTTCCATGGATACGCCGTAGCGCTTGAACACCACTTTTTTTAGAGCGTCATAATCAGCGGCCTGCTCCTCAGTTAGATCATAATAGGCTCTCTGTGGCATTCCCTTCAGGTACGGAGCCAGTAGGTACTCCCATTCCGACCTCGGCCATGCATTCCGCTTAGCAGTACGCTCAAAGATCAAAAAATATGTTTTGATGTCGTCTGACTCTGTGAGTGTAGTTATGGCAATAGGAGGTGGCCGAGCGACCTCCGTCCATACTCCTGCAGCAGCAGCAGCAGCAGCACGAGCGTTGGCTTCTGCTACTTGGGTCCTTGTTTCGCCCATCTGTAATTTCAGGGTTTGAAGGTCGCCCATGATGGTGTTGAGAACGGTGTTCAGGTCCTGTTCCTCTGACATCTTTAAACAGACGAAAAACAATCCTTGTCGACTACGCCAATTGTGGTGATTATTCTTCCCCAAAGAATACAGCACAAACAAAAACAAAGTTTTGGGGACCGTCCCCATATATTGTCGCCCAGACAATAATGAATGTAAGTGATTCAGAGTCTCAAAATAAAACAGTGAACAGTTTTCTTTAACCAAAATGGCGGCTTTATACAGAAAAGGATTATGGTACAGGAAATGGTTGGCAGGAAGTGGCGTTGAAAACAGGAACCGGAAACAACGTCATTATGATTGGACGGAAGTGAGGTGAATTGATGGAGCCAGAAGTGACGTCATCATGGTTGACTGGAAGTGACGTCGTCGCGGCCATTTTGGAACCCTGAAGTGGAGGATTATTTTTCTTCAGGTTTTCTGTTTAATTAAAAGAGATTTGGGTAAGTACCACGTGACAACCCTCTATCTCGCAATGTTTCACTCACCTTTAGGCTCTTTGACTGCCTCCTAATCGCACATGTGTGACACTGTATAAATTTCTAAGAACCGATGATATTTCACATATTGACTAACGATTTGCACAAGTGAAATACATTCTGCTTTTTCCTTAATTTTCTCCTGGATACACAAATCCACCATAGGCGATGGGAAAGGTCAAGGTGGAAAAGCCAAAATAGGTACACTGGGACCAAGCTCATGTTTAAAAAACAAGTTTTTTGCCCATTTATTTCCTAACCTTTACTAAGGTGCTCCCAACAGTCTTCTAGTGTTGCTGATAACTGGATGTCTGCTATTGTGCCCTCTCACATTAATCCAGTAGACCACTGCCAATTTCTTTCTACGTAAATGCAAAGGTATCTCCTCCATTTCTACTAATATTGCTGATACTGGAGATGATTTCATAGCACCACTATATTCTCAAAGCCTGGGTTTATATTTTACAAAGTGTTTTTTACTGCTGCTGTGATGCTGACCCATATGCAATGCACCCCTCATCAATTATAGTTCTAATAGTTGCAATATACAGCTATATAAGAGACTTCAAATTTGTACCCCAATCACACCCAACTAAATATCTGAGAACATTAATGGTATTTCTTGCCTTTCTTTATTATTTTATTCTCATGTACCTTCCATGAAAATTTTTGTCAATTGACATTCCTAAAATTTCACCCCTGACTCTTATTTAAGTAATTCATCATACAGCCTCAAATCTGCTGAAGCAATTATGTACCTTTTAGAAAAACAAATTACCCTAGGTTTTTCTACTGAAAATCTAAATCCCCACTAATGACCCCATCCTTCTAGTTTGACTAATGGCATCCTGAATTTTCTTCATCAATAATTTTGAAATATCCAAACTAATACTATCAAAGACATCATTAATCATGGTGTTAAACTAGACTGGACTACAAACACTTGATTGTGGAGACCCATTCTCTATATCATATTCTTTTGAAAATGGCGATTCTGATAAATGAGAAGCCATAATAGAACATAAGTCATCCTCCACAGGCGATGACTGCCCTGTACTATTAATTGCCGAGTTAAACTCTAATAATGTAAATTCACCATCCAAACTATAGCCAAACAATTCTTTTAGATTGTGTGCCAACACTGCTTCTCTGAAAAACATTCTATTCTGCATTTTCAATGTCAGTTACTGCTATATTTTCTCCCTCAACCAGAACCAGTAGTGAATTAGTTTAACTAACTCCTCCCATCTTCTGTATTATGCTTCATGTTTCTCCAGTATATTGTTTTTGACCGCCTCACTTATCTCCTAACAACTGCTTGTGCTCTTTTATATAATACTAGCTATGTAAGACCATGCTGTTAATGCCCCGGGCTACTAGAAACCATAGATTCTGGCACTTCAATCAATTAATTGCATCAGTTGTACATTAGCCGCTAAGCGAGGTTCTCTTTCCTCAGCGGTTTCGTTTTGCCGACTTGCTCGACTCTGTTGTCTATCAGTGGCTAAGTGAGTTTCTTTCTCCTCAGAGGTTTCATTTTGCTAATGGGCTTACCTTGCTTGTATATTAGTGGATGAGCGAGTTTCTCCTATCTCTGAGGTTTCACTTTGGTGAGAGATTCTATTTCTTTGAGCTTCACGCTGTAGCCTCGAACTTACGGGCCGGACAGACAGACACACACACTTCCACACATAGACGTTTGTATATAAGATAAATGCAGAGTATGAATCGCATTGTTTTACTTTTCTGAATGTCTTATTTTCCTCTTTTATTGCATTTTTAAACTCATCAGTCCACCATGGGACTATTTTCCTCCTGCTACCACCTTTTAATCTGGAAATTGCTTCTTTAACTATTTATTTAAACACATCACACACAACTCAACTCTGTATCCTCCATATTCAATTGGTCTAGGAATCTGATTTTACATAAATCTTTCTAGAACTCCCATTTTGCCTTTTTTAAGCTACCATCTAGAAGCATTATCATTTTTCCTTTGTTGTGCTTCTAAACCCATTTTGCGTGTAATATCAAATGATCTCCAGAAATGAATTCAGTTCAAACTACGAGGCACCACTGCATAGTAAACCGTAAATGAGATTTTAACCAACTTTCCTGTGCACATATTATTTCTGTTTTTTTTTTTTTTTGATAACCCATCAATATATTTCTTCAACTCAAGTCCATTTACTAATACATTTCTCACATTCCATTGCAGTGCTAAAATTACCATTACCAATAGATCTTTGACATTTAGTTACTGTTAGCTCCTCACTGTAAAGCATTGTTAATAGTGTCTACAGTTAGGTCCTTAGGTTCTAAATACAGGGTGGTCCAGATCTAATTATGCAGATCCAGATCATCTGGATGACTTTGATTTATGCGGGGACAATTCCAGTTCGGCGCGAAGACGATTCTTTATCTTGTCAGTTCGCACACTTCTCGATGGTCTGGGATTTTTCGGGTGATTTTCTATTTAATAAACTTAATAAGTTATAACATAATGAAATTGCATAATTAGATCATGGACCACCCTATATTTTTCTGTAGCTTTTAAAATTATCTTAATTTTCTCTGTTCTGAATGATTTACCATATCTACCATAAAATTAACAAACTTCGCTTTTTCTACAATTAATATTTAATTTATTATAAAACAATGTACTTTACTAATCATCTTAGATTTGTCATCACTTTTAACATTACTCTGTCTCTTTGAAACACTATTCTGTACTCTCTGAAGAGCTTCAGCATATGATGTGCCCATTTAAACTCGTACCTGCTGCACTTCTACCACTGTT
The DNA here is from genome assembly GCF_016835505.1 of Polypterus senegalus. Classification (NCBI taxonomy): domain Eukaryota; kingdom Metazoa; phylum Chordata; class Cladistia; order Polypteriformes; family Polypteridae; genus Polypterus; species Polypterus senegalus. Next base: position 100,825,169 of record NC_053168.1, read on the forward strand.
TCATGTACAGGATATCCTGCATAAGCAGAACTATGTAAACATAAGCAAGGGAAAGAACCCTGGCCAAAACATAACAGTAGCTGTGTACGATGATTTCCTCCCCATTAACTCGGTGTCAGTGTAAGTTTGAATGTTAATGACCTTGACAGTTTATGGTTTGTCCACATAAGTGCGAAGAGACAATCTCTGCCAGTTATCATCTCCTTTCACGTTTCACTAACCTTTGTATGCATTTCTCTGGCTCTGCTGTTGGGTAACACTAATCACATAACAGTCATGTGGTGAGAGGGACAAAGGGAACCCTAGGAAAAACTGAAATTTACTTTTCAGTGGTGAGAAAAAGCACCTACTGTAGTCATCATATCTGACTGTCTTTCTGCATGTCTGTGTGAAACAGCTCAACTTCTAGTGAACTGAATTTGTTGAAATTTGGCACACTTTTTCTTCAAGAAAATTTGTGGGGAAACTTTAATTTCGAATGAGATATTTTAAATAGAGAGTACTGTATAAACTCTTGAAATTTCAAAGGGTCCCATTGAAAAATATTTGGCTAATTTACACATTCATCTCTTACACCAGAAAAATATTTTGCATAACTTCAAATACAGATAAACTTACTGTTTCAAATTTAGCTTGACAGAGGCTACTTCAAGTTTTATATTTTGTGTATTTTCCTTTTAGGTTCCTAGTAGCTGTTTCTACTGGCCAAACAGATCCACAGAGTTGCACATGCCAGTAACACTTTTTTTTTTAAACTACCGTAGATTTGAAGATCCTGGCCTGTTTTGGGCATGGTAAAGGATTAATCAATCTGAATTACATTTCTCCAGTGCTAATAATCCAAAAAATGGATTGACTGTTAATTAAAACAAAAGTGAATATTTGAATATATGTGAGCTTAGGTTTATTATTCTGGGTTTTACATGCATGTTTGAACATACATTTTTATACTGTGATATTATAGTAAAAACAAAAGTGGCAACATCAAGAACAAAATATATCCCATCTAAGTAGTAGAATTATAAGGGTAATAGGACCAGCATTATGTAAATGTAAGAGCCATCAATATCCAACACCCCATTAAAAGGAAGGATCTGCACAGCCACCTTCTCTTCAATCTAAAACTGACAGCTTGATGAGAAAGTTCTTTTTTCAGTTAGCAAGACATTAAGTAAACCATGAAAATAAATTAAAATCCCTTTATTAATATTTTTACTTCTTTACTTACCATGAGCTTGCAAAGCAAGAAGATCTTTTGACTCTTGTACCTGATTGTGAATACAGCCTTCAAACAAGGACGCTTGAAAAGTCAGTTCTTCACAAAAACTAGGATTTCCCTGTGTACAAAATGATGTTAACATAAGGAAGTAAAACTGGACACATTTATCTCTACCTGAAGTGCATAATTTAAGCCCAGTGTCACACACTTGTGAGTAGGAGGCAGCTAAAGGGCCTGAGTAATTGTAATAAAACATCTGACCAGGGGGCGGCGGAGTGCGCTGACTGTCTTTCTCAGTTCCCTATAGACCTTTCCCGAGAAATCCTGCAACATTCCAGCGCCTCAGAAGATGTCACTTCCAAAGCCGGCCCCTTTGATGACATCACTTCCGAAGCCGGCCCCTTTGATGACGTCATTTCTGGTTCCGGCCCCTTTGCTGACATCAATTCCTCTCCATTTAATTTCCTCTTTCACCTTTAAAGCCTCCATCTTGGGCTACTATAGCCAGTTCTGTTTTGGACTCTGTGATATGCACATTGTATATTTGATTCAGAAAACCCTTTTGCAGCTGGGAAAAACAATATACGTGTGGCTGCCCCAAACCTTTATAATGTCTTGGACTCATTTGTATGACACCAGACAAAATCACCTATGATTGCTTAAAACACGCTGAATATGGTTATAATATTATTTTTCTCCCAGCAAAGCAGCTTTTTTGGTACTGTCACAAATTTACGATTGAATGTTGATGCATCCCAGCACTCGACTTGGGAACTGCTAAGTGATTAACTTTTACAGTCTCACAATAAACAGTTTTTCACCATACCAACACCTGTAACCTCTTTGCACATCTTCAAGTGGGAAGCCCCACCCAGGCTCTTCAATGGAGTGTTGACGCATCTTAACGTTCAAATCTCATGGTGCAGCCATAAAAAAGTATAGCCAGTAATTTTGGTTCCATTTCAAGCACTGCATGAGTTCACAAACAAAATTACTAAATGTACTAAATGCTGCATTGTAATGATTAGTAAGTATTTAGCTCTCATTTTAATTTTTATTTAGCAGATGTTTTTATTCTCAGCATCTTAAAAATGCTGCACAATGAGTTTGGCCTTTTTTCCAGGAAGTTACTAAATTAAATGATAAACAGCAAAATTTTTAAAGCAAGTCACATGAGGCATAAGATATATTTGGTTAAAAAAAAACAAATAAATATATAATACAGGTGGCTTAAAGTGCAAAGAGTGTGTAGACCCAGCTTGAAAATTTGATAGCATGGGATGCCTGTTTTATGTGAGTAGGAGCTAGCCATCAAGGAATAACAGACAAGATTAAATCCTCTTTTTTCTTCTTTACAGTTGCAACAAAATGTAATAAAGGCAGTCTGAATACTTTAATTATGCCGAATTGTTTTAGGAATTATGGATCAAGGTAGAAGCAACATTGGAGTGATTAATTGTGTGACACAGCGTGTAACTGTGCATTGCCAACACTGAAAAGGCTCTTTAAAGTGGGGATTTAAAGTGTGTCAAAGTTATATTCAAAATCCTAGTTTTACTACATTGTCTTCATAGTACATAAACATTAACACTGACAGATCAAACTGAAGTGAACTATTTCTATTTTAGCTAAAAGCTTAGACTTTGTTCCTTTGTACCTATACTCGTAAAAATATGAGTAAACAGATAAATAACAATTTTTCCTTTAAAATCCATCCTTATCTATGATGCTTGTTGTGTAATAGGATTCCTCTCATTCATCCATTCCCCAGGCAGATTTGTGTCAATTTATCACATCCATCTGTTTGTTTTTTTGTTGTTGGCTAAATTTCATCATATTGAGAGGCTTAAATATTACTAGGCAGTCACATGATATGAACAGCGTGCATAATTAAGTAGTGTTACCCCTATTTCTAGTACCCAATCATTGTTATTTCTACCACTTAAAAGTTTGAAGTTTAATTTAACCCACCTTAATAAAAGTATCTCTGTGTCTGTCTCTGTATCAATCTGGTTGCTATGTCTCTGTCATTCCAAAAGATGATGCATCTGAAATATTTTTAGCTGCAAAATGCATTGCAGTTGTCATTCCAATAGATGGCACATCACAAATATTAACACTGCCTTTATGAATTCCATACCAAATATAATAATATATATAATAGAGACATATGCATTGCATGGAGAACTGCAAATGTTAACCCTGAGGTCTACGCTGATTACTTACATTTCAACTTATCTTAGACAGTCGTTTTACAGAAAATTTAACAAGCTGCATATTTTATTTCATACAGTTTTAGCAAGGTACCTTAGCATTTCAAAATTGTTTCTCTTTCTGTCTAGTGCAGGGTATAAAAAGTCTCATCCTCTGTATGATAGTACAAATATGTTTAAGGATATGGATAGTCCTTCATTGTTTTAACTCTGTATGACTGGTTTGATTTTAGATGAGTTTGTTTGTTGTTTTTGCAAAGAAAATAGAATTTTTGCACTTCACACCAGTGAAGACAGCAATATTAAATAAATCCATAATGGAAAAAATGCACTATGAATAAAAAATGCATATAAAATACCCTGTACAAACAGAATAAAAAAACAAAATAAACTATCAGTATGGCGATGTTATTCTAAAGTCCTTCAGTACTAATTTTGATGTTGTTATGAGATAGGGTTCAGGATGGGAGCACACACTCGTCTCTAAAAGTTACAGGCTCATTTGTTACAGAGTGTTTAATTAAGCAGTCCAAAGCAACTAGTTATTTCTGCTAATAGATGTTTACCCATGAATCAGGACACCACAAAAAACTCTGGTATGCATTTTAGGCAAAGAGAACAACCAAGCACTTACAGCGGGTCTTACTTAATCCAGATAAAGTACAGGTTACCACATGAAGGGAACATCTTTCTTATATTAAACCAATGTTGAGCTCTGGTTACAATTTATCTCCTGATTCCTTTTCTAATTAAACAGTGCTGCTTCCCTGTGCAGTCAGCATAGTTATGAGTTTGGCAATTGTTTGATTTTAAATGAAATAATGTCTTTAAAGTTCATCATAATTTGTTTTTGATGCCCTGTCTATTTGCTAGGTAGCTGGCCTACCTGAAACTGCCACAAAACACTCCCAAATACACTTAAGACTATGAATGGAAGTGAAGATCTTGGCAAAAAAGGGTTAAGGCCTCCCAAATGTTCCTCAAAAGCAGTCCAGAAACTTTATCTGGCCTATCCAAAACAGCCTCACCTCAAACCAGCCAGCTCCCATCTACTAGGTGCATGCTTCGGGCTTAAGCATTCCCCAAAATGGGGAAACTGGCTCACAAAATTCAAAATATATTTTAAAGTCTCAAAATATCACAATGACTCACAAGAGGGAGAAACTGTGAAAACTCTGGTTTGTAGAAACAAGAACAAAGGATCTTTTTAAAAGAATTTATTTATGTAAGCAAAAAGAAACTACAAAAAGTCTTAAAGACAAAAAGATTTGTCTAAAAGGTAATCCAAGGTAATCATGTCCAAATTCATAAATCAAAATCAAGAGGCCAGAAAAATCGTACTCACAAGAAAGAAAGCACACTTCAAATGTCAATCAATGAACCGCTAAAGGACATGCATCCCAGCTTCAAATATAAAGGCTGAGGGCGGTCCTTCAGTGTGACTCCACCTCTGGGGTTTCAACCATAAAAACACAAGGAAGAAAGGACAACAAATAAAACAAACACAGCAAATAAATAAACAGAATAATAGTAACAAGAATTACAAAGTACATTCACATAATAAATAACAGAAATATACTTCACAATAAACAAAGAAATCACAGAAACAAAATAAATATAAGCAATCAAACACACCCCAGGCTCACACGTGTCATCTACATCCACCCAATACCACTTCCATTTCCCTCTTTACCTGGCTTCTCTCCTTCTTCATCTTTCAACCAGTTGAGTCTTTACCATAACTCATCTCCCAACCAGGAGATCAGAGAACATAAAGCGTTTTGCTTTATAACTTATTATGAATCCCTTGTTTGTTGTTATTTTAACTTCAGCTTTAGTCCATCATTTTATTTTCATTATACTCAGTTTGTCCTGTTAACATTTTGCCTACCAGTGGTGTATTTGGCATGAAAGTTCTGTAGGGTCCACACAAACCTGTGAGAGGATTGCTGTCAGGAGGGGCATGCACATGCTGAGGAGGTGTGTTGATTGTGTGTGTGTGTGTGTGTGTGTGTCTGTGTGTATGTGCTTGAATGTGTGTTAGATTGAGAGAATGACATCATCAAGCACTTACGAAGCAGAATTTATCAGATATGCTCTTCTGCTTAAATCCATTGGCCTTTGTATATACCAGTGATCTTGGGCTTGGATTAGCTCAGCTGAAGATGTTGGGGATGAGGCAGAGAAAAGGTTACTGCAGGCTCATGGGAATAACCATGGAAAACAGTAGCACTGGGAAGCAAGGGAGAGAAGTGCTAGTTCACAATGTAGTAGGCTACCAGCACCATTGATAATAAAATATTGGCCAAATAATACAAATAAAAAAAATAAATCACACAAAATGGAGATGTATCAACGTACTGTTGATACAAAGTAAAAATGACATCAAGATCAAATACTCAATACGAAAAGCAGAGATGCAAGTGAATATTCATAGATGCCCAAGTTTTGTTCAGCCAGCAAAGTATAAAATCATATTGTACAAAAGTAATAACCATGATTAAAGTAATGAAGACAACTACACCAAAAAAGCTGTATGATACACTTTAGTCACATACACTGATTTTAATCAAACATACACAAAAAAATCAAGAAATTGGTTGCTCAAAGGGGCTCTACCTTCAAGCCCCAAGGCTGAGCTGAAAGGTCCATGCTGCACAAAATAAGGATAAATGTATGCCTACAGCCTCGAAGTTAGGACACCCGGGTTCCCTTCCTGGGTCCTCCCTGCATGGAGTTTGCATGTTCTCCCTGTGTCTGCGTGGGTTTCCTCCGGGTGCTCTGGTTTCCTCCCACAGTCCAAAGACATGCAGGTTTAGGTGAATTGGCGATTCTAAATTGTCCCTAGTGTGTGCTTGGTATGTGTGTGTGTGTGTGTGTGTGTGTGTGTGTGTCCTGCGGTGGGCTGGCGCCCTGCTCGGGGTGTGTTTTCTGCCTTGCGCCCTGTGTTGGCTGGGATTGGCTCCAGCAGACCCCCATGACCCTGTAGTTAGGATATAGCTGGTTGGATAATGGATGGATGGATGTATACCTAGAACTCTGCAGGTTTCAGAGGCCTGCCCAAACACCCCTGAAGCAGGCTAACAGCACCTGACACAAAGAAAAGTTCACATACAAAAATAAATATTTTTTCTGGACAAGAAATTGCATTGAACATATCATCAAAAACATGAATATGACCATTAAGTGGTATTTGCTAAAAACATGTTAACAATATGTTAAATTATTGCTGCAAGTCTACTACTTATTTACTTTTTGCACAACACCACCATCTGCTGGGAGATGGGCAGCATTGTCACACTTGCCCTCAATACATTGTCTAGTTTTTTGTCAATTTTCCTCATTGCTCATTGCATTTGACTGATTTAGTGAACTAGACATAATATAAAAACTTAACCTCTTAACGCGCACACGTGCCGGTCCCGGGACATAACAGCGTTTTAAAAACGTTACAGTAATGTGTGCATGCCCATCTGCCATGCATCTCGACATACTACCCATCAAATGAAACTTCAAAGTCTCGTCTTACCGATGATATAAACCATTTTGACACACAACAACCACAGCACTGACACTAAAGCCTTTTTTACAGAGAAGTACATACTTTTAAGAGTTGACTGTCCCTACCTTTGAAGACCCCCTGCAAGTCAAACATCAATATTTCCGAGCAGTATTGATCCCATTGTGTCCGTAAGGCTCCAGCGAATATAATCCAGTAAAACGATTTAGGTCCAAAACACAGGATATATTCTCAAAGGGACAAAAACTCCAGAAAACGTTTCATAACTTGAGACCACCTACGTAATTTTTTTTCATATATATTGCTCATATCAGACGTAATTTGTTTCTGTCAGCGATAACCATGCTACCGCATGAAACACGGAAGTGTTAGCTTCTGATCGACACCTAAGTTGGCCAATTACTACGGGTCTGGGGTTGACTGGCACCTCGTATAGCCAACGAGTGTCACAGACAGCTTGAAGGATGACGTATAGCTCCAAACCCTGGTAGAATCTACCAGTTTGATTGGACACTGTGACTGACACTCAAAACTTACAGCCAATGAGCAGCCGAGCATTTTGATATGTAACTTGCCATACTAACTTGTAAACAAAACGATCGGAGCTGCGTGAAGTTGGCATTTGTGCCAGTCTGCAGAGTTGGTGCGTGGTTGTTTATTGTGATTTCGCCAAGTTTTTTCGCATTTTAAATATGAATAAAAGTAGAAGTTTAAACGTAAATAAACGCTCGAAATATAGATGCATGTACGCGTTGCGAAAGTATTCAACCGGCCCAGGAGACGTCTAATGGCAGAGAGCGCGTGCCACGCCCTTGTGCTTTCTGCTTGCTAGTGATTGCTGCCATCAAGTGGCACATGGAAAAACGCTGAGCTGTGTTGTAACAGTTTGTAAAAGAAATATATATAGTTTGTGTGCATTTTATAAAAAAGTAAAAATAAAAATATAAATATATATTTGGCCCATAAGACTTGTATTGACTATTTTTACATAGAAATGTGTATTTTTTATTGTTTTTATTATTTTTATAACTAATAGAGTGACACTGTATGTAGATATAGATTCCTTTAGGTGTAAGCTTTCAGTAGAGCCCTCGTTGATATATGTGGGTTGAAGCATTCAAAAGTTATTACACTTTTTCCATATGTTCCAAAATGTGGATAATGGTCCCTCTAAAAAGCCCCTGGGCATGCCCACATAAAACTGGTGTAAAAATGTCATTTTACAGGTATTCGTTTAAAATTTGAAATTTGAGTAGTCAACAAGTTATTCTGTTGGTACATAGTGTGTTTCTGTCCCCACCTACCTACTGCAGCTTTATTTTCCTTTATTTTCATAAAAAAACTTAGGCGAGAACAAAAAAATTCATTTTTTTTGTGAGTTCTAATGTGCATAACTTTTGATCAGTCACACCTGATCACCTTATCACCTTAATAGTCTACCTAACATGTTGGAAATGCTTTCTTACATAGTCAGGGAGCCCTGCAGGAGACACTTTACATTACAAAGAGATTAAGTCTAACTCAACAGCAGCACATTTTTTTATGTGACATGACCTATCTTTTCTGAATGCTTCTACATCTCAGGGAGGAAAAAAGAACCTTGCCTGTTCATTTAATTGGTGACATTTTAGTTGGTACTGCAAAAATACATCTATTATTCATTTACTCTTATGGAACAAGACCTTAATAAACACTTTTTTGGCCTTCATAACACTTATAAAGCACCAATAAAGCGTTTATTCATCTCCACAATGTGGTCTACTAGTACAACTTCACTTTGGAGTGGTCTGAGGTGGCTTAACTGAGACATATTTCCCTTGATGTTATATATTAAGTATAAGACCTGTGAATCCTTCATATTAACAATTCAATTTGTGTCACACTGCACAGAGATGGATAACCAACCTACTGATGTTTTGCAAGTGCTATGAAGACCAAAAGAAGTCTTGGTTAATGTCTCATAAGAGCAAATGAGTAATAGATATATTTCTGCTGCACCTAAACCTAAACTAAAGTGTTACCAACTTTAGGAGGCTGCATTCTTTTAATGATTCAACAAAGTATAGAAAAGGATAAAGGTAAAGTATTGTTTAATACAAAAGTTGATTTTTTTTTCTGACATAAAGAAGAGTATTGTGCTTTTACTTTGTTGAGGTCTGTTTCTCTATCTGTTTTGTTCTATTGGGCACCTCAGAGCCTTTCGCGTGGTTGAGAGAAAAACAATTAAGGTTTCAGCCATGCTGGGGGAGGGGAGGGGATCATCAATGGTGTTTTCACAGAATCCAGAGAGTGGGTGCATATGGTCATGACCATTTAGATCGTTCCATAAAATGAAAACAAGCTATACATTGTAAATTGTTCCCTACAAATATAATTTTTCAAGCTGGTAGTGATACAGCTAGGTGGGCAGGAAATTATAGCTGATTTCTAATACATTTTGCACTGATATTCCTAATGTGTTTAAATATTTGTGTTTCAAGAAAAAATATTTAAAAAAAATATTAAACATATGATGTTTTACAACAGATGCTTTACTTTAACATTTAGACAGAATAAGTAGGTTACTAATAACACACATTGTAAAAATTGTAACAGTCATTATAAAACATTTTCACAATACAGAAGATTGCCATTCACTTTAACTTGAATTTTATTAGTATATTTACTTAACTTTCACTCTCTCTGTCTTTCTCTTTCTGAAAGGATGAGATGTCAGCTGTTTACATGTACTGTAAGACAACTCATGTTCTGAATATTTCTGTACCAGCAGTGGCAGATTGTACCAGAGAGAGCAGAAGATTAGAAAGACTGCCAGATATTCACTTAAAATATATAAGCTATTGAATGAATCAGAAATAGTGATGAGCAAACATTACGGAGTTCACTTTTCCATGAGTTCAGAATATCGCAGTAATGTTTGTGATATTCATCAAACTTGGCAACATGCAATAAAGTCAATGGGGAAGGAGAAACTGAACTAGTTTTGAGTGGATTATAATGGTGCAATTGTGTTATAAGTGTCCCTGGGGGTTAGGGAAGAGTCTGCCAACTATGCTGGACCGATTATTGTGACCAAATATGTAATTTGAACTGTGAGGCAGTAGTCCAAACCAGTGCACCCCTGTCCTTCAAACAACAAAAATACACAGATGGAACAATTGCCTAAAACAAAATACAAAAAATGGCCACGAACTAGCAATAAGTAAATGAAATATACATAAATAAATAGATAGATATACATAAAATAAAAAAACAGATAAACATAGATGTACATAAAATACATAGATAGATAGATAGATAGATAGATAGATAGATAGATAGATAGATAGATAGATAGATAGATAGATAGATAGATAGCAGCTCAACCCAGCCAGGACGCCCCTGGAATGGAAGGATGGGGAAAGGCAGCTATTTGCCAACACAGCCTCCCCCAAAATGCTAGATGGCAGCTCCAATGGAGTGTAGTGGTGCCTGCAGGGGATCCTGGGACTTGGAGTTTGGTTTCTCAGCCCTGTTGGGTGACATGTGTGCCGCCAGGGGGAGCTGTCAAAGGACCTAGGGACTCATCCTTTCCCTACAGCCCAAGAGTATGAGGTAGTCACAAGGACAGAAGCCCCGAAGCACTTCCGGGCTTAAGAAAAAAGGCATTTCTTTATTAGACCCGGGTCAAGGACTATTTAAAGGACTGATGGGAACCCAGCAAGTGAGCCGGAGTTGGGCGGTAGAAGCCAGAAGCTGTGGTACTGGAGAGGCACTAGTTAAAGAAGAAAAATATTAAAATACTTTCTAGTACTTTTACCCTGTGTCCTGAGTATCTGTCTGTTGGGTTTAAAGGGGCAACAGCCGACCCCTAGCGTTCACAATAAATAGATAGGTAGATACATTTAAAAACTGAATAAATTATTAACAAATTGATTATTCACCACAAGAAATACATTTTTAATAAAAAATAACACTTTTGAATGAAAAACAGTATTTTTTCAAATATTATAAGGATCAGTGGTAGCCCGAGATGGAAAATTAGATGCAGGGATAACCCATAGAGTAAAGTGTGGATACACAATTGGAAGAAGGTGTCATGAGTATTATGTGATAAAAAAAACAAAAGCGATGATTAAAGGTAAGGTATTTAAGACAGTCATAAGACTAGCAATGATATATGGTGCTGAGACATGGGCATTAAAGGGAAGCAGGAGAAGACGTTAGATGTGGCAGAAATGAGAATGTTGAGATGGATGTGTGGAGTTACAAATACAGACAGAATAAGAAATGAGACAATCAGAAGAACAACAAAATTGGCGGAGATATCTAAGAAAGTTCAGGAAAATAGGTTAAGGTGATATGGACATGTGATGAGGACAGAAAATGAATATGTGGGCAAAAGTGTGATGGGAATGGAAGTACGGGGGAAGAGAAAGCGAGGGAGCCCAAAGCGAAGGTGGGATGGATGAAGTAAAAGAAAAACTGAATGAAAAGGGCTTGACTGGCAAGGAGGTGCAGGGCCAAGCTGCCTGGAGAAGGCTGACGAAGCACAATGACACCACATAGAAATGAGAAAAAATAAAGAGGAAGAAGAACAAGAAGAAGTTGATGTTCAATGTCTTTATCGCTGTTTAAAAGCTTAATCCTGATTCTGTACTTGGATGCTCATCAGTGTTTGTATTGTGAATTGGAGCTGAATGCATTTTATGAGATAAAGGAATAAAGAATCAACAGCCTGTATAGTTTGCATGCACCATCTGTCAGGGTGACGTTTTTACTGTAGTATATATGTAGAATGGATGTAGAAAAGAGAAGTAATATGTGATGTCTTCTGGTTGTCTGAGGTTATGAAAAATACCTGACAAGTAGTTAACCTTATATTAGTTTCTGAGTTGGAAGCAGCTCTACTGCCTCTAACAAATGGATTAATTGAAATATTTGCTGCTTGCAATCAGGTTTCTTAGGTCAAGTAATTTTTATGAAAAGATGACATTTTTTTCATTTTTTCCACATTTGGCTACTTGATTTTCAAGATGTTCTTTACGCTTAATTCAATCTTTTTTCCTTGTTTTAACAATATTTAAGGCACTTCATTGAACCTTCAGCTGACAAGAATATTGGATACCTCTGAATCCTTCTATTTATCAATCAAATATGCTTCATTTGATTCTAAAGTCCTGGGAAGATGAAAGTGTATCTCAGCAGTGTCAGCTGCCAGTCAGAAACTGACCCTAAATGTGATGCCAGCTCAACACAGAACACAATTGCTAGGCCAGATTAGAATGACATATTATGATGAGAGATGAAAACTAGAGTAGGTAATAATAAAACACTTAGACATGGATAAAAAATATTAACTGAAGACTCGGCACGTGTAAAAAGGTTTGGGACAGCCACCTGTATAATTTTCCTGGCTGCAAATGCCATAGGGAGGATATATGATAGACTAACATTAAAAAAAATGTTACTTCAGGCTTCACACATTATAAATTTCATGTCTACATTTTGTCAATTATTACTAAAACATGAAAAACCTTTCTTTTTTAATGATGTGTTTACATAGATCAGGGGTGCCCAATGGCGAACGCGATCAACCAATAGATCAGAAAGGGAGTGCAGGTAGATCGTATTGCATTAAAAAAAAACATTTTTGTAAATGTTAGTCTATTATATATCCTCCCTATGGCATTTGCTGCTTGATTGACATACAGGACGGCCAGTCTGAGATCTCTTTTCTTCTGACACACTGGTCATCCCGCACGCACGATCAAACGCGTGAGCTACTGCAAAACTCCGGCTATCTAAGTGATCTAGTTAGCCTTCCAATTTATATTGACCAAAGAAGGGATTTTTAAAAAAATATATTGTTTATGGGCTTTATGTGGAATTGGAAGAGGATTTTTTTCTCTCACAATGTCACAATTGAAGTGCGTTTGTCTGATCTGTCAATCTATCATTGCTATTCCAAAGAAGGAAAATGTGGAAAGGCATTTTCGAATTGTTCATAAAAACTACGAAACTGACTTCCTTTCGAAAAGCGATCTGAGAAAGAGAAAGGAGAGGAGAGGGAACTAAAATTGCAGTTGAGACGCAATGGAAGGCGTGTGCGCAACTTGGCAGCATATGCTGCAAAGCAGATTGAAAATTGTCTGTCAGACTTTATCTAATGAAAAAAAAGTAATGATTAGAGTGTTGCCCAATGTAGTGGAGTAAGTGTAGCGTTTCCTCTTCACAAATGTACTGAAGTAAAAGTAAAAAGTATGGTGCAGTAAAACTACTTTTAGAAGTACAATTTTTTTCGAAAAAGTTACGGAGTATATGTAACTCGTTACTACCCACCTCTGATACTCAGTATATATATATATACACACACATATATATGTGTGTATATATATATATATATATATATATATATATATATATATATATATATATATATATATATATATATATCCTCTGGTGGGTTGGCACCCTGCCCAGGATTGGTTCCTGCCTTGTGCCCTGTGTTGGCTGGGATTGGCTCCAGCAGACCCCCGTGACCCTGTATTCGGATTCAGCGGGTTAGAAAATGGATGGATGGATGGATATATATATATATATATAGCTTTATTAATGTAGGTAGTTCATTTTGACCTGGTCATTGTAAAAGTAGCTCGCAAGCCGAAAAAGTGTGGGCACCCCTGACATAGATCGTTGTAGACATGGAACACACATGAAATGCATGTGTTCCAAATAATGATATAGTATTTATAAAAGGTGTGATTTTGCTTGACTTCTTACCGTATACAACTCCAAGCAACTGACACGCAGGTAAATAGACTTGAGCTGAGAAAACTGTGTGCCAGTGGGGGATGTGATAGCAAACTGCTTGCTGCTTATCAACACATTTAAAGGACAAAAGATGCTAACGGAGAGGTGAGAAGTGATTTAAGGTGGGATGGATCTATGAGTTTTTTCATAGGCTCTGGTAATTCTAGTGTTAAACACAGTAAAATTTACATGGAGTTAGTTGGGGAAATTCTATGAGAAAACAACCAAAGCATTTAATCCAAAAGGTGTGTAAGATTTTATTTATCTTGCTTTTCAGACAGCTTTGCATAAGGAACCACACGAGAGGTTAGTGCTCAAACTAAAACAAGTGGGAGTTTAAGGTACAATGCATTGATGGGTGCAAAATCGGGTTAAACGCTGGCTTATTATAAAACATATATGCACTTCATTAGATACACTTTGATAGTACTGGGTTGGGAACAGTGAACTCATTGTCATGTTCAAGAAACCATTGTGAGATGATCCGAGTTCTGTGTTATCCTGCTGGAAGCAGCCATCAGAAGATCAGTACACTGCAGTCATAAAGGGATGGACATGGTCAGCAACAATACTCAGGTAGGCTATGGCATCTAAATGATGCTCAATTGGTACTAAGGGTTCCAAAGTATACCATTCCACACCCCATTACACCACCACCAGCCTGAACTGTTGTTACAAGGCAGGATGGATCCATGCTTTCATGTTGTTGACACCAAATTCTGACTCTAACATCTGAATATCGCAGGAGAAATCGCAGACTCATCAAACAAAGTAAATTCTGTTGTCCAATTCTAGTGAGCCCATGTGAATGGTAGCTGCAGGGGCCTGCTCTTAGCTGACAGAAGTGGCACACAGTGTGGTCTCCTGCTGCTGTATCCATTTGGCTTCAAGGTTTGACGTGTTATGTATTCAGAGATGCTCTTCTGCATACCTCAGTTGTACTTGTATTTGAGTTACTGTTGCTTTGCTATCAGCTTGAACCAGTGTGGCCATTTTCCCCTGACCTCTGGCATCAACAAGGCATTTTTGCCCAGACAACTGCTGTACACTGGATATTTTCCCTTTTTCGGACCATTTTCTGTAAACCCTAGAGATAGATGTGTGTGAAAATCCCAGTAGATCAAGCAGTTTCTGAAATACTCAGATTAGCCTGTCTGACACCAAAACCATGCCATGTTCAAAATCGCTTAAAACTCCTTTCTTCCCCATTTTGTGCTCAGTTTGAACTTCAGCAGGTCATCTTGACAGTGTCTACATGCCTAAATGCACTGAGTTGCTACCATGTGATTGACTGATTGCGTATTTGTATTAGTAAGCAGTTGAACAGGTATAACTAATAAAGTAGTCAAATGAGTGTATATACTCTATACTCTATACTCTATATTGGAAAAAACATGTCATGTTGGTCCAAAACTTGAAGGATGGATGGCTCATGGTATTGTGTATAAATGATTGCAGGTAGGTCACATATGCAAATTATTTGTGTGAGCTATACACGTAGATTTTCCCACCGTGACTGTAAAAGGTACCTGCAAAGGAAAGCTCATTGAGTCACTGCTAGCACTCTTAGGGACAAGACATGCCCCACAGAAGACAACATCAGCCATATGTCCAGCTTTCCGACTTTTATCCAAGGAGAATTATGGAAATTCAGGAAGGTGGAGTATCTTTCATCAACACTGGCATTCATTTTGGACAGAATGTGAGTACAGTGTCAACAGTATGATGTCAGTGGGTAGAGGAGGGTCAGATCCACCAATCAAGGGGTCTGGAGCGCTTCAATGCACAAATGAATGGGAGGACAAAAAGAAGCACAGTTAGCATACAGGAGTCACTTTTTTGTGAATTAAGCGCTAGATTTGTGTTTTACAAGAAACCTGGTTTAAGTTATAATTCATAACCTGGAAGTGCTCCAGAGGACCAATGCTGTGATACCAGAAGCAGTCCTGGGTCCAATTTAGAAGCAGTCCTGGGTCCAATTTAAAAGAAGCCCGCAACCTCATCTTAGGGAGTCAGAGTCAGAAGGCAGCAGGCACAACTCACTTGGAGGAAGGAAGGAGGGAAGAAACAGATTGTTTTATATATTTCGGGTGATAATTTTTTCTAGTGATTAATTGAATAAATACCCATGATTTGAAGTTGGAATTGTGTTGGTGACATTGTGTCTGTGGTTTGGGGCACATTGGTGCCCCCTTGTGGTTACAAGAGTAAGAGGTGATATTATAGAAGTGTAGAAAATTAAGATTGGAAAGAGAGTGGTGGAAACCAACTATTACTTTAAAATACAGTAAGTAATCTAACAAGAACTCATGGGCAGAGGTGGAAATTAAAGGTAAATTTCATATAAACTTTAGAGCATTTTCTTCACAGAGAGAATCATAG